>NW_021604596.1:9207334-9235995 GCF_004785775.1 Grammomys surdaster
GGAGGGAGGGAGGAGCAGGCAGGCAGGCAGGAAGGAAGAAAGAGGCTACAAAAACTGGGCTAGCAGAGGCTCTCGCTTGGAATCCTAGCAGCCAGGAAGCTGTGGCACAAAGGTTGTCCAGAGTTGGAGGATATCCTTGGCTACAGAGTTAAGCCTGTTTAAAACAAAACTTAAAAAGTAATACTATGTTTCTTTCTGTAAGGTACTCTGAGTGCAACTCCTGGTGTCCAAGCTTCACTTTGTAATCATTTGCACCCGCCCTCAAGTGTTTTTTTTGGTTTCTTCTTCAAATTTGGTGGTAAATGGAATCAATGTGAAAACTCGGACGGGATTAAAATCAGTGCTGGTGAACAGTGTCGCCTTTGCATCCAGCCTACGCTGCCGGCTGTCGGGATTTCTCGCGGCCTTGGCGTTGCGCGCGGCTGGGGCAAGGTCTGTGGCCGCAGACGCGCCGCTCCGGGCCGGCCGGTGGGTGCGCACGCAGCGCGGTCGCCTCCGGGTCACGTGCGGCCGGGAGTCTGCAGGAATGTAACGACGCGCAGGGAAAGTTTCCCCGGGGGCCGCCGGCCGCGGATTCGGTGCGGGCGGGCGCGCAGAGGAAGGAAGAGCGACGAGGAGGCGGAGCCCGCGAGGCGCGCGGGCGGGCGCTCCTCGCAACTTTTTAATTTGGGCGTCTGGAGCCGAAGTTTCTGTCTCAGTTGGGACGCCGCCGCGGCCGGGGGCAAAGAAAGGGAGGAAGGAAGGAGCTCGCGGAGGGGAGCGGAGGGGAGGGGAGGCGGCCTCGGGCAGGGAGTGCAGGGCGATGCGGGCGCGCGACGCAGCCCCCCGAACCTGAACGCAGCGCCCCGAGCGTCGAACGAGGCCGCAGCCATGGAGCCCGCGCAACAGCCGCCGCCCCAGCCGGCCCCGCAAGGCCCCGCGCCGCCGTCCGTGTCTCCGGCCGGGACCCCCGCGGCCCCGCAAGTACCCCCGGCCGGCCATCAGATCGTGCACGTCCGCGGGGACTCGGAGACCGACTTGGAGGCGCTCTTCAACGCCGTCATGAACCCCAAGACGGCCAACGTGCCTCAGACCGTGCCCATGCGGCTTCGCAAGCTGCCGGACTCCTTCTTCAAGCCGCCGGAGCCTAAGTCCCACTCGCGACAGGTAAGGGCACCGCGGGGGCCCGGGGCCGCGTGGGGGTGCGGGGCTAGGTGTTGTTTTTGCGGAGTTGGCGGCCGCGGGGGCTGCACAATGCGCGCGCCTCCGCTCCGCACCTTCGCTCCGACGGGGGGGGGGGGGGGGAGGGGCACGGCGTCTCGTGTGGGACCCCAGCCCGGGGGTACCCCGGCTCCCCTTCCCGCGCCACTGGAGTCTCCCGTGGAGCCGCGTTAACTGCCCTCTTGTTTTCCCCTGTCGGTGAGGGGTGGGGGTTGAACCGGTCCATTGAGTTTCTGGTTCCTTCTCCCCGTCCCCTCCCCCTCTCTCTCCCGAAGCTTTTCTGCTCTCGCGGCCCAGGCGCGGTCCGGGTGCAGGGTTCGGGCTCCCCAGCCCGGGCGATCCCGAGAGTTGGCCGAGCTCCCTCGCTCCCCGCTCGCCCCCGCCGTGCCCTGGAACTCGCGCGGGCGGGATCCTTTCACACTCGGTGGGCTCACGTGTCCCTTTCCTGATCGTAACCTATTATTTACTGTTGGGCCCGAAAGCTTTTAAATGAGCCACGTCTGTGCGTTGCGCAGGAGCTCGGCTGCGCTCATGGTGCAGAGGTTTCTGCGCTGGCCTTTGATAGCGCGTTGCAGGTTGACTCATAGGCCGAGTTCTGCCTGGCTCAACTGTGATTAAAGGTAATGTTTGGGAAGCAATGACTAATTCCAGGCTCGCCATTGCTTTTTAACTGACTGCGGATGTGAACATGGCTGCTTATCCACATCCACAACGCCTGGTTATTTTCCCAACTGGATCCAACACAGAAGTGAAACCGTTTCAAAGTATTAACATTCCGATAGGTCCTGGTAGATTTCTTTAGTGTCGCCCCCCCCACACACACACACTTTAATTACTTAATTTTTAAAGAACTTGCTTTAGGCTAAACCAGCACAGGAACTTTGCCCAAAACTTAATTGGTTTTCCAAACACTGCCTTGTAGTTAGTCCACTCGGGCTGTAACTTGAGTGGAAAGAAGAATTGCTGCCCCCACTCCGGCCCCCCTCCTAGGCAGGACTGCTGTAGAACGGGGTTTTTGGAGCTCGGAAAATCTTGATTAACCTCCGTACAAAAAGCCTACTTAAGGAGGAAGAAAAAGTTATTTAGTTGCTAGCCTAAATAAACTCTTAATTTGTAACAACAATAGACCTAGATACTATTCTTTGCTCCCTCCCCCACAAGTGGGTTTCTGTACTCACTGAACTAAATGTATGTTGGCATGCAATCGAGAAACGGCTGGGGAAACTTTGAAGGAATACACAGATTGAACGCTCCATTTTGTAGCACTTAGAAGTCAGAAGGAATGAACCCGGGAAAGTGTAGTTCTAATACCGGCTTCCACTGGGCCATTCGTGGGTACATTAGCCCTCTCACTAGCGTAAGAGAGCTGTGTGTCAAGAAATTTACCTTTCCTGTGTGCTAATGATTTCCTAAAACTTAATCTGGAAACTCAAAAACAGGAGTTTTTGCTATGGGGCTTTAAATGATGGCTGGATCCTTCAGTTTCCTTATCAACAGGAATCTAGAAAAACAAATGTTTTGATAAACTCTAATTCCAATAAAAGGATTAGATTATGAATAATATGTATCTGAGTTTGTAAACAATCATCTACAGGCCCCTTCCTGAGAATTCTTGTATCTCTCTATGTCCTCTGGCTTGGAAAAGCTAATTTATAGACAAGTTCATTCCTGATACCCGTCTAACACTGGTCTGGTTGGACCCAAGTTTGAATCACTGGAGTCTTTGCTGATTTTTCCTTTCTCCCTCCCTCTGCTGTTATATGTGTGTGAATCCACGAATTATAATTGAACTGATAGTCTTTATCCTTCTAGGCACAAAGGGTTAGCCTATTATTCTCTTCATTGGGAAGCTTTTAGCATTGGTGCTGAGCCTTGTCATTAAACGTATAATTTATAATGGTTAACTTACTGATCACATTTTGTTCACAATCAAAAAAAGTGACAGATGGGGGACATTAGATATTTAAAACAAAGAAAAAAGTGCACAGTCATCGGCAGTTTTTGTTCTAGAACCTGGAAAAGCAACCACACTGCTTAGAAAAAGTACTGATGTATTTATTTGGGGTTGTGTGGGATAAACATTATTCTCTACCACTAAATAAAGTTATTATGGCTAGTATTTGTTGTTTTCACACTGTCCAGGAGGTAGACATTCATTCAGATGGACTATTCATCAGTAAAATAACATCTATAATGCATATTAAATTTTTGTAACTTAAAAGTGGTCTATTTGGACACCTGTGTTTCTTCGTGTAAGAAATTAAATATTAAAGTTTGCATTTGGTACTTAGATATTTGGTTGCCTTGACATTCTATTTGAAAGTTAGGGGTAGGTGCTCTTGTCTCTATTGTGTCAATTTTCATTTTGCTGTTCCTAATAGGCCAGTACCGATGCAGGCTCTGCCGGAGCTCTGACTCCACAGCACGTTCGGGCTCACTCCTCTCCAGCGTCCCTGCAGCTGGGGGCCGTTTCTCCGGGGACACTAACTGCCAGTGGTGTAGTCTCTGGCCCGGCCGCTACCCCTGCAGCTCAGCATCTCCGACAGTCTTCCTTTGAGATCCCTGATGATGTACCACTGCCAGCAGGCTGGGAGATGGCCAAGACATCTTCTGGTCAGAGATACTTCTTAAAGTAAGTGAAGATCATGCTGGAAGGTGGCAATATAGGAATGACCTTATTCACTTATTATCTTTTTCAAAACATTATTCATTATTTATTACTTTGCTGTTGCTAAAGATGGAACTCAGCCTTATAAATGGTAAACCAGCATACTTTACCGTTGAGCTGCACTCCCAGCTCACTTGCTCACTCTGTGTGTGTGTCTCTCTCTATACACACACACCCACACCCTCTCTTTAGGGTTAGTCATATCTTGAAGGCCCGATTTATTCTTGGTTCAGAGCCCTTTTGCAAACTTTTGTGGCAAAATGAGATAATCTCATTTTGAGTTTGTACCATATTTGTTAAATTAGCCCGACACAAAACAAACAAAAATGCCATGAAAAAATATAAAATTTTGAATACCAAACCTGGTATAGATATGTGTTACATTATCTCTGTTGTGCCCCCCCCATGTCTGTGTGTCTGTCCGTCTGTCTGTGTGTGTGTGTGTGTGTAGGGGGAGGGTCTTCAAGCATTCTTTCAGCATAAATGATTGGTAGAGAAGGAAATCTAGGACTTGGGGAAGAGATGACTTTACTTAAATTGTGAAACAACAAATACTTTAGCAGTATTTTGATGTCATTTAACAGGATTTCCCCTCAAAATGTGAAGAAAACATTAGTTGTGAGGTCTGGCCTCCAATCATGTGGTGACACACTGTCTTCAAAAACAGTATCTGCTCTGAGAAACCGTAAGCAAGACTACTGTGTTACCACTGCCCTCCTCCCACCCCAGTCTTTTTGTCTTCAGTAAAATGGCAAAATTACATTCATCCGAAAAGGGCAAAATGAAATTTTATCCCCTCTTCTTGTGACATTGGAAGTAAAACTAATTTTCTAGAGCTTATTTGAATTAAGAGTGTTCCATGTATCTCAGACTGGTTGTTACAGGCTGCAGATTGTTGTATCGTTCTTTGAATTGGTTAACTGGGTTGAGATAATGCAGTGAAGAACAATGCTCATTTTGATTCAGATTTGTGTGACAATCCACAGGAAATGTAGGAGGTTTTATTGGATCTGGGGACACCATTATCAACATTGTTTTGTGTGTGACACCCGTCCCTCAAGTCTCCCCTACCCTCCCTGGATCTCTGTTTTCAGTTGATTGTCTTGAGTGGGCTGCTACTTTGTGTTTATTGGTTTTCCAGGCAGGGTTTCTCTGGAGCTTGCTCTGTAGACCAGGCTGGTCTCCAACTCAGATCATCCTGCCTCTGCCTCCCGAATGCTGGGCTGACAGGCTTGTAGGATGCCCCACTTTGCTTCCTGCTTCGTTTTTGTTTTGTTTTGTTTGATTGATTGTTTGTTTTGGTTTTTCAAGACAGAGTTTCTCTGTGTAGTCCCGGCTGTCCTGGAACTCCCTCTGTAGACCAGGCTGGCCTCAAACTCAGAAATCGCCTGCCTCTGCCTCCCAAGTGCTGGGATTAAAGGCGTGCGCCATCACTGCCCGGCTCCTACTTTGTAATGTAAGGAAACAGACTCATGATAGATAACTTCAGGAGGACTGGGAGAGATTTGATCTTGATCTTGGAAAGGAACTCCACCACCCTTATTTTTTTGTTTTGTTGCCATTCCCCTACCCCCATCCCCCATAACTTTGTCTTTTTTAAAAACTGTTTTCTGGTGTTCTGGTACTCATTTCAAAGGGTCAGGTTTCAAGGAGAACAATAAAGGGCCTGAGACTGGAAAGTACACACAGGCCTGGCAAACTCATCCACAGGAGCCAGCTTGAACCTCCTCTAAACAGCCGTCCAAAGTAAATGACTTAGTAGAGGGGCTGGCTGGAAGAGGTGTGTCCTGAAGGAGAAGGGAGGGGAAACAAACCAGGTTGTTAGGGAGGAAAAGAACGGCTTAGACTTGCTGAACTCCTCCCTGCTGTGCCCTGCTGTGTCGCATGCTGACCTGGGGAGATTTTAAACAGCTTAATAGCCTGCAGGCCTTCAGTTGTGGCTGCGGCTGTGAGCAGAAGGTTAAAGAGCAACATTTGTGCTGTTTTTACTCTTTTGTGTTTTCTTAAAATTGCTTGTTTGGTGACATCTGCATTTTCATTATTTGAGTGAGTGGTCATTTTTTGCAGCTGAAATAAACCCCATTGTAGATTCTTGCTTTTAAAAACTTTTGGATGATTCTTTCCACAAAAAGAAGTTGCTTTGTGGGTGGGTTTGTGTAGGTACTGCATACTGGCTCCATCTCCCCACTCAGCACCCTCACCCCTTCCCAAGGGGGCTGGAAAGAAGGTAAACTAGGTCAAACTATGACTTCCTATAGAGGAATGGGAGAGCTTTCCTTAGGAAGCAAACACTAGCAGGAAGTGAGGAAACTTACTGTTTCTGAGGTTGCCAGTGGAAGTCAGAGCTGCTTCTGTGATAAATGGGCCTTTGGTTCCACAGAGCCTTTTCACACTATGCTCTGAAGTAGAAGGCTTTGGCCTGAGGTGTGACCTTACAGCAGGTGAGCTGAGTCACTGGGTCTGATAAAGATCTTGTGGAGGCCTCTGAGAACTAGATGTAAAAGATGGTGTCTAGTCTTTGGTAATTTCTGAAGAGTAAACTGCTTTGTGAACAATATGCAGTTTGGAAAAGAAAGTTTGTGAAGCAGGACCTTTTCTCTTGCAGTTGGTTTCATGGGTGTTCTGTGTAGTTGTCATTGTAGGAGCTGTTGAGTACCAAAGAGATGCATGACATTAACACCTTCCCTGACTGAGTTAGAGACAGTGATAAACTCTGCTCTTGGTGCCAAATAGCTCACTTAGTTTTTAGAATGTTCTCTTTACAGTCCATTCTCTCCTTTTGTTTGAGGTTCTTGTAAGCTCCCCCGTGATAGAAGGATGGGGCTGACTCCTGTCCTCAGACGTTCCATATTCAGAGCTGTGGTGTGTCCATATTCACACTCATATGCGCGCAGGGAGGCATAAACAATAGCTGTAATATCATTTTCAAAAGGATACTTCTGTCCAGCCAGCTGTGGGATGAAGATCTCAACTAGCTTCTGAACTTCAGCTTGTTCCAGCCTTGAAAACTAACCCTTTCTTTCATCTTTTTAGGTACTTTTTGGAACTAACTTTTATGTTACAAAGTATGTCATTTCTTGAGATTTATACTTAGTAGGAAGAATTCTAACCCCAAATAGTCCAAGCTGGCAAGATGATGTAACTTGAGAGAACTGGGAGAATTGTTGACTTGGGAACAGCTAATTGTTGCCTTGTGACTGTAGATGAATGAGTTTGGAAGTCAGTCAGCCCATCCTCCAGTTTCAAGGACAACTGTCTAATTGATGTGATTGGTGTTAAAGCCCGCCTAGGTTAGTGAGATCTAGATAGACTTGGACTTTATATTGGCAAATGATAGGGGTGGACCTATAGTTCAAGCACCTTTATTCTGGACAGGAACCCAGACTCTAGACATTATGCTGTGCTTAAAAAAGACTCAGTCTTTGTAGATGTTACATCTTTGCCACTGAGCTTACTGACTTACTGTTTAAACTAATTTCACCACAGTACCTTGAGTTTTTATTTTAAAAGACTCAATTCTCTTTATAGCTCAGCACTTCTACAGGTTTTCCTGCAGGAAATAGTTCTTCAAGTAGTTGGTCAACAACTTCCTATTTCTTTTATAAGCTGCTGAATAACTTCCTGAATTAGCATTCTATAATATCTTTGGTTACAAGGGGTGCTTCTACTTTTCAGTTTATTTTATTGAATCTGATACCTTGTAACCATTGCCAAGTACAAAGAACTTATTGTGAACTATGTACTATGGAGGCATCTGAATTTGATGTGCCAGATGTGATCCAGTGACTTAATATGTTTGTAGATATACATTGTTTTAATAATGTTCTAATAATTTTAAAAAGGTGTGGTGTGTTGTTTTCTGATTAGAGGCACTTGTAGTGTTTTTAGTCTTTGAGATTCAAAGTTCTTAGGGCTTAGTTTTGTTGAAAGTTGTAGAGTATTTTAGGGGTGGGAATGTGGTTCTGATACATCGAGCATAAGGCCCTCCCTCAGATTGCTAAAGCTTTCTGGGCCACCTAGGGTGGGATATGGTGGGAGGCGCACATAAGACATTGAGATGGTTTGATGGTTTATTGGATAAAACCCATGTTCAGGAAACAAATGCCCTGGATTCAATCTCCAGATCCAAGGTAAGAGGAGAAATATCTTCCTAAAGTTGTCTGATCTCCACACGTGCCCTCATTTGTGGTGTCTCCCACTGTCTCTCATTTCTCATGAACACAGAGTAATGGTCAATCTGAAAAACAGATAGGAGCCAGCTATGGGACTGGACCTAGCAGGAACAGGGAAACAGGTGAATGTCTGAGTTTGGGACCAGGCTGCATGGAGACCCTGTTTCCCCCACCCCCCCCCAAAAAAAATCACTCTGCTCAAAAGAATAAATAAGAAAGATAATAAATGGATTCTGTTTTTGAATGGCTTTTTTAAAAAGTATGTAAAAGTTATTAACTATAATATCTCATTCTACCATTTCAAAGGGTTATTTTCTCAGATTTTTGGGGAGTTACTCAACATTTAGCTTAGCTGCATACCAACACAAACTGTACCTGCTTCATGAGTGATGTTTCAGTAGTTGACACTTTTTTTAAATTTCAGTGTGTGGGGGGGTGGGTGCTTTTTAAGACAGAATCTCATTATGTAGCTCTGGCTGTCCTGGAATTCACTCTGTAGACCAGGCTGGCTTCAAACTCAAGAGCTCAGTCCCTCTGCCTCTGCTTCTGCCCCTGCATTCCAAGTACTGGAATTAAAGGTGTGGCCCACCCACACTAGCAGTAGTTGACACTTTAAAACAATGTAAGGCAAAACCTTTCTGAAACCCCGAAATCAACTTTCTTTAGTAATGTAAAGAAATATTTTTAATTGTAGTTAGAAAAAGAATGTAAATTAGACCCTTAATGGTTCTGTTCTACCACCTGGTCTTCTGCCTTAAGGCTTTTGGGTAGAAGCTGATTTTTCTTTGTTATGCTTTAAGTTGTGTGATCTAGTCTATTTGTTTAGAACGAGGTGTTGTGTGTTTGTATGAGGTGAGATCTTGTGAGTGCCCCAGGGTAGCCTCCATTACCCTCCAGTAGTCCCATGATGACCTTGAACTCTGCTAATCTTCTGTTACTGGTTACCAGTGTGTCAGTTGAGTGCATTTTTGGAGTGTTGTTTTGATAGACTCTACTTCTCCAGGCTTCTGTGGTGACTGGGATATGGAGCTGACTTTGAAGAGGAGACAGCACAGGCAGCTATCATAGAGGCAGGGCAAGAGGAGATGGGCTTTTTGTAAAGAAAAAAAAATAGTTGTTTTGCTTTCATGACGCTGCCCTCACTTACCTTTCTCCTTCATGGGACTGATTGGACAGGCGTGTGTCTGTGTGTGTATATTCTTGTGATGTAAATGGAGGTCAGAGCATTCAGGAATTGGTTCTCTTCCTTTACCACACGGGAACCTAGGTAGACGGACCTTGTGGCAAATCCAAAGTGTATTGCTTTTCGTAACAGCACGCTTGTTTACTGAGAAGAGTCTGAGGATTGAGGGAAAGGAGTGGGTGAGGACACACCTGGGCCTGCTGATGAGCATACTTTGAAGATACTTGTTCCCATAGTTTTATTTATAAACCAGGAGTTTGGGATTTACTTTGAAGGGAGTTAGTTACAGTTTAGTTTAGAAAGGGCCTCAGTCCTTTTGTGTCAGCTGAAGGAGCAGCAGCCCTCTTTTGGTTAGCATTCTCTAGAGGTGAGCACTTGGGAGCCTTTTAGGTGTTTGTTCCCCCTATATAAACCTAGGGTTGCTTAGTGGGGCGTGTGCGCCTGCTGTCAGCATCCTCAAGGCTGCCTCTATTTCTCACTGACCTGGAGCCCCAGGACTCCTCTCTAGCCCCTTGCCAGCACGAGAATTGCAGGTGCAACTCCCACACCTGGCTTTTTACATTGAGAGTTGGGTGGTAGCCACTTCACTGACAGGACCGATGCCAGCACAGCCTTATAAACTTGATAAAATACACTGTTCTTCTGTTTAACTTCCCTTACCCCCTATGCCCTCTTGGAATAACTGCTAGATATTTATTTATGTATTTATTTATTGGTTTTTTACATTGTTAGGACTATTTGGGGTTTTCCTATAGCAGATATGTATAATAATTTCTGTGATTTTTTTTTTTCTTAACATTTTTTACATTTTCTTTAGGATTGTTGCTTTTCCCCCTCCCTCCTTGGATGCTTGCCAAGAGTTCTTTGTGTTCCCAGTCTGGATTACTTCAGCTTGTGGCTTTAGAGTCCTGGGGCTGGCTGTGGGCTGTCACTGCAGGACACTGCTCACTTAGTTGGACTCTAATTCCCTCCCTTGGTTTGGTCACTCTCTTGCTCACTGTTCAGAAATCTGCAGAGAAAACTGCACAGACTCACAGACAGTAACTCAGACTCTTTTAACTCTTAGTCAGCCATTTGGGTTGTAGAATTTTGAGGGCTCGATTCTATTTTACTCTAGTTTCTAGTTTTACTGATAAGTTAAGGCTACTTTCCCCAGCCCTCAGGAACTCTAGTTTCTGTTGTCTTTCATGAAGACCCCAGGTCTGTACTTGTAACACTCTTGACTTTTAGGCTGGAAAGTGTCTCCTAGTTCCCAGAGGAGTCCTTCTATATTCCTGTGCTTTGTCAGGATCTTTGATTTTCTTAGTTTGATTGTGTTGGTTTCTTTCCTTTTAATGATTTCTATGTGCATTGGTGTTTTGACTACATGTGTGTCTGTGTGAAGTTGTCAGATTCCCTGGAACTGGAGTTACAGACAGTTGTGAGTTACCTGTAGGTGTGGGTGCTGGGAATTGAACCGAGGTTCTGGCTGCTCTGGAAGTGTTCAGTGCTCTTAACTGCTGAGCCATCTCTCCAGCCCTGATCTTTGATTTTCTTATCAATCCCAAAACCTCTTCAACTTTGGCTTTTAATAGTTTCGTTGATTTTTGTCCCTCTCAAAGATACTTATTTTTGCCAGACATGGTAGCATATGTTTGTAATCCCAGCACTTGGGAAACTGAGGCAGGAGGATTGCTGTTTGAAGCCAGCCTGAACTATAAACCAAGTTCTACAAGGTAGCCCCAACTACAAGTGAATCCTCCAGAAATTGGCGGGGGGGAGAGGAGGGGAGAGGGAGAGGGAGAGAAAGAAGAAGAGGAGGAGGAGGAGGAGGAGGGAGGGAGGGAGGGAGGGAAGAAGGGAGGGAAGGAGGGAGAAAAGCAGGGAACACAAGAATGAGAGAGCTCCTTCTTGATTTCTGGGCCCCTTTCTGAGTTTGCTGTGATACACCTTCACCTCTGGGCTGTCTCATTGCCGTCTTTACAGTTCTCTTTGCCTTCTTGGCCTCACAAAACCCCGAGACTGGCTGAGACTGTGAATGTTGGTATCTTCATTACTCCTGCTTCTAGCCTGTTTCTCTAGATGAACGTCAGTCTTTTCTCTAGTGGCCTTGAGTAATGTGACTGGTGTGAACACTGGGTTGGGCATCAGTGTTCTAGAACTGATCAGTGGCTTCATCCGTGTTCTTGGCTATACTCAGTGACAGAACACCAGAGCCTCTGGCCCCCTGGGGAACACAAATGTACATCTCCACTTTTGCTTTGACTTGGTAGAGGTTTTATTATTATGTTTACTAAGTCACATCTATTTAGTGTTTGTGTGTTTAGGTCACATGACAACCTGTAGGCCGTGTTTCTTTCCTTGTCCTGGCTTCAGGGGTGGAACTCAGACTGCCAGGGCTTGGTAGCAGGCCTTGCTTTCCGTTTGGTTTTGTTTTCAGAAAGGGCCTGCCCCAGAACTGCCTGTGTAGACCAGGCTGTCTTCAAATTCAGAGATTTATCTGCCTGCCTCTGTCTCTGCCTTCCTAATGGTTGTATTAAAGGCGTGTGTCCTGCTTATTAAGACAGGGTCCCACATAGGTTGGCCTGAGCTCACTATGTAGTCGAGTCTAGCTTTGAACTCTGGGCAGTCTTCCTGTCTCAGCCTTCCAAGTGCTAAAAATACAACCCTGCCACTCCATGCTTGTTTAACCTCTGCTGGGTAAGAGCTGTGAGGACACAGTGGTCACAGCTGCCCTCCCTGCCTCTGAATCCTAAGACAGTACTTGTATACAGTTGGTGCTCATTAAAAAAGTGAGTGAAGAATGAATGGATCTCTAACTGGCTTCACTTTGTGAACTACTACAAATATTCACATGTGTGTCTGTGTGTGTGTGCGTGCATGCACAAGTACATGCACAAGTGTGCATGGATACCGGGGTTCCTCCTTGGGTTCATTTCTTGTGTGTTTACATGAGTTCTTCCATGGAGTAGGTGACAGTAGGAAAGGCGGGCGCTGCTGCGTGTTTATTAGTTGCGCACTTGCTGTTCTACTTTCTCTGGTGGACATGCTTCCTTTTTTGGGTGTACATATGTGTGCAGAGCCAGAGGAGTCATTCTTCCGGTGCTGTTCACCTTTTTGTTCTGAGTGGGCTAGACTGGCTGGCTGGCCAGGGAGCCTGGGGGACCCACCCACCCGTCTAAACTTCCCCACCCTTGGGTACCTACCTTTTCTCCTCTGTGGGCTCTGAGGATCAAACTCTGGTCCTTGTGCTTGAAAAAGCACTCTCTTATCAACCAAATCCTTACTCCACACATACCCCAAGTGCTTCTTAATGGCTAACTCACTGAAGTAGCTTATGCTCAGTCTTAGTGGACCATTGTCATTTGCTCAGTGTAGTGTGGTCCCGCGCCCCATTAGCCATGGTCAGAGAGGCATTTTCGGAGAGCGTCTTAGAGGTTAAGGAACCTCAAGTTGAGTCTGTCACCGCGGACTGAATTGCTCTCCTTTCCACTTTGTTCAGTTGGGGAATGCCATCCAGGAGATGAACACCACCCAGAACCATGGCTGTTGTCAGAAATGCTTGGGGAGAGATGACCAGCTATGAAGATGAAGTACTGACTGGTGTGACTATGGGAGTGTAGGATCAGTGAAACATTACTGTCCTGCACTTCTAAGTAGACATTCCCAGGACATGCGTGGAAAGATCAGCAGTACAGATATGCACACCTCCAAGTGCTTCTGTGGGCTTTGAGGTTGGTTGGTTTTGGTTTTTTGACACAGAGTTTCTTCTCTCTGTAGCCCTGGCTGTCCTAGAACTTGCTCTGTAGACCAGACTGGCTTCAAACTCAGAGATCTGTCCACCTCTGCCTCAGATAAGGTGTGATCCACCACTTTGTTTATAAGATGAAAAGAAAATTCCCCACAAAAGAGCTGTCGAAATGCAGATGTTTCCGTTTTCTTCTACACATGCTCAGGCTGGTATCAGTTGTTTCTGAAATCCTGCAGCTTGGATGGGCTCCAGGTGATGAAACTGGGTGTTGTATACCATATACCACTTGATCCCACTGGAGTAGGGCATGGGCTTTCCTGTTGGACTAGTTACTAAATCTCTTATGGGTGGAAAATAAAACCACCGTGCTTAAGGACAAGCCTGCTCTGGGATTCCTGTGTGTGCTGCACTTGAGTTAGTACTGACATATTTCAGTTTAGAACTTGTGCACCAGCAAAGCCAGTTTACCTGGTAAAGGTACCTAATTGCCAAACATGGTAGAAGAAGAGAACCAACTCTCACAAGTTGTTCCGTGACTTCCACAGGTGTGTGTCACAAAAAGGCAACACACAAGTTTAATACATTTTTAAAAAGACCATATACTCGGGCTTGGAGGTGGGTGTGTGGTTCAGGGATGGTGGAGTGCCAAGTCCCACTGAGAGCACTGTGTGTACTCTGCATACAGGCATATAAGAGCATAGCTATCAGTAGGGTAACCTCCCTTACTTCAGACCACACGGTGGCTTTTTACCACTGAAAACCTACTGTACAGCATTTTTAGTTTGCTGCTTTTGATGTGGTAACAGTTTGTTCCTGCTCATCTCTTGGTTTTTCAGGACCAGGTTGATCTCAGACTGGTCTGCACACTATGTAGCGCCCAGGCTGACAGAGCAATCTTCCCACTGCTGTCTTGGGCTGCAGAGATTTCAGCCTCTCTTCCTGAATCTTTAAATGCTTTTCTTTTCACTCATGGTCTGCTTGTTTCATAAGCTTGTGGTCTTTTGGTCTTTATGCCACAGGCAGTGTTAAGAACTTGCTGGATACCACTCACCACACTGGCCATGGACCCTCTACCGTATGTGTGTTCCTACCTTTGGTGTTCCTCACTGTGGACTTACTTAGCTACAAGCTCTCTAAAGGCAAAAAGATACCTCCTGGATTTGCTCATTGGTTTGGAGTCTATTGATCAGTGGTCATCCTGGTTGATACCTATAGTCCTGGTGTAATTTTCCGTATTCTCCAAAGTTGTGGGGTTTGATGCTAACATACCTTTCTGAAAGCACTATGGAGCAGCTATGTAGGTTTTCTCATCACTGAGACAGTTCCTGAAGGGGAAGGAGGATTCCTTCGGTTCACAGTTGGACAGTGGGGAAGGCATGACTGCTTTCCTGGCAGTGGGACCATGAGGTGACAGACTCACCTCAGCTAACCAGTAAGCAGAGAGCCAGAGCCTGCCAACCTTAACTCTCTCCCAAATAAGGTCCCAAGCTCAAAGATGCCACAGCCTCCCTAAACTTTAGCTGCTAGCTGGGCAGCAATGTTCAAATATGTGAACTTGTGGGGACAGTTCACATCCAAACAACACAATATTTACTTTGTATTTTTTTTTTTCCAAAGACTGATCTTGAACTCATCATGTAGTTGAGGCTAGTTTTGAACTCCTGGTTGTCTTCCTGCCTCCATTTCCCAGGTTCTAGGATTACAGACAAGGGCTACCACAGCTGGCTTTTAAAAATAATTTTGTCATTTCTTATCCTCCTTCTTCCATCCTCCTCCTCCCATTCTTATTCTGTATCCCAGCCTGGCTGGGAACTCCATGTAGCCTGAGCATGACCTTGAACTTCTGATTAGCTTCTGCTACCTCCTGAGTGCAAGTTAGGCAAGTATTCTACTAACTGAGCTATACCCCAACCCAGTTCTTTCAGTTTTGAGGCAGAACTTCCTTGTAGTGCTCAGGCTGTTTTGAAACCCAGGATCCTCTTGTCTCAGTGTCCCCTACTCCCAGGGGCAGTTTATTTCTTGAATGGCAGCTGAATAGATGGTGATGTTGCTATGTGATCACCATGTAGCCTTGGCTGGCCCAAACCCTGTTAATCCTGGAAGTCCCTTTTTATCCATTAGGCCAGTCAGTCACTATAAACCAGCACAAACTCAGTCACAGAAACAAAGCTGCTTTTGTTTCATTTTAAACATTTTATCTGTCTTGAGTGCATATGTAGGGGTAGCATATATGCTTGGTGTCCACATAAACATAAGAGGGCTTCAGATTCCCCTGAAACTGGTGGTTGTAAGCCACTGTGTGGGTACTGGAAACAGAACTTCAGTTCTCTGTAAGAGCAGTAGATGCTCTTAACCTCTGAGCCATCTTTTTATCCCCTTCCTCTCCCCAACCCCTTCTCTCTTTCTGTTTGTTTTGAGCTGATATGAGCTTGCTAACTAGACAAAGCTGGTCTTCAGTTGGGAGCCCTGGAGTAGCCTCTTCCTACTCTTTAATATCAGGAGTACAGGTGTGTACCACCACACCTGCTTTATGTGTTTGTCTTTGAAATAGTCTTGTTATATGGTTCTAGGCTGACCTTGAGTTGTCAGTCCTCCTGTCCCCTCAGCCTCTGAAGGTCCATCTGGAATTAATTACAGACCTGTGTCATTGTACTGCGATGTCACCGTGCTAGGGTTCTGATTTACTTCTTTGATCAGTTTTATGAGACTTACAAATATCAGCCTAGATATTTGTATCACTGTTTTAATTCAGTGATTCTTTCCCTCCTAAGATTGTACCTGGGAACTCCTGAGTGTCTAGCAGTCAACCAAACTCCATCCTTAGCTGTATTTTCATTCTGAGACATGATTTAAGTTTCCCCAAGCTGGCCTTGAACTCAGTCTCCCACATGACTCGGATTATAAACTCGGACCACCAGGCCTCGCTCGTAAGTTCAGCTATTTCTACAGCAGTGTGGGTCTGTTGTTTGACTAGACTACAGGCTAAACTGTTGCACTGTTGAGAAACATGAGGTTGTTAAGTAATAGTGTTGCAGAGTGTTCATGTGCAGAATCTACAAGTATGCGCATAGGAATCAAGTGTCTGGACTCAGAATGGAGTTGCTGGGGGACATATAGCATATGTATCTTTATTTGTGCTTATTTACCAACCTTCTGTATCCCAAACCTATCAGGACCCTCGTGTCTCTGCTTTCCATCTCATCAATGCCTGGAATACAGGCATGCACTGCTACATAGACCTTTTAATGTGAGTTCTGAGGATCCAGACTCATGTTCTATTTCCTGCAAGGCAGACACTTCACTGTGTTGGCTATCTTCGAGCTTGGATTTCCTTTTATGAATTTGATGAGCATTCTCAGCACAGACACTGACTGAATCAAGTTAATCTTGATGGACCTATTAATCTATTAATGCATTATAAGTCCTAGCCCATGAAGTTGTTGAATGTTCATTTTTAAGTTGATGCCCAACTAATGTTATTTGTTGGCAGTAAAGGAGTTACACTTATTAGTTTAGCAGGTTCATTCAAATGTCTATGTGTAGAACTTAGACCCTGATGTGTCTGTGACCTGTCATTCAGAATTCTTCCAATCTTATTATATGTTTGAAATTTCCATAATAAAATTTTGAGGCAGAAGTATTTATGAAAAGTAATGCTTGAAAGGATTTTTGCTTGTGCTGTCTCTTTTCCTGTGTGAGTTCACAATAAAGATAACTTTAAGCTGATCACTTAGACTGTAGAATTCCTAGCACATACATATGTCTTCTCTCCCCCACATAGTCAAACTTTGTTTTAAAGGCTTGAAAATATTCAGAGTAATCAAAATGGTATTTTAATTTCTTAATACATAAACAGCACAGTTTTGAAGTCTAGACAATTATACGACCCTAACCAACACACTATGTATTTCAAAATTATACTTTTAGGAGTAGGAATATAGTTAGGTTCTGTCCTTCACTTATTAAGTGTATCACTTATTACAATTATTATCATTGTTATTATTGGTTTTTTGAAACAGGGTTTCTCTCTGTAGCTCTGGATGTTCTAGAACTTACTCTGTAAACCAGGGTGGCCTCAAACTCAGACACCCACCTTCCTCTGTCTCCTGAGTGCCAAGATTAGAGGCCTGCACTGAACAGCAACTCCAGTACTATAACATGAACAATGATATGTATGTACTGTCTTTGAGCAGCACAAAGCGATCTATACTCTAGTTTCCTAACTATCTACAGTTTTAATTTTCTACTGATATAAACAAAAAAACTCAAGCAGCCAAATGATACAGTTAGTAGAAAATGCAAGGCCATTTAACTAAAGCTTTGTTTCTTAAGCTCTAAGTAGTGTTTAAAGCATTAGGTCATATAGTTAATAAGGCTGCACCAGCTTAGATTTGCTCTAGAACATAGGACTACCCTAAAAACAAATCTGCCAGAGGTAGTAGTGCATGCTGAGTGTCACCCAGCACTTGGTGACAGAGGCAGTTAGATCTCTTCAGAGTTTAATGCCTGCCGAGTTTGAGGCTAGCCAGGGCTACATAGAGAGACTCTGCCTGGATATGGATATATATGTGTGTGTGTGCCTGTGCGTGTGTGTATCTCAATTAATTGATTTTAAATAGTCAAATATTCTTACTCATAGTCAATTATTAAGTAGTTTCCCTAAGGGAAAACAAGCAATTTGTGTTTTTTAAAGAAACTGGCATATATGAATGATAGCCATTTGTTGATTTTTAATTTGTAGGAAGCCTATAAATGAACTGTATTGTGTTTGCCAATACCCACCCAATACAGTGGGTATTGCAGTGCCAATACCCACCCAACCAGTATTCATACATACAGTGGTGAACTGAATAACAGAAACAGATACTGTCATAGTTAGTGTTTCTGTTGCTGTAAAGAGAGACCGTGACCAAGGCAACTTTTATAAAGGACAACATTTAATTGAGGCTAGTTTACAGGTTCAGAGGTTCAGTCCATTATTAAGGTAGGAACATGGCAGCATCCAGGCAGACCTGGGGCTGGAGGAGCCAAAAGTTCTCCATTTCGATCCAAAGGCAGACAGGAGAAGACTGGCACCCACATGGTTAGGAGGAGAGTCTCAAAGCCTACCCCCACAGTAACACACTTTCTTTAAAAAGGCCACACCTACTCCAATAAGAGCACAACTCCTAATAGTACCACTCCCTGGGCCAAGCATATTCAAACCACCACAGATACTGACTATGCACAGTTGAAAGATATATCTAATTCTTTAAAGGAAAAAAAAATCATAGTCAAGAAAAATGTTAAAGAGCAACAGTAGCTCCTGTAATAAAAAGGCATATCAGCAATCCAAAACAAGCATCTTCAGTTGTGTCTCCAGCACATAGTATGGCATCTGGCTTGTGATGGATGTTTAATGATATGAGAGGGTGTTTGATCCACTTAACCCCCAGAGCACTAGCTTCGTCTGTAAAGTTAGCAGATCAAGATATATATAATGCTGAGCTTTACCAACTCTAAATGCTGTGAAAGTCAGTACAGAACTTCCCGTCCGTTCCCAGATATCTCTATCTCTTTCGCTCTCTCACATATCCATCCATCCCCTAGTAAGTCTCACTTTATAGCCCTGACTATAAATACACTGTAAAAGAGCCCATCCTCAAACTCACAGAGATCCACTGTCTCTGCCTCCTGAGTGCTGGAATTGAATGTATGCAACTATACCTGGCTAAATAATGTTTTCTTTTAAATGCATAAATCTATCTGTCTTAAAGCAGAGAACTGAGCAGTGGCAATCAGAGGGGTTTTTATTGTAAGCATCTCTCTTACTGTACTGCAGCTAACATTAATGGGGGCTGGTGGGAGCTGAGCCTGACCAGGACCTGTGGAGGGAGAGCTGACCTTCCAAGACAGTCAGCATCGCTCTGGAGTAGAGTTCTGATGGGAAGACAAGCCTTTTAAGAATCACTTGTTCTACACATAGATATGAAAATGCTACTTTGTGAGCAGGAGGGATGGCTCAGGGGTTAAGAGCACTGGCTGCTCTTTCAGAGGTCCCGAGTTCAATTCCCAGCACCCACATGGAAGTTTACAACTATCTGTAACTCCTGTGCCAGGGGATCCAATACCTCACAAAATGCTACTTTGTGGCTAGGGTGGAGGAACTGTAGGGGAGGCAGAGGGGACATGCACTTGTTTAAAAAAGAAAAGAAAGTGCCTCTTTGCTAATCTAAAAAATGTCTTATTTAGGAAAATGAAATTCTATATCATCACACTATAAAAAAAAGTTTCTCATCCGTGTCTTCTCTGGGCTGAGGCAGTCATAACCTCAGGACTTTGTAGCCTTCTGAGAGAAGAGCTGTTGATTTTTGTCAG
The DNA here is from genome assembly GCF_004785775.1 of Grammomys surdaster. Lineage (NCBI taxonomy): Eukaryota > Metazoa > Chordata > Mammalia > Rodentia > Muridae > Grammomys > Grammomys surdaster. The sequence continues at coordinate 9,226,645 of NW_021604596.1, forward strand.
CTAGGCACAGTCACATGCTGTCCATCCAGCTTTTCAGAAGTGTACTTTGTTGTCATTTTAGTTTTGAGCCTTTTGATTGTCAAATACAACTTAAGAATTATTTGAACCCATTACAAGATTGTGAATGCTGTGTTGACTCCAATATATGGAAAAATGCTGGTATTATTTAATACACTCACAGTTAACAAGATACTTAGGAAGTTGGGTGCTGACTCTTTTTGTATGTGCTGTGTATGGTATGCCTGCTTTGCCAGATCAGCCTTAGATATTTGCCTGTGTGCATATTAGTGTCCTTGCTGGTGTTACCACACAGTACTGTCATATAAAGAGGATCTACTTTACCTGATCACCTATGTGAGTCTGTCTATGGAAAGCATGGGCAGCTTCTGTCCATCTAGATTGCTGCTTTTCAGCAGTTAAAGGCTTTATGTATTATTTTGGGTTTGTCTTAGAGGAGCTTTTTATAGAGTGGGGCAGAACTCTTCTGTATCCCCCATGGGTCTCATTTTGTCTTGTTAAGTGATCATAAATACTTGCTAAATTAATTAAGCCAAGACACCTAGCGTGTCCTTCAAAATAACTGCTGGTTCAAAGACTCCCTAGTAATTCAGATGTGTGCATTCACTTGTCAAGGAGTGATGGAATGAATGGAAAATTCTCGAAATTCAGCAAGTCCTTGTTATCTACTCCTTCCTGTCATCAAACAGGGTCAAGCTAGAGGTAGGCAGAGGCTCAATTGACAATTTTAGAAGCCTCAGCTGAGGATAGGCAGCCCTTCACTCCCATCTCCTTCCCCTGTCCTAGACTTCAACTACCCCTGCTAGATAAACGTCTCCTGTATCATTTTATACAGACACACGATTGTGCATGAGAGTACCACGGACTCTGTAAAGAGCCATATAAATGTCCTCTATCACTTAGTTGTTTAAAGGCTAACAGTGAGTTACATGGGACTAAAGTAAAAGTTTTGCTTTGTCTGAAAAGCAGTGATATTTAACTTAACATTTTTAGCTGCACGCATAAAAATTTTACAAGCCTTTCTCAATTTGTGTTATAGAATTAGCTCAAGTTTCATCATGGTCTTAATGTGGAATGTCTTTTGTGTTAGTAAAGGAATCAATTTTTAAGTAGAGAAGAAAGTTCTACAGAAAGAAACTTGCATTCTGACTCTTGCGCCTCTGGAATTACTTTAAACAGTCTCCTAGTGCCTTACTTGATTTTATTCTGGTGCCTCTTCAAGTACGGATTATACTTGTACTTTCAGGAATACAGCCTAGCATTCTGGATGACAGCTTGTGCATTGCAGCATTATTTATCTATTTTTGTAAAGGGTTGCTAATCGCCTGGTGCCTCCCTGTCTGAGTCGTGTGCTTGTAGACTGTCTACGTGAAATCACTTGATAGGCTCTCTCATCTTCAACAATGTTGCCCGTATTTTTAGTTCACCACCCTGGCTTAAAGTGAAATTACTTAATAGAAACATTTAGAGACCAGCAGCTTACTTTGACTAGGCTGATAATAAGCGGACCCTTTTTAGAATAGGTCTGTGTTTAAAAATCTGTGTCAGTATAGTTATGAAATATAATTCATTTATCCTACCTTTGGCTAAGATATATACACAGCCTCTGTCTTTAACTGTTTCTAAGCAAGGCTTTTGTTTAAAAGAAAGATTAGTGTCTCCATTTTTTTTTTCTTTTTTTTTGTTGGCAGGATTTTACTCTGTAGTTCACACTGGTTTCAAACTCACAGTGATTCTCCTGCCTCAGTCTTCTGAAAGCTGTGACTCCAGGTCTGAAGCAGCATACTCCATTTACCTAGTCTATCCCTGTATTTAGATTTGAAGTCCCAGAGGCTCTTTGACATTGATGAGGCTACTTAAAGCCCCTAGAGTTGTTGTGCACAGGAGTTGGGAACTGGAGCCCTCATCTGAAATCTGAGACGGTGACCTCTGGTCCAGAGCCCCAGAGTGTTCGATTGAGCCAACCCCTGCTGTTTCCTAAGAATAGCTTTCTCCAGCAGTGGGTCAGTGCCTCTGGTACACTTGTTGTTCTTGCTGTGTTCTGAGTGGATGATGGGTGAGGAGAGGTAGAGAGGCTCAGAGGGGTTCTCTGACACATTGAAAATGCACTAATGTCTGTAACCTGCATCTCTTCCTCCCCCACATGAGTTCTGAAAGTGGAAAGAGGCTTCTGATGGTAGGTAAAACAGTTTGAGAAGAAATCCATAATAAATGTGTCATTTCAGCATAATCAGAAACATAAGCCTTATAAAACCACGAGCTGATAGGTAAATTGAGGCTAAAGGGAGCAGTGCTTGGGGCACATAACTTTGGAAGGCATTTTTAATATATAATACTTTCTTTGAGAATTTCATGCAGTGTATTTTGACTATATTCATCCTCATCTCCTCCCAGACTTAGGCATTTGTAAATTTTGGGGGACAGGGTCTTGCTATGTAGTCTAAGCTAGCCTGGAAGTTACTGAAGTTACTGTGCGTGTAGGCCAGACTAGTCCTGAACTCATGGCACACCCTGTAATCCCAGCCCCTGAGCGGCGCAGGCTGAACGTGTGCCCCATCTGACCTGGCATGTCATATTGGCCACAGGCATTTGTTCATATAGCATTGCTTCAGCTCTAATATGTATTGCTTTGATATTTTACCTCTGAAATTTAGAATTTTCTTAGTTTTAAATTGGTTAGGTAACTTTGCTGGGCAGGAAAGGGCCTGTCTCAAAGTCAGGAAGATGCAAAACAAAATAGAGAGACATACCTGATAATATCTCTCTAGTCAGGTGAGAGGACTTTCATCTCCTTGTTCTGGCTAACAGAACCACAGAAAGCTGGCAGTGTTGACAGGGTTTTGAGTCAACAATCTAGAACCCAGGTGCCTGCCTGGAGTCATAGTATATACTAATGTGTAATTTGTACTTAATTAGCATAAGCTCTTGATTTTTGCTGTATTTCTTGTTTAGTTTCATCACAGTGATTCAGGGATGGAACAGAACACTCTGCCAGGCCTGGTCACGTTTGCATCCGGATCCCAGCACTTGATACTATAAAGAAATCACAAAGTGACTTCCTGTATAAGGTTTGATAAGTTGGTGACTGTACAGGAAGTGACCTGACATCTTGTATACACAGGGAGTTGGGCATTGTCTCCTGATGGACACGGAGAGAGCATGGTTAGAGGATTAGAGAGTTCACAGTGCATCTCCCAGCCGTGTATCTTTGCTTCCCAAAAAAGGACTCCCAAGGAAGCAGGTTGTCCTGGTGTTATCTTTAGGATTTTTTTTTTTTTTTTTTTTTTGGTTTTTCGAGACAGGGTTTCTCTGTATAGCCCTGGCTGTCCTGGAACTCACTCTGTAGACCAGGCTGGCCTCGAACTCAGAAATCCGCCTGCCTCTGCCTCCCAAGTGCTGGGATTAAAGGCGTGCGCCACCACTGCCCGGCTATCTTTAGGATTTTAATGAGAACATTTTTTCCTTTTCCAATTTATTTACTGTATTTTGTATATACCATTTTTTTTTTTATTTTGCTCTTATGACACCAGTGAATTGTCTTTAAAATGACCATCCGTGTGTCCATTGGTTCTTTCTGGAACTTAATAATACTGAAGAGCTCTCCCTCCAAACTTCACTCCTGCCAAATCTTGGTGCTTCCTGTCTGTAATCTTGGCATTCAGATGCTGAGACAGGGAGACAGCCATGAGAGTGAGGTCAGCTTGGGCTACATAGTGAGTTTCAAGACAGCTGGTGTACAGAGTGAACATTTCTTGCAAGTATTTATAAATATTTATTATTTAGTATGAGCCATTTGTCTCATTAACTTCATGGTTATCCTTAATTGTTTAGAACAATGATTTATTCTGACTTAAAACTTGGAATTTTGTATGGCTTTTTATTTGCTTGCTTGCTTGCTGCTTGCTTGATGTTTTTTTTTTTTTGTTTGCTTGTTTGTTTGTTTGAGACAGGGTTTCTCAGTGCAGCACTGGCCTTCCTGGAATCACTCTGTGAACCAGGTTCTGCCTTCCAACTCAAAGATCCTCCTGCCGTAGCCTCCTAAGTGCTGGTGTTAAAGGCTGCGCTGAGGAATTTTAAGTTACATATGGTGAGCAGTATGCTGGCCTTGTGAAAGTGTGGGCTCTGGGTTGACTTAAGAGGTTAAACTTGATCTACCTGTGAGCAGTGTCTGGTTTGCTTATGAGCAGCCATCAATATAGGCTTTTAAGGAGCCAAGCAGAGTAGTGAGTGGAAAGCTGGGGTGAGGGCATCTGTTAGGCTGTTTCTGCAGGAGACAAAATTCTGCTTAGGCAGATCTGTCTCAAATCAAAACCAAGGACAATAAGACCCCCAGTGGCAGATAAAGGATCCTATGAATGTTTATGCCTGGTATTTGTTTAAAATTTGGGGTTAACCATATAACATTAGAATCATTGCTGAGATGTGATGTACGTTTTGTTTTTACTTTAGTTTTTGAAATAAGGAATAATTTATCCCAGGCTGGCTTCTAGAGTGTGTTGTGGTATTTGCATCTTGCCAACTTTGCCCTTGTGAACTCCTGATCCTCCTACCTCCCAAGTGTGTGTGCCCCCACAATAGGCTTGAGGGGTTTTTGTTTGATAGGTTTTGTTTTCAACTTTGTGTGTTCACATGGCTGTTTGAGGAGGTTAGAAGACAGCTTTGGGAATGGGCTCTCCCTTTCTGTCTCTGGCTTTTGTTACTAAATCAGCCCCTTCCACCCCCACCCCCACCCCACTTTTCCTTCCTTCCTTCTTCCCTCCCTCCCTCATCCTGCTCTCTGCCTCTGCCAGTTCTGACTCTCTCTTTCTCTCTCTCTCTCTCTTTTTCTTTCATTCATTCTTTTTTTTTTTTGAGATGGTCTCACAATTAAACCAGGCTAGCCTTTAACTTGATGGAGTGCTTAGCCTCCCAAATGTTGAGATTTTTGCATCACATCTCTCCTGAGAATGTTTCTTTTAAATAGTGTCTTATGTTCTCTGGATATCACACTATTGTCTGTACTTATTTTCTACCTATTGTATTTCCTTATTGTGCAAGTAACTGATGTTTACTGTGGGGGCGGGGACTGGAAAACACTGGAAGGTGAAAAGAATAAATAATTCCTTATCTCATGGCTCATGGATAACACTTGGCTGTGTATTTTCAGGCTGTTTGAATTACAGACTTTGGATATTACCCAACAGCTCTTCAGTAAAAGGTCACTGCTTGTCTCCCACTAGCAACTCATGAGTAGAGCAGATCCAAATGTGACCTTTTTTAGTCTCATCCTGGAGTGTATTATTTCCCTCCTGTGTATGTGTTAGGTTATGGTTTGTCACTTCATTTTGATACTTGCTTATGTTTGTGTATGTGCCCACATGCACACTGAGACAGAAGGATGCTTCACTTTCAAGGCTAGCCTGGTTTAAATCCGTGACCATGTTTTGAAAGTTAAAAAGCTGTTTTAGATAAAGCTTGTGTGCTTATGTGCCCTCATGTAGATAGAGGCAAGAGGACAACTTTATAGGAACCAGTTCTCTCCTACCAAGTGGGTCTATTGACTCAAACTTGGTTGTTAACACTGGGCAGCAGTGCCTTTGCCCTAAGAGCCATCTCACTAGCCCGAATTCCTTTTACCTGGCTGCCTTCCAATGTGTGTGTATACCATATTTCACTATTGGTTTGCTAGTGGACGTTTGGGTTGTCTCACCGTGAGCTACTGTGAATAGTGCTACTTTAACACGTGTGCCTGAGAGCCTGAGTCTCTTGGGTCTATCTAGAAATGGGATTGCTGGATTTTATATTCAGTTTTATCTTGAGGAACTTTGAAGCCTTCTACTTAGCAGTGTTTTCATTTCAGCAATGTAAGAGCTAGCGCTTGCTTTAGATCTTGTAGTTAGAGCTAGTAGATACATGTAGACATGTAGTTTCTGTGTTCTGTCATGCCATGTGTCGCAAAGGGTGTTAGAACTCTCGAGGGTGTTGGGATGACACCCAGGAAGTCACATATTGTAAGCTGTTGCTCTGCTACTGAGCTGTACCACCAGCCTGTCTTGAGCTCTTATCTGCCTCTGTGTGAGACATGAGGAGTTCAGAAAGATGAAGATTCTTCAGGAAGTTTCCAAAAGCATCTTTACCCCAATCCCACACTCCTACTCAAAGTATTTCTCCTCCCTTCCTTCTTAAAACAAACAAACAAACAAACAAACACAACTTTATATGAGGACTGCCTGGGTTATATGGATTAATAGCCCCTTTCCCAGTGATCCACATAGTCCAGAGTCATTGCTCTTGCAACCTCTCCCTTTTAACATGTCACCACACAAAGCTGATAAACAGGAGATTGGACCTCATTTGTCTCCTGCTCACTAGTGTCATGTGTTGAGCAGCTACCATGAGTCTCATTTTTTTTGTCATCCATGGAGTGAGGGAGGATTAGCCTGCAAGATTCAGAACACCCAACAACAGTTCATCATGATCCACTTACCTGAGGCCAGATGGTGTCACTGAGCACTCTTGTGTCTGGGAGTAAAGGAAAGAGGCCCTGGCCTAATTGTTAGGTTCTTCCTCCGTAGTTTAAGAAAGCAGATGGGGCATTCTGTTAAAATGATCTCCACCATGACTACAGACTATTTAAACCAAAGTGGCCATGTTCGAAAGGAATGTAATAGACAATACCAATCAAATGTTAACAGAATGCCACATCTGCTTTGTTGGTATTTTCTGAGGATATTTGTATGTATAGTTATAGTAGGTATTGGAAAGTAGCTTTTTTCTTATTTTATTCTTATGTAATACATATTATGTTATTATAATACCTACATTGAATAAGTTATAAATGACTCTGATCTTGTCTAGTTTTTGAAGTGGTTTGAAGGCAGAACTTGACAGCAGCAGACATTGCTAAGCTTCTTATAAGAAACTTATATGAAGAATTCAAACAACCTCCCACTGAGACTTCAGAAGTAAGCATAAACTAACTACAGAATTTTGAGTTGACATCAAGTACTCCACACAAATATACTAAATAAAACATTGCATTTTGTTCCACTTTGTTTTAATGTCAAAAAAAAAAAAAAAAAGAAAGCAGATGGGAAACGAAATTTACAAGCCAATACCAACCAAGCATTGAGAAAGCTCTGAGAACTCTTCAACTAGAAAGGCTCCCTTGTGCACCTGTGAAGGATGTCCCATTGTACAGTCAAGATCACATGATGTCTTCAGTAAAGATCCTTCACCAGACTGACAGAGGTGACTAACACCCTGCTGTCTTTGTGGGAGCTGTTTTTCAGCATCACACAGCTGCAGGTTCATCTCCCAGTTCTGGAGCTGTTGAAAGGGCACTGCACTCTGGCTGCTGGAGAAGCCAGTCTGGGTGTGGCCTCTGGGAAGCTGGGCTACCCTGAGTCAGTACCCGAGTACTGTAGTTCCTTTGCAGGCAAGTACTTAAGTCTGTCAACTTCCTCCTCTATAAAATCAGATGGTCAAATGGTCTGGATTCTAACACTGCACCGTACTACATGGTCTGACCTTTAATAGCTGTAGTTAGCTCTACTGCTTTAGTTACCAAATTAGGATTTCTAATGTCTTAGTTAGGGTTTCTGTTGCTGTGACCAAAGCTCAGTGATCAGAAAGCAAGCTGGGGAGGAAAGAGTTTGGCTTACACTTCTGTAGTTCATCATTGGAGGAAGTCAGGACAGGAACTCAAGCAAGGCTGGAACCTGGAGGCAGGAGCTGATGCAGAGGCCATGGAGGGGTGCTGCTTACTGGCCTGCTTCATATGGCTTGCTCAGCCTATTCTTATAGAACACAGGACCACAGCCCATGGATGGCCCGACTCATAATGGGCTTGGACCCTCTCCTGTTGATCATTGAGAAAATGCCTCACAGCTGGATCTCATAGAGGCATTTCCTCAACTGAAGATTCTCTCCAATGACTCTTGTGTCAAGTTGTTACACAGAACCAGCCAGTACACCAAGATTTAGATTGTACCTGGATAAGGAAAAAAAAAAATAAAGGTTTCTAAGAAAGACAGTAAGAATAGAACTTAATTTGTAAGATAGAAATTAAAGAAAGAGAAAGAAATAAATTTGTGTTGGTATCTCAGTCATTCTTTAAACAAGAAAAACTATTCCCACTGTGTAAAGTAAGTGGAGAATTCACTGACCTGGTTGTAAGGCCTATCACTGGGTCATGCTCACATGTGTTGATTGTAGGCACCTGAAACATGGGAAAGGGAACAAAAGGAGTTACATATTATATATATATGCTCTGTTTTGTTTTCTCGACCTAACTAGTGACTTCAGGTTATTTATTTTTATAGGTTTGTAATTTCTGTATGTCTCTGTGTGACTGTATGGCACGTGTGCTGGTGGTGTTAGAGGCCAGCAGAGGGCGTCAGATCCCTTGGGGCTGGAGTTATAGATAATTGGGTGTAGGAACTCAATCTGGTCCTCTGCAAGGACAGCAAGAATTTTTAACCACTGAGCCATCTCTCCAGCCACTTGGTGTAGGATTAAAAAAGAAAATTACTGCCTTGCTTATAGAGATTGAAAGTCAGCTGGTTAAGTCCTAGCAACCAGTTACCTCAGAGCATCTCCCCGTAAAGAAGTGTTACTAGTGTCTCAGAGTATAGTAGAGTCTCATAGTCTCTGACTTGAAGGGCCAAAGAAGAAAGGTATAATGTCAGTTGTGGTAGGATTGTGTTTCAGTTGCACTGTAAACTGAGTAGAATCCTAGTATTTTACCTGAACAAATATCCTGATTCTAGTCAACTACAAAGTGACTTCTTCCTTTCTAATTTAATAAGTGTGTAAAACTTAGATCAGACAAAAGGAAGACATTAATCAGTATTGAAAATTTAGTGTTGAAAGTTCACTAATATTCTACATAAGATTCTTGACTTGGATGAGAGTCTGTCATTCACTTTCTTAAAAAGAAACAATGTAACAGATGTGATTCCAGGTTTGTTACTCAGTACAAGCCCAAACAGCGCTGTTGACATCAAACATTTTTATTTACTTTAAAATGGAGAAGCAGGGACTATATGTAATCCAGTCACTGAAGCACTTGCCATTCAAGCATTAAAACCCGAGTCTGTGGACCCAGCACTGAGGAGGCAGAGATAGGAGGGTTTCTGGCTCCTGAAAGTCATCTCACATACATCATTTTAAACATTTTTTAAAAAAATACTTTTTGTTTGTTTGTTTGTTTTTGTTTTTTGAGACAGGCTTTCCCTGTGTAACAGTCCTGGCTGTCCTGGAACTCCGTTTGTAAACCAGGCTGGCTTTGAACTCAGAGATCTGCCCCTGCCCCTGCCCCTGCCCCTGCCCCTGCCCCTGCCCCTGCCCCTG
>NW_021604596.1:9236005-9356248 GCF_004785775.1 Grammomys surdaster
TGCCCCTGCCCCTGCCCCTGCCCCTGCCCCTGCCCCTGCCCCTGGACTGCTAGCATTAAAGGCATTCGCCTCCACCCCTGGCCTTGAACCGCTAACATTAAAAGCCCTCTCCACCCCGCCAAAAAAATAAATTTTAAAATTTTTTTTTTTTTTTTTTTTTTAGGTTCAGTGGGGCTTGGTGTCATCAGCCAAAGTTCATGTGAATTACGACTTTCCTATTTATTTAGTGTCTCTTCCACTTGGGGCGTGTTTATAAACTAATATAGACTCATCCTGTCTTAGCAGTTTGGGTGGCTAAAATCGAATTGTATTGTTAGCGGTTAAAAACCATCAGTGTAGCCATAAATACATGGCGGATGTAGTCCCAGGCCTTTAGTAAGATGGCTTCCCTTAAAGTAGGTCTGGGAGCCAGCACACCCAAAGGCCCTTCCTTCTTTGCAGTAGATGTGAGTTCACTGAGCTGGTCTGGTTGGGTGGCCACAGAGAGCTGACTAGAGCCTGACTGGACCGACTAAACCTGTCTTCCTTCCTGGACCTGAGTCTAGGGCTGTAGGCTGAATTCCTGTCACATCAGAAGAAGGTGAGGTCTGGGTCTGAGCTGAACATCTTGACTTCTGACCTTTCACAGTCTCCCCTCCACGACAACAGACATAAAATCAAAGGTTAATGCTGCCTTTCATCTCTAAAACAAAGCTACTTTTTTCTGGCATGCCATAGCTGGATTTAAACACCATTTGCTCAGGACTACCAGTTTATTTAACTACAATACATCTGTGAAGCAGAGAGGTCCTAATCTGGCTTTTTTGTTGTTAAAACAGCATGTCTATAAGTAGATTTAAGAGAATATTTAAAATTGTTAGAGGTCAGCCTAGTTTCTTTCTTCTTCCTTCTTTTGGTTTTTGAAACAGGGTCTCACTTTGGAGCCCAGGTTGGCCACTGTGTAGCCCAGGCAGACTTTGAGTTCATCACAGTCATCCCAGCCTCAGCCTCCTGAGTGTTGGAACTTCATGAAATGCCACATCTAACTCTGTGTGTGTGTGTGTGTGTGTGTGTGTGTGTGTGTGTGTGTGTGTGTGCTGGGAGGTGGAGCCTGGAGTCTGAAGGAGTACTAGGCGCCAGACCTGCTCTAACAACCAAGCCATGCTCTCCACCCCTGGTAATTCTGCAAGTTATTGGGAGACTCCATTTGAATTGTTATAAATGATAGATAGACTTCCTGAGACTTCTTGAGACTGGCACAATGACAGTTAGGATGGATCTATGAAGACCTTATTTTGGGGACTCATGAATCTTGAATTCTGGCTTTTGTTCTCAGCCCATGCTATGTTGACTTATACTATTTTCTGTACCATAAAAGGGGGAAAAATCAAATCATGAACTTGAGAGAAGTGGTATCTATTGATTCAACATTTTGAAAAACATGGTGTTGATTTGGAGGGAAACCATTTGGCTGAAGATGAGAGTTTCTGCCCACACATTTTTGAGCACTTTACTGGCAGCCCAGGACTTTGAACTCCAGTCTCAGATTTTGATTTCTGATAATACTTTTAAAAACTTGCCAAAGAAGAAAAGCGTATAAATTATGTCATCTTTATCAAAGAATTATGCCATGTGTCTCTCTGAGCCTTTGAGAGTTCTAAAGAGTAGGTGATGGATTTACAAAAGCATTGGCTGTGGTCTCAGAACCGTAGCTGTAGGAGGGTTAGGTTAGACAGTGTGTCCGTGTTCTAGAGTCAGTGAGGCGCATAAGTTTCCCTGGGTAAGAGTATCCTCTAGTACTGACTGTAACTAACACTCCCAGGGTTTCACAGTGGTAGGTTTAATAAAGCACAGGAAATCTCCCTAGCACTGCCACTGGAGTCTTCTGAGTCCCACCAGTGACCGATGCTCAACACGATGCAAGCAGGCTTCACACTCAATTTCAAAAACAGCCTTGCTCTTTTTCTAAAGTCAGGCAGGGTCTCCCTATTTCCTTCACTGGATCCCTCGTTGGGCTAGAACTCACGTCCTCCTAGGTCCTGGGACTAATGGTGTGCACTAACATATCAGCCCTAAGTCAACTTTAGAGTCAAGTTAGTCACTTAATTTCTCATTAGACACTTCACTGGTCTTATATAAGTGTAGACTTTTCTTTTATGAACTCATGTATGTGTGTGTGTGTGTGTGTCTGTGTCTGTGTCTGTGTCTGTGTGTGCACTCATGCTCTCTCCATCCACTTCTCGATCCACTTACCTACTTCTCTGTCCACGTACTCTTCCAGTTTTATCTTGGACAGCTATGAAATGGGTAGCTGGCCCCATTGTGAGATTCAATCTAACAGTGTAATCTATAATAAACTTGATGAATACAAACATTTAAAACACACACACACATACTTCATGTTTCATTTGACCTGGAAGTCACTTTCAAGACTTGCTAAGGAAGAGGGAAGGAGCTGTACTGTGTTTGGGGTAGTCTGCTTTGGCAGTCTGCATCTCTGAACTCAGCTGTCTCTTTATTGGGCTGTATTATTGGGAGGCTTTTCAGCAATTAAAACTACTTATTTTTCCCAATAAAGATAAAATGATACGTACATAGCTCTGGCATCCTTTGTGTAGATCTGTGTGGGGCATCACCGTGTAGATCAGGCTGGCCTCAAACTCAAGAGATCTACTTGCCTCTGCCTCCCAAGTACTGAGATTAAATATTCCCACTATGCCCATCCCTTGAGGTTAAACTCTTCTTCCCTGCCATCTTTCTGTGTGTAGGATTGAACTTGGCTTGTCAGGCCTGTGTGACAAGTATGTTTAGCCCCTGAGCTGGCTCACTGGCTCCAAAATCAAGTTTTTTAAAGAGCGCTAAGAATTATTCGGCACAGCTTTTGGTTGGTACGTGCTTATTCTTTGCCTTGATGTGTGAATTGATTATATTATATTGTAAGCAAGAACTCTTTGTCCAGAGATTTCCCACAGTTAGTATTTTGGGACTCTCTCTGAGGAGACAATGTATCTGTATTTGCTTGTTTTGTTTCCTAGCTCATTCTTAATTCTAAGCTTGGTGTAGGTTGAATTAATAGTCTAGAAACTCTCTTTTCGGTTTATTATTTATATAGTATTCTCCCTACATGTACGTCTGCATGCCAGAAGAGGTTGCCAGATCTCATTACAGATGGTTCTGAGCCACCATGTGGTTACTGGGAATTGAACTCAGGACCTTTAGTAGAACAGTGAATGCTTTTAACCTCTGAGCCATCTATCTCTTCAGCCCCTAGAAACAACATAGAATTCTGAGGAGCTGTAGTTAGAATCATTTATGACCCAAGCTATCTGATATGGGTACAGGGAAACTCTGGCACTTAACTAGATGAACCAGGCTGGCCTTGAGCTCACAGAGATCCACCTGTCTCGGCCTCTTTTGGTTTTTCAAGACAGGGTTTCTCTATGTAGCCCTGGCTGTCCTGGAACTCACTCTGTAGACCAGGCTGGCGTCAAACTCAGAAATCTGCCCGCCTCTGCCTCCCAAGTGCTGGGGTTAAAGGCGTGTGCCACCACCGCCCGGCCCTGTCTCGGCCTCTTGGGTCCTGGGATTAAAAGTGTGCACCACCATGCGGGGCTCTACAGCCTTTTACAGGACCCACAGTTCCAGTGGCTTTTAAATATGAAATTGATTTTCGAAGCCCTGGGAAGTAAATAAAACAACCTCCAATACTCCTTTCTGAAGATGAAGCAGGTTGACCAAACATACCCATGTCATCCAGATTGTCTTTGTCAGGGCTGTTTGGGGTATTGAGTTTTGAGTGTGCACTATATTTGTGAATATGTGTTCATGTGTGTGTTCACATGTGCATTCATGTGTATGGAGGAGGCCAGAGTTGACCTTGGATGTCTTCCTCCATTGCTTCCCATCTTGACAGGTTCTCTCACTGAGTCCTGATCTTGTCTTGGCTGAACTAGCCGGCCACTGAGCTCTAGGGGTTCATCTGTTTTCCTCCCTCAAGTGCGGAGGTCAGATCTTCATGCTAGTGTGGCATCTCCCCTGTCCCCATAGCTAGGGTTTTAACATACATACATACATAAATACATACATACATACATACATGTGCCTGGCTTTTTCATAGAGACTTCTAAAAGGAGGCATCTTGATCTATAAAAGATTAGTAGAAACTAAGCGCTTTGTAGAACATTTGGGGAACAGTGCCCTCAAAAAGTACAGCTTACATTTAAAAAGTAAATGAATAAAAAAGTGCCTAAACGTGCTCCTGTGGGGTGTGGACGGACCCTGTGAAGTGCAGGATGTGTCCTGAGGACATGTCCTGGCAACTGTCGCCAGGAAAATGAGAGTGGTGCCACCTGAAGTCCTATCACTGAAGCACCAGAGTTCAGCTGTGAGGAGGGGGTGCCTTACAAGCTTCTCCTAATATTTGGGGGTGTGGGGACGACACACACTTATCAGTGGGAGAGTGGGAAGGTTACAGGAACACCTCAGTGGTAGAGCACTTATACAACATACCAAAAAATAGAAATAACTTTTTTTTTTTTTTTTTTTGTCTTACGGGGAAAGACTATACTGGTAATTTTTAGTGACTTGTACAGGGTGGGAAGGCAGGGTAAGCTCTGAGTCTGATGAAGATTCAGCCATTCTCTATATGAGGCTTTTTCTTAGGGGTGATGGTCTGACTTTCATTCTGCTTTGTCACAGTCACAACGATCAGACAACAACATGGCAGGACCCCCGGAAGGCCATGCTCTCACAACTGAACGTTCCTGCGCCTGCCAGCCCAGCGGTGCCCCAGACGCTGATGAACTCTGCCTCAGGTGAGCACCACTCTTTTGGGAGAGCCACATGCATACTGTTTGGATCCTTGTCTTCCTTTCTACCCAGTGCCAGTTGGCAACATGATTCAACGTAGCATGTGTAGTGCCTCAGCCTTGTTTATTCTTAATCCATTGAGGAGGCTGGTAATGGGAAAGTTTTCTAAAGCTTAGGCTTCTCATAGTCATGTGGTTTTAAGTTGTTTGGGGTTTTTACTTTTGGTTTTTGACATCATATTTGTTTCTTGTGTGTGTTTGTGCGAGTGCACGCGCATGCGTATACATGCGGATATTCGTTCACACACAATGGCATATGAGAACAATTTTAGGGAGTCTGATCTCTCCTACCTCCATGTGAGACTCAAGGATCACACTCGGGTCAGTAGACATGGCAACAAGCACCTTTCCACTCCTCCCCCAAAGCATTTCTGAGACGGTCTCCTGTAGTGATGGCTGATCCAGAACCCCTGCTCCTCTTCCTCTAGCCCCTGTAAGTTTGTGTTGGATTTCTGCTGTCTTCAGCTGGAGTCTATGATGGTACTCACCTCATTCTTTTGTAATGTGTTGAAAAGCACATTGTTTTATTTTAGTTGCTTTAAGGACAGAAGAGTACTGCCTGATTGCCTCAGGGACACTGGAATCCAAGCTCTGGTGTTCAGACTCCGTTTTCAGTAGTTTGTTTTTGAGAAGGGGTCTGCCAAAACTAGCCTCAAACTTGCAGTCTCCCTGCCTCTGCTTGTTTCGTGCCACCTTGCCATATTCAAAGTCTTATAAGGATACAGTATGCCATTAACCACAGAGCACCATCTTTCTTCTAGGTCTAGCATGCATTGCTAAACTGTCTTCACTGCTGGGTGCAGTGGCGTGACCCTTAATCCCAGCACTCAGGAGACAGAGGCAGAGCTCTGTGAATTTGAGGCCAGCCTGGTCTACAGAGTGAGTTCCAGAACAGCCAGGGCTACATAGTGAGACACTGTCTCGACCAAAAAAAAACAAAAAACAAAAAAAAAGCAAATACTAAGTCTCTACCCTTGTCATAAAAATGAGCTTACAAATTGAATTATTTGGCAGTTTATGTGACTACAGTTTTTCCTTGTCTGCATAGTAAGCAGTAATACTGCTGGATAGAGGGGAGATGCTAAAGGAAGTTGGATGATCCATTGAAAGCCCTTACTTGTTTAAATTTCTTTTCTGTATATGAGATTTTTTTAATTTGATTTTTAAATGTTTGTAGTTGAAATGTATAGGTTTTGCCTGCATGTATATATGACACACCATGCACATAGGTGGTCATGCTGGACACATCTTGAAACAGCAGTTACAGATGGTTATCAGCCACCACGTGGGTGCAGGAAACCCATTCTGGTTCCTCTGCAGGAGCAGCAGGGGCTTTTAACCTCCGAGTTATCCTCATAGAAAGCTTTGGTTTAAATGACAGGTAGTTGGCAAAAACGGCTTCTTTGCCTCCCTAATGAGGTACAGTGAGACCTTTCTCTTTGTTGGATGGGTCTAAGGCTACACAGCTGCCTCGTTAGCACCTTGGTTCACGTGGGAAGCAGTGCTCCTTCTTCTGGACTGGTGTCTGGTGGTGGCAAACACCAATGACAAAGCTTAATGTGCTTACTGGCTTTCCTGACTATGGACCTTTTGACAGTCAGTGGCCAGGAGTCTGGTAATCAGACTTGACTAGTGGGGTTGCAGATGTGAAACCTTCTCCTTCCCCAACCTCGCTCTTGATCTGGTCAAGTTGAAAACAAGCTTTAAGATGTAATGGCTGTGACTGCATAGGGGTTGATGTCAAAAGTATCCCCTCTCCAGGAAAAAGACATCGGGATGGGTATGGCCCTCATGCCTCACTGGACAAAGACAGGGGAACCAGAGCCATAAAGTCCCCTTCAATTACTGGAGGTCAGGCCTCTATCCCTGCCTTCACAAGATTAGAATTGCCACAGCCCTTCTATACTTAGAGAAGGGAGGAGATGTCAGGGGCAGCCCTGCTTACACACTGAAGGACTAAAATCAGCCATAGGCCTAAAATCAGCAATAGGCCTGTCATACATGTATACTAACACCAAGTCTTGGGTCTCTGTGGATAAACATTGAAACAGATGGCTATATGCTATTGTAAACAGGCAGCTTTTGTGACAATTTACCAGCCTGAGTAGTCATAGACCTTGTAAATAGGTAGCCTTGGCAGACAATACCAACTTAGATAAGGACAAGTAAATCATAGTGACCTGTTCCTTGAACTTTCACCCAGCCGATACCCTGTTCTGAAAGATATCTGTATTCCCCCTGAACACCCACACTCCAGTGTCATCCCCTTCCCCACGTCCTGCCTTTCTGTGTTTATAACCCCTGTGTGAATGAATTACGATTTGAGAAAAAATAAATAAATTATTTAAAAAAAAAAAAAGACGTTTTGGCTGAAAATGAAGGTAAGGGCGGAATGTGGGGTTGAGCCATGCTAATTATAAAGGTGACTTTATAATTATCTATACAATAAGGGCTCGTAGCAGGAATATACTTTGCACTCTCAGGATCTGTACTCTATATGTGCTATTTGATTTAAATCCTAGAGTTTGAAAGGTGAAAATGATGTGGGTATTTTTCACTGGTTTTATTTCAGTAACTTTTTCTTTTTTTTTTTTTTTTTTTTTTGGTTTTTTGAGACAGGGTCTCTCTGTGTAGCTCTGGCTGTCCTGGAACTCACTCTGTAGACCAGGCTGGCCTTGAACTCAGAAATCTGCCTGCCTCTGCCTCCTAAGAGCTGGAATTAAAGGCATGCGCCACCACCGCCCGGCCAGTAATTTTTCTTTAACTACCAGATTTCAAATAAAAGTTTTGGTGCTAAGTATTTCACACTATGTAAATGTGTACTAGTCAGTAGCAGACACTTCCTTCCTGTGGAAGATGAGGCAGCCTGTGTCCAGCGGGGTTGGTTCACTCCTTCTAGAACATTGTTTTATCGTAGTAATTCGTCCATTTGTTTATTTCCCTTCTCTTTGCCTTTTTTTGTTTGATTTTTATGAAACACAGATTCTCCTTGTAGCCCTGGCTGTCCCAGAACTTTGTAGACCAGGCTGGCCTCAAACTCACAAAGATCCACTTGCCTCTGCCTCCCTAGTGCTGGGATTAAAAGTGTTTGTGACCATGCCTATCAATAAAAATTATATTGTAGTTGTTTGTTCTTATGTATGGGAGAGGGGCTTGAGTGTGTCAGAACATAAGGCTTGGGATTGGATTCCCTTCTGCTACAGGTCTAGGAGTTGACCTCGGGTGTCATGGTTGGGAGCCTTTACCTGCTGAGCCATCTGTTCCCCCCAGCATTCTGCTGATGGTCTGAAGCATACAAGTGAGGGATTTGGGGCACAGTCACCCTATAAAGTCAGAGGTATAACACCAGCTGGTTTTCAGATGATAGATATCAGATTCAGAACTTGGTAGTGAGCTCTTAAGGCCCCACTCATAGTCTCTAGTCTACATGATAAGTGTCAGAGGGGACAGAAGAAGACAGAGTGACACTGGAGATCAGAAGCTATGGTATGCTCATAGAGATTTGTTTCTTGTAATTACACTTCCTTTAAGGAGTACTTTATGGTTAGACGGTGCAGTGAGCTAGGAAGAGATGTGTCAACAGCTGTGCTGAAGCAAAGACCTTAGAAAAATATAGTCAGCAACTACTTCAGAATGAAGCTATGTAATGACATATGCCAACACTGCGAGAGCAGAGGCAGGAGGATGGCTGCAGGTTCCATCCTCCTAGGCTACACAGTGAGACCTGGTGCTACACACACACACACACACACACACACACACAATTGTTTTCAAGACTTCCATCCCAGGGATACCAAGTGAGAAATGTCTGGGTCGCCTATAGAATGCAGCATCTTCTTGTGTTCTTTAAATGGTCTCTAACGTATGGATGTGATTTGGCCATGTAAATAGTTGGTTATGCTGGATTACTTCTGAAGTAACAAGAAAATATCTATACATTTTAATATACAGTTATAAATTTTTATTTAATTTTTTAAGACATGATTGGCTTAATTGGTGCATATAAAACTTGGGGATTTCAGAAGTCTCCAGAATGAAACAAATTCTAGCCAGAGACCATGATACCTACTTAATCTGTTAAATGCTGGGGACTGGTGGTGTGGGGGCATGGCTTTTACTCTGGAGGTTTTGGTTTTTCTCCCAATTGAGAATTGAGCTGCTCATGGCCTCACAGAGATGAGCCAAGCCTCTTCCACTGTCTCTGTCTAGCACATGCATACTCTGATTTGAGATCATGTCTCTGTAGCCCTAGCTGGCCTTGCACTAAGTACCAAGGCTGGCTCTGAACTCCTTGATCTTCTTCCTCTCAGGTGCTGAGATGACAGATGTGGGCCACCATCCCCAGCTGCTTCACTGGAAATTAAAGAATATTTTAGTCATTCTCCATGTAGACATTTAAGAGTGAAATGAAATGTTTGCAATGAAAGAGCTATACAGTCTTTGGGACTTGGAGATCAGACCAGATCCCTGCTCTTTACCCTGAGCTGAATCCCAGGAAGCTGTAATCTCAGCAAACCTTGGGCCCACAGAGGATGATGGGCACAGTGGCCTGTTTAATAAGATTTCAATCTAAATGTGTGTATCTCTCTGAAAGGCAGCCCTGGTTGGGGTATATGGGAATTTGGAGGGAATGGGGTAATGATGTAATTATATTATCTCAAAAAACAAAGGGTATAAAAAAAAGATTCATTTAAACATAAATATGATCCAATATTTTGTAAACTATTTGTGGTTACTGGTAGCTGATTATTACTTCATTTAAAGTAATTTAAAACATCTGTCAACCATGATAAAGCTCAACTGTGTTTATCTTTGAAGCTTTCTGTGATCAAGGCCTCAAGCTTTTTATTCAAGTGGTGAGTTTATTTTCTGCTTTAATCGGGCAGTACAGTATTGCATATACAGATATCTTTTTCCCCTTTGATTATTTTAAGATAAAATTTCAACATCATAATACTGTATTAATGAGTACAGTACTGTGCTAACAAGACTATATTGACAAAACTCAAGCAGGAATGATATTTGAATGAAGCCCACAGTCAGCGCAACAAGGAGCCAGTTTGTCTTGTTAGTTATTCCTGACAGCTCACAAATAACTTTTCACAAAGTTTTTAAGTAAAATGGCTATTTTTATTTTCATACAAGGCAACTCAGGTAATCTGAGAAATGACAAGCTGAGATGGAAAAAATAGTTTTGAGGTAGAGTGTTTACAAAAGAGGAGGTAGGGAGGCAAGGAGGGAAGAAGCATGGCCTGAGGGGATTAAATTAGCATAAACATGGTAATCTACAACCCTTAGAAGTGGGGTTCAGCCTGTGTAACCAAACCTTTACTCTGCAAACGGTGTCAGGAAGGTCAGGCGTTAAGACTAGCTCAGCCACATAATTCAGATGCCATCCTGGGTTACATGAGACTTTGTGCCCAAAGGAAAAAGAAAAGGAAGAAATTTGGTTTGCCTGTAGCTTTATTTAACGGCCTGTTTTATTTTATTTTTATTTTTTTGTGCTCTGGATCAAACCCAAGATCTCATCTGAGCCAGACTAAGACTTTACCGCTGAGCTGGAAACCCAACCATGCACCTTGGCACTTTAGAACAAGCCACTCTTATTATGTAGTAATGTGGGATGAGGATTGGGCGTATAACTCTATGGTACTTGGAGAGCCTTGCACAAGATTTTATCCCCAGCACTGACCCCAGCTCATCCTACCCCTGCCCCCTCCCTCACCAAGCAGTCTATAAGTGCAAACAAGAGGCTTGAAAGGAAATAAAAAGATTTAAAACTTGCTGAAATAGAAACTGTCAATCACCCAAAGATAAAATGGCCAGTCAATTTGCAGATGGCCTTTAGTTTCCAGTACCAGGACTCCTGAAGCTTGTTAATCCTGACGCTGGCTAGCGCCAGTCAACTTCACTCTGCTTAGAGCTTCTCCTGCACTCTGGATGGAGCCTTTGACATTACCCAGTGCTACTCCTTAAGTTTTCTTTTCTCCACTTGTACTTACCAGAGTAGTTGTGTTGAATTGAATTTATAGGTAACCTTTTTGTGTTTGGTTTGGCTTGTTTGTTTGTTTGTTTGTTGATGCCAGCCCAACTGCACCCTAGGCTAGCCTCAAACTTCCAGTCTTCTTGACCTGGCTTCTGAGTGCTGGGGTGATAGACACTGGTTAACTTTTTCAGTGGCTTTAATAATGCTGCTTTTTCTCTCCCCACCCCCTTTCCAAAGTAGGGGCTGGGGTATGCCTTGGTGAGGAGGGGGTGGTGTACAACATGTGGGAATCAATTTTTCTCCTACCATGCAGGACCTGGGGACCAAACTCAGGTTTTAGTTTTGACTGCAGGACCCTACTTACTAAACCATCCTGCTAACCTTTTTATTTTCTAATCAAAAGTTTTAAATTTTTGTTTATTGACTTACTATGTATGTGTGTGTGTTTGTGTGTGTGTGTGTGTGTGTGTGTATATATATATATATATATATGTTTGTATCACTTTCATACAGGAGCCTTTGGAGGTTCAAAGAGGGCATTGGATCCCCTAGAACTGGAATGGGTGCTGGGAACTCAACTCAGCCAGGGCCCTTAGGTCTATCTAGCCATCCTTGATAGGATTATGTAACCCAGTCTAGCCTTGAACTTTGAACCTTTCTTGTATCCCAAGTGTTGGAGGTTATAAGCTGGCACTGGATATGTTGCTGCAGGGTTTCTGTTTGCTCTGAGATCTAACTATTACAAATGAGACATTTCCAAGCTTTGAGTTAAACCAAAGGGAGCACATAGAAACTCAAGCTCCCTTGATCTAACCTGGGAGCACACATTAGCAATGCTTTCCATGTATTTAGGAGTTATTTGAACTCTGATGGTTACTGTTATGTGTACATTCTGAACCCATAAAAGAAACAAATGCAAATTTTTGTTACCAGGCCCACCAGCCCAGAGAGCAGGAGCAAACAGAGAACACAAGGGGAAGCTGTAGTTGCCATTATCCAATTCTCCTGAGGAGAATAAATTATTAAATATTAAGACTCAAAGGTAGAAATGTCCATGTTAAGCTTATTCTTCAGTATTTTTGTAGATGTTTTGGAAACTTTGTGAAAAGAGATTAAATTATTTACATTTAAGGACCAAATGAAATGCCTGTTTTACTTCCTCCCTTGGTGAGTACTAGGATTTTATTTTTATCTTTTCCACTGATTTCTAAATCCTTCTGGTCACAATTGCTCCAGTAGTTTTTGTGACTCATGGAAGGAGTATTTGTGTGAAAGATTAAGATGTTAATTTTTCAAAAATGGCATCTGGACTACCATATATAGACAAGAGTGTAAGTGAAATGGATTAAGTCCTGCAGCAGTAGCCAGACTGTTCCTAAGTAATAGTTTTTTAAAAAAACATGTATGTAAGGATAATCAGCGAGTAAAACTTCGCTTTGTTGTTAATGAAAGGCGACTGTTTTACTTCAGCAGTTTAAAGTCTAAATGAGCACTTTCAGAAAACTGATCTTACCAAGTCACTGAGCTGTTGCATTATGTTCAAATCTGATACTTAATGCTTAACCCTAAATGGGACATAGATAACAGACACATGTCCTCTGGGTCTCGGGGAACATGATGGAAGATGGTGCAGAAGACTGACTGACTGACTGACTGACTGAGCCAAAAGAACAGGGAGGAGTGTTGTGAAATGCTGGCTTGCTGTGAGCACTATGGACCTGACCTGGTTCTTACATGCCAAAACTCACACACAGCCTGTGGCCACTGCAGAAGATGAAGCCAGTCCACATTCCAGCATGGGTGTCAGGAGGGGCCTTGGAGGACTTGCCCCTAGCAAGGAACCATTGGCAGTTGACTGCTAGATAAGGGAGTCGTTTTTCTTCATTGTTGTGGCCCCTGATGTTGTTTGTGCTCTCAAATGTCTTGAAGCCTGTACCCATGCCCATTTGACTGGGACTCAGTCACTTTTCTTTTTTAAAATGAGCATGGGTATTTTACCTGCATGTATGTCTGTGTACCACATGCACACCTGGTAGGCCAGATAAGGGTTGTGGATCCCCCAGAACTCGTGTTAGAGATGGTTGTGAGCCTTCATCTGGATGCAACATCTGGATGCTGGAAAACTCAACCCAGGTCCTCTGGAAGAGTAGCCAGTGCTCTAAACCTCTAAGCCATCTTTCCAGCCCCCCCCCCGTGAGTTGCTTACGAAAGGAGGAGTGCTGGAGTGGACAAGATCAGGATGCCATGAGTACTGCAGTGTTTTTATCTAAGCCTGAGTTCCATGAGTGAAATCTGAAGAATGGCCTGTTCTAGGTTCTCTGGGTGTCTCTGACATTCTAGGAAGTTTGTCTACTAACATGATACCAGTGGGTAAATTTTGACAGTATTGTATCTAGTTACCTTTGTCCCTTGAGACTAGATACTGTCCTCCCAGAATCATTGATTCAACAAATACCAGCAAATGTCACCTTTTTCTGTAACAAAATCACAACAGGGAAGGTTACACAGATATCTCTCTTGCTGAGCCAGCAGGCCAAACACAGGAAGCAGTAGATGATGGCTGTCAGGAAGCGCTCACCAAGGGAAGCAGAGCTTCATTCCCACCCTCGGCCATTGCTAAAGCCCTTCCTGCATGCCAGCCACTGTTTCAGTCACGAGACCGGGTTACAGACAGACACATCATAGTGTCCTAATGTTAAAATGGCACAGGGGAGGATAAAGCAATTACAAGCTTACATGATTGGGGCTGGAGGGAGGGAGCCTCTCAGGTGGATCCTCCTTTAGCTTCTGTAGCTGTGGTCTTTGGACCTGAGACCTAGGTAAACTCAAGGAAGGAGCCACGCCTCTATGTGAGGGAAAGGGAAAGAATCCAAGCAGGTCACGGTGTCCCATTCAGTGGTCTTGAGCCATGTGCTGGGAATACAATGACATCAACTGGAGGAGCCAGGCAAAGTTAGCAAGGAAGCCATTTTGAGTCTGTTCATTTAACAGACAGGAAACCAGGGAGCATTTGGAACATGGAGTATCACAGAATGTAACTGGTAAGTGGGAGAGAGAGTGCTTGTTCTGGATCTGGTGAACAGGAGTTTAGTGAGAGGGATTGAAAGGTGTGAGGGTACCTGCTGAGACTTGAAACAGCCTTGACAGTGGTAGAGAGTCCAAGAACAGACAGAAGGCATGTCAGGATACCTTCGAGGGGCCAAGAGGATTGAGTTGTCTTCCAAACATTCTGAGAATTCCATTTCAAATGAACAAACAAACAAACAAACACAACTCTTGGCTGGACAGGTGGCTCAGTGGATCAGAGTGGTTGCTTTTCCAGAAGCAGAACCATTTGTTCTAGAGCATCTACAGTGAGCATTCTGTGTGGAGCTTTCTTCTTTATTTAGGTGTGTTCATCTCCATTCTGTAGATACTGAAAGGAACCATCACTGCTTAAGGAGCTTGCCCAGGAGTAGAAGGCTAATAAATGTTGAGCGAGGATGGGCCAAGTTGTAACCTCAGGGTATAAGGACACTGGGAAGCAGCAGGCAGGATTCCACCCCAAACTTTCAGTATGTGCTTGTCCCTCACTGCCATTGGTGATCTAGAAGAGTGTCAGCACACCAGCAAGACCTCAGAGACTTTGGAGTCATGGGGGTGGGGTTCTGATAATTGAGCATTTGCTTGCTAAAGCAGGTTCATCAGTATATTTATGATTGTTTTAGATTCAAATGTCTTAGCTTGTACAGAAAAATGACACTACGTCAGAAATTGAGGCAAAAAGATTTCATGTTCTTTCTCCCTCCCTCTCCCCCATCCCCCTGAATATGGGGGCATGCCTTATGACCTGTTGTTAATCAGCACATAGTTGTTGGTAGAGGGACTTAGTATTAACTTGTGCAAGGCTTTAAAGGGGAAGTGTTCTACATGACCCATAATGTCCTGAGACAGTTTCAAGTTTCAGGAAGTTTTTTTTTTAATTATTTATTTTATGTACGTGGGTACACTGTTACTCTCTTCAGACACACCAGAAGAGGGCATCAGATCCCATTACAGATGGTGTGAGCCACCATGTGGTTGCTGGGAATTGAACTCAGGACCTCTGGAAGAGCAGCCAGTGCTCTTATCCACTGAGCCATCCCGCCATCCCAGAAAGAAGTTTAAAAATGAGCAGAGCAGCTTTGCCTGCTGTTGGTCAAGTTTGCAGGGATCTGGAGAACACCACTGGGTTTGATTCCCGGGTCTGCTACTTTCTGACTTAGGCATGGAACTTGCCTTAGCCTCTTCACCAGAATGCAGAACCGAGTCTGCAGTGTAGTGACAACAGTGTGGACTCATTTCAAGTTGGCCTAGATTTTAGAGCTACTTACCTCTAAGGCAGCTACTATGGCCAGGGTGTATGTGGCCAGTCTCTCATTGTCCTCTTTGATTTCTCTTTGGCTCAGGCAGGTGACAATGGGCCAGTCTAACACAGGGGCAGTGAAGACTTTGCTGTTTGGGTAGAAATTGCAACTGGTTTCCCTGAATTCTTACCAAGGCAAGAGCAGGCAGTTGAGTCTTCTCCTGTGTTGCAGTCGTATCTTACCTGTTGTTTAAAATACTTCAGGAAGTTAGTATTTGTTCTACTAGATAACTGTAGATCAAACAGTATCGGCAACTTCTATAGGAAATTGTATTTTCCTAAGGATAAATCTAAATTTTAAATTATTTTTTATTTTTTTAATAATTTTTAATCATTTTTCTTGCTTTGTCTCATTCCAGCTTTTTTTTTAACCTTCTTCTTAACATCCCATTTAAAATATTGATCTTTTTCTCCATTTTCTGCAAGGATTTTTTTTTCCTTCAATATTTATCATCTCGCCCAAATAACTGGTAGGGGATCAAGCATGGTCATCTAGTTTAGATAACACCGTCATCTTTTGTACATCCAAAGGACCAAACTTCTCTTCAGGACAGTGTCTGCTGAAGCCCAGATTTGTTACTGAATTTTGATTAGTTATACAGGTCTTTGTTTTGAGCCATCAACACATTGACTGACTGACACTCTTGGCCATTTTTTGGGTAGCATCATACATACATTCTAGGTGAGCATCTGACCTTAGGGCTGTAGCCTAAGACCTCCTTTTTCAGCTTTCTTTTCCTTAATTCTACTACTAAAGGTTAAATTGTGATTATTAGAACCTTATCTTTTTTTGATTTCTTCTTGCTCTTCTTCAGAAGGAAAACACCTTACTATTGCCTGTGTCCATATAACATTCTAGTTCTAAACAGGGAATGTGAAAGATATAGATGAATAGGGAAAGTAGTCTTTGCTGCTTCCAACTTACATTTTGATATGGAGTGCATATAAGGTTGTTAGCATCTTGAAGGTAAGTACATTATTTCATTTTTAATTAATTGATAAGGGGAGAGAAAATGCAGTTCTAATTGATCCTGCCATCCTCATTATTCATGTCTGTAACTCTGTTTCAAGATTTTCATTCAGTTTTTTAATAGTAGACTGGTATTAGTAGAAAACTTTCTGAACTAGAAATGAAACCCAGGATCTAACAGGTACTGAGCAAAATCTTACCTGTTGGCTTATATTGCTCATTCTCTAAAATTGTTTTAAAGATAAGGTTCACTAACTTAGTGCTAGCCTTGAATTTGTGATTGTATGAAGTGGCCTCAGTCTCCTGAATAATTGAGATTACAGGAGTGTGTGTGTTTATGTGTGTGTGTGTGTGTGTGTGTGTGTGTATCCCTGACTTACTTGCATTTAGTTCTTTTAAGTCTATCATCCTTAGTGAAATTAACAATGACTAAAAGCCTGATAGATTTCTTGTAATCTAGGAATGCTGACAACAGTATTTAGGCTGGTAGATTTATAGCTCCAGGAAACAGAAGTAGAAACTTGAATTCTGGACTACCCTGGGCACACCTGATTGTTCATCTGTGTGGAGACAAGGTGGAGTCACAGTGTGGTTTTGAAAGTGACAGTGCCATTATTACACAGTGGAGATGGGTAGTCGCTGCCTGTCACTTCCCCTTGGCTGATGAGTTAAAGAGAACGTTAGGGCAGTCTTTAGGGTGAACGAACTCTGAGCAAAGAGAAGGCTATGATGGCGCTGGTGGTTCTGACTGACCGCTGACTGGCAGAGTCCAGGCGAGCGAACACATCCAACCCCACTGAGATGTCTCTTAGGATTGTCCAGTTGTGGCTCACTAAGTCATCAGTGTCTTAGAACTCTGACCTTTTAAAATTCAAAAATACCTTAGGAGTTTGCCACCTTCTCGGTTAAAGGTTTGGTTGTTCTGTATGTTTAGTGGATGGTGTGGGTGCTTCTTCCATCATTTGAATTCTGGGCTCTTTCCATTAGGTACTTTCAAGAAGCTTCCTTGCTTCTTTAAAAGTAGGACAGTTTTTTGTTTTTTTTTTTTTTAACCTCATAATAGGCTTCACGTTTCACAGCCCTCCATGCTACCAACCAGCTTAGAGCTTCAGCTGTAATCTCTCGCTAGCAGAGTTCTGTAGTCCAGTGCTTTGGATTGTACCCATAGTCTGGATTTCTTGGTGTGAGGTAGTCGCATCAATAATGGAGCTTGGCTGTGTCGGCTAAAGTGTGCTTTTAATCTGACCATTTAAAGTTCTCATCTGTGTCTCTGGGGATGTTAATTTCACTACTTTTTCGTGGAGGATAATCAGGTACGTGACCCTCCCTTATTTTCTCTGAACATAGGCTGTAATCTGTTTTAATGCATTGCTTTATATCTGATTGTGTCTGTTCTTTTTAAAAAGAGCACCACTCAGTTTTTTGAGGTGCAACAGATCAAAACCAACCAGTCTGCTTCCTGTGTTGTAGGACCTCTTCCTGATGGATGGGAGCAAGCCATGACTCAGGATGGAGAAGTTTACTACATAAACCATAAGAACAAAACCACGTCCTGGCTGGACCCAAGGCTTGACCCTCGATTTGGTAAAGGTTTACCTCAGAACCTTTGTGGTCATTTTGATGATAGTGTGGGGGCTGGGGAGACTTAAAAAAACTTTTAAAAATCAGAATCTGCACTGCCTGTGATAGCAAGTGCTCCTTACCTAACTTCTTTCCTTGCTGGGTTTTTGTTGTTAATGTTTAAGCGTTTTATTTTTTTAAACCTGAAAAATCTAGGTCTAAATTAGCCTTCTAGCCTGAGCTGGATGGTGAGTGCTGTAAAGCTCAGAGCCACAGTCATTGCTTCATTCATATGGTGATCTTGTTGGAAGCAGGCCAGCACATGTTCTACAAACTGGAACAGAGTTTTCCCCAGAGATGTGCATGCTGGTGCTGCAGCATCAAGGCTGAAGGTGGAGACACAGCTCTGAGCATGAGAGCAGGTCTAAGGAAAGAATTTTACAGTTGGTAGGGATTTTTAACCTAGTTGTACATTAAGGTTCTTTCCTTTACTTTTTACTTAGGAAGTGAAAAGCATAGCCGAGCCCTTATCCCAAATGTGCTTGTGTTGGTAAAGGTCTCTTGTTCCTGCTCACTGCCCTTTTGTCCTGTTAGTAGTTTCATCTGGGGGCTTTCTGAAGTTTCTTTCCAAAGCATGGAAAATGAGTCTGAGAAGGAACATAGAATGTGGGTCGAGCACTCCTCTTGGCCCCGATGCTGCTTAATGGAAACAATGTGCGGATCAGCGAGCGGGTCAGACACGGTGCGGGCGGAGCCTTTGAAGCTTCCCAGGGGCTGACCTGACCACGCCACAGGCTTTACTGGAAAGGAGAATTAACTCTGTGAATGCCACCAAAACATAACCCTGGGGCTGAGTAAAAATAACTTCCCCGGAGAGAGTCTTACAGCCTCTGATACGATCCTCCTGTGTCATCTGTTTACTTGGAAACAGACAGCTCGACGATAAAAAGCAGTGTTTAGGTTTACCTCAGATGTCAGCTTTATTGGCTAGTTAAACCCCCAACCCTTCACCCGCTCCTCCAGGAAAGTCAGAGATGGGGTTGTAGCCTGGGGCATCATTTTGACAGATAGCTGGTTTGTCTCAAACCAGCTGTTTGTGCTTCAAGACCTGTTGTGGTGTTAAGAAAGTAACATACATGTTAGCAGTTTGCAACTTCAAATTCTGTTAATACTTGGATACCCCTTGTCTTTGAAGCAGGACACTTTGAAGGTAGAAAATCCTCTAAATGCTGCAGTAGTGTTAACTGGAGCAGCAACATTTCCTTAAAGCATATTTGATGATTCAGTTCATCTGCCCCTGGAGAGCTTGGAAGAATTGTGCTGTTCCACTCCCTGTAACTTTTAACTCCGTGTTTGTATGTGTCCAGTGTCTGTTGTTGTTGTTGTTGTTGAGAGAGAGAAAGAAAGTGGGAACAGCATTAGCAGCAAACAGAAGCCTGGCTGAGGCCTAGTTTTATCTGGTGATTGAACTGACAACTGGGTTTCTTAAGAAACAGCAAGTATTTGGGGTGGGGGTGGGGGAAACATACAACCGCCCCACAACACATGCAAGTGATGGAGATCCTGACAAAGGCTCCCTCCTCCCTGCCTTTCCTTCCCCTTCTTGGGCCCACTGTGTGTGTGTACTCCAGACAGGCTTGACTACATGCCAAAGCCTTTTATTTTGTGGCCCGATTTGTAATCTGTTCCAGACCTTTGCAGTCAGAGCTGGAGTGTAACTGAGGGGGTGGGAAGAAGAACTTAGTGGGCTTCTCTGATGTAGAGTAACAGCAGAGAGAAGCAAGCTGTTAGCTGCTGGAGTTGACTCTTGCCTTGAAACTCAAAGTTTGCTATACTGGGTTATGTTTTATCTCTGCCAAAGAAATATAAACTGCCCCCTCTCGTTTCTGACCCTGAGGCCATGCAAATACAAGCACATGGTGTCGGTTATTGCTTCCATGCATGTAGAGTTCGCTTGCTTCTCTGTGTTCTCCAAATCCATAGTAAGAAAACAACTAAGTCTTAGCTAAGTCAAACAGAAAGGCAGAAAGGCAGAAAGGTGTCATTCAGTCTTTTAGGATGGAGGATAAGCTATAACTTATTACTGGCTTCAAACATCTACCTCTCACTTACTATATATATATCTTACATCTTTATTTTTTATGTGTGGTTAGCATATACTTGTGGAAGATGAGTCTCTGTCAATGTTAATGCTGGTTGTTAAACTATACCAGAGGCTGTCTGCTTTTTAACCACATTAAAGAATACAGGTCTCATAGTATTTGCGCTGATGTTAAATTATGTCATATTTTAGGCTAGGGAGATAGATGGCTCAGTGAGTAAAGTACTTCTAGTTCAAACACGAGGAATCTGCTTATGTTTTTGTTTTGTGTCAGATAGGTCTTGCTGTGTACCCGTCTGACCTAGAAATCCTCATGTAGACTAGGCTGGCCTCAAAGGGATCTCTGATTTTGCCTCCCAAATGCTGGTGTTAAAGGTATACACCTCTACCCCCAGCTTTGTATTTAATCATTTCCCTTAATTTTTTTGTCATTTTTAAATACATTTATTATTTTTAATTTTTTATTTATTTCATGTGTATGAATGTTTTGCCCTTATGCATATCTGTGTACTCTATGAGATATGGAGCATAGGAAAAAGGAAAGAAATATTTGTATCTGGACCCTTGTATATAGTTAATTCTCAGGGTTTCAGAGGCCACCTAAGGCCTGCTTTGCTCTTCTGGCCCAGCTGGGATTTACTTTGAAGAGGAGCCAGGCTCTGTTAACCTTTCATCTAGAGATAAGCCCTATCTCCAGAGTCCTGGCAAATGCCTGGTTAGGATGGGGTGCTGGTGGAGCACAGCAGGCTACACTGGCGCCCTTAGCAGGGTCGGCCCCACCCTGAAGGTGGTCTGCCACAGACCCGCCTCTCTGCTTTTGGAACCTCCATGAGGCCGCTGTGGCACAGACAGAGGCTGTGAGTGACAGAGAGTGGGTCCTGCTGGTCTCCCAGCAGTTCTCCAACTTAAGCATTTCTTGACATGAGTTTCTTGATACATAAGATTATTAAATATCCAAAAAGTTCAGGGAGCCATCGAGATGGCTCATTGTTAAAGGTACTTACCTGCCTGGTGACCTGAGTTCAGTCCCCAGGACCTACATGGTAGAAGGAGAGAGCTGACTCCTTTTAAGTTGACAGGCACAGTTTGGTTACCACTCCTACCCCCAGTAAATAATGTTTGAGAAATAAAGTTTAGTACTTGGGCTTGGCATTTTTATTCCGTCCCTAAGCAGGTTATCAGTTGTGGTGAGCAGCTTCGCCATTGCTCACCCAGAACTCTCGATGGAGTAATAATAGGAGTTCAGCCCTAACCCTGGCCTGGCCCTCTGACTGCCCAGGTCTCTCAAGTACCAGGTTGTGACCATGAGCTAAGCTGGTGATTTTCAAAATCCGAACACTGTAACTGTAGCATAGCAGTTTGTGATTCAAGCTGTTACTATCAAATGTGTACACAAACTTTTTAAGTTTCAGGTTCTACTTGTATCGACTTTAAACTGTACTAAAGATGGGCTAGTTGTTGCTTACAGACACAGATTGAAAGAAAAGGGGAAGAAGTTGTAGATTTGGGGGTCAGACTAGGGCGGTCCCAGGCTTTAGTTTTCCTGCTTGTCATGTTCCATTGTGACCTGCACCCCAGGTCGCCTCAGAATGTCTGCCCTTGTGCTCCACTCTGTCCCATGTGTCCCACAGTGAAGGATAATAAGGTGAAGAAACAGGACAGGGGAAAATACAGAGAAGGAGCCGCTGGCCAGGGTCTGTGTGCCTGGCAGACAGTTGGCTGTGGTGAAAGGCACCATAGCAATGCATCGTGTAAAATCAGGGACAAGTCCATGTGGGGAACCCAGGGTGAGGCTAACGTGTGTTCTCCTTCCCACTGAGTGCCTGGGACCGGCTGACCCTTTCTTCCAAATAAGACTGACAACATCATTTCCATAGTAGGGAGTATCATGGCAGCTGGGGACAGAAAGCTGAAAGCCAATAAGACTATATATACCCTCCGTCTCACTTCATTTAGCTTCCCATCTCCTTCCCCACAGTGCAGAAGAGGTGGTGAGGAGAGAATTCTTTCGACTGTGTCTGCCTGTCTGTCTGTCTGTGAGGCCTTATTCTCAGGACACTACCCTGCCTCAGTCTCCTGTGTACTGGGATCACATAGGTGTGCACTGAGATACTCTGCTTTGTTGACTTCCTTTTTCTTTTTATTCCATTCGAATTGTTACTTTTGGGGGAAAAATTGGCCTTTTGAAGGTTGGAGAGGAAAATGGATTGAATTACTTGTTGTCGGTATTGCCATCAGTTAAAGATGGGAATACTTGCCTTGGGTGTAGTGGGCCTTTAACCCTAGCACTTGGGAGACAGGTGGATTGCCAGCCTGGTTCACATCAGTACAGCTGGCCCTACAAAGTGACACTGTCTCAATGTTGGCAATTATCAGTTTAAAAAATAAATCACTATATCACTTAGATGTATGGCTTATTAAGTGTTGACAAGCAAGCTATATATTGATAATAACATTAGTTAAGGGCCTGATTACCCTCCTAGCCTCAAAAATTTCATTATAATCTAGCCTTAACTTTCAGGCATGTACTACCACCTACACCTGCTGTGGGGTCCTGATTTGTTCTATGCCGCAGATTTTCATGGTGGGAAACACCAATATTATAAAATGCCAGGTGGGCAAATTAATTGCTGTGCCAGCTTGTAGCTAGTTCCGCCCCTTACAACATCATGTTAACAGCCAGCCATGGGCGTTCTGTACTATAACAAAAACACATTTGTTTCTTCTGTAGTTTTAGAAGGTCATTCCTTCAGCAAGCATTAGACAAAATAAACGCCTTTTTTTCCTGAAAGAATTAATGTAGATTATTGTT
Organism: Grammomys surdaster; assembly: GCF_004785775.1. Lineage (NCBI taxonomy): Eukaryota > Metazoa > Chordata > Mammalia > Rodentia > Muridae > Grammomys > Grammomys surdaster. The sequence goes on from NW_021604596.1 coordinate 9,258,666, forward strand.
TTTGTTTAAAAAAATTCAGACTTTAAATTTATACTTACTAAAGTTACTAGAAATTAATGACCCTGAAGCTAAACTAACACCTGTAGTTTTTTATAAATAGTCCATGGTCCTGAGGTTTTATAAACCTAAAATTTAAATTTGTATCACATTTTTATCCAGTGTATTCTATCGGATGACCTTCACACTTGATCAGAGGACAGCTTTGGAAGTCAGTTCTTTTCTTCCCCCACGTCCAGGATCGACTTCAGGCTGGCTTCACTCTTGCCCCTTCAAAGTTCCCTTAAGTCTGAAAACTCAAGACCTGAGGAGACTTGTGGAAAGCCCTGGCTCCCCCTTATCAACAGTCATGGGTAGTTTGGTTTGCTGTCCGACAGATTGAAGTGCACTTTGGGGCAGTTACTCTTTGCCATGCAAGTACCTCAGACAGGATTTTAGCAGGGAGTGTGTATGTGGTGTTTTTGTTTGCATTTTTGTTTTTGACATTTTCCCTTTGCCTATTTTTGAGTTGATTAAAACTGGAGGTGGGCGTATGTGGTTCAGGAGCTGTTTTTCAGGGAAGAAATTTGGAGATCTTCTTTGCCTGTCTCTCACTGCCTCTCCCCCCCCCCCACCCCCGAAACAAAGTGTGTTGTATCTTCTTTGCTGCTTGGGAGGTCCCTGCTGCACCCCATGTGAGTGCACTAGTGTCTGCTGTGTCCGGACAGCAGCTCAGAGATGAGCACATACAAGTGTGCCCACCCCCATTCCGTCACATGAGCATGTGAGTCTGCTGTGTGGACTGCTCCTGCCGGGGCTTTTGATGTCCTGTCTCTTCCCCTTTTGGTGTCTTTGAAGAGTCAGATAAGCTTAGTTCTGAAGATCCACACTGACCAATCCAGTTTTAGTTTACCTGCAGCAATCAGTAGTGAGGATTACTGTTGTAGTATGGGTTCTGCCTAGGGTGGTATTCTAGAAGCTGGTGGTAAGAAACAAAGGGTATTTATTTTTAGCCTTTTTTATGCAGTCTTGTTATTGTTCAGTTTGCTGGAGATTTCTTGGCCTGGTTGTATTTTGTTTGGTTTGAGGCAGGGTTGCTTACATTCTATAGCACAGGCTGGCCGGCCTGTCACTCACTGCAACTCCAGCTTACCTTCAGTCTGTGGTGATCCTCCTGCCTCAGCTTCTCCAGTGCTGGGATTGCAGAAACAAAACCCCATTCTCAGCCCAGTTTGTTTTCACCAAGCATGTTTTATAGTAACTTACTTAATCTGTTATTACTGACAACAACAAAATCTAGTGTAAAAAACTTGGTCATTTTCTATATTTTTTTAATACATGAAATGCTTATGGGACTTAGGCTCTGTTTTGATGCTTGTCATATTTCATAATCCCAGAACTTCTCAAAAGGTCATTTTCTAACATTATTCATCTATTTATTGATTGGTTTTTAGGTTCTTTTTATTTTGTTTTATCTGCATATATGTATGCCAGTGTACCACATGTGTCCTGTGCCTGTGGAGGCTGGAAGAGGGGCACTGACCCCCTGGAACTAGAATTACAGACGGTTGCAAGGCACGGTGTGGATGCTAGGAATCAAACATGGGCCTCTGGAGGAGCGGCGGGTGCCCTCACCCTGTGTTATCTGTCCAAGCATTTGGGCTCTTTCAATTAGTTATAACTAAAGACACTTCTTCCCAGTGGATATTTGCTCTTGGTCTCAACTTTTAAAAATAGTTTTAAAGATTCTATTTATTCATGCATATAGTGTCTCGTGATACAATACACATATTGAGGTTAGAAGGCAACTTACAGGAGTTGATTCTCTTTATCATGTGGGTTTCAGAGATCAGACTTGGGTCATCTGGTTTGGTGGCAAGCACCTCTCCCCACTGAGCCATCTTATAGTCCAATTTGACTGTATGTATACAGTGCTTCTCAGACCAGTCGTCTGGTCATGCTTGGCTTCTGCTGTGGTGCTTGACACAGTGGTATTCATGCAGTGTGGAAGTGCAGTACATGTTCTCTTAGAGTGCCTGGAGCTTCCCTCCAAGGAAGGATCCGCTGTTGACTCTTCCACCGGTTATCTTTGTCCCATCACAGAAAATCCTAGAAATAGTGAACAAACAGCTTGATCAAGCGGGACGATGGGAAAAGGAGCCAGTGTTTACAAAGCACTCTTCTGAGGAGAAGGAGGGGTGTGGTTTTGGTACAGTACATATGGAAGCAAGACTCAGGGAGTTACTGAGTTGGTGTTCCCGTTTGTATTCTTCCCCATTGATTCTAAAGTCGAAGATAGGTGTGAGGAGGTGTGATCTACACAGAACCTGTCTATTATCTATGTTGGTGAAAATAATTTTATCAAGTAAGGTTATTGGAGTTTGGCAAATCTTCACTCAAGCTGTTAGCTTCTTTTCTGTCCATGCCCCAGGAAAACACCTAACTTATTATATAATCATTTAAATAATTTATTCTCTCTTTTAAAAAGATTTATGTATTTAATTTATGTATATGAATCCACTGTCACTGTTTCAGACACACCAGAAGAGGGCATCAGATCTCATTACAGATGGTTGTGAGCCACTGTGTGGTTGCTGGGACTTGAACTCAGGACTTTTGTAAGAATAGCCAGTGCTTTGAACCCTAAGCTGACTCTCCAGGCCCCATGGTATTTGTGATTTCTTAGAGCCTTCCCGTAAAGTTATTTAAGTGCCTCTATTAGACAAGTCTAGACCAGTGCTGACTGCTTTCACTACAGTACCATCTTCTCTGTTTTTAAGACTTTTTAGTGGTATGCAAGGGGGACCTAGCTTTTCCGCCTGGCAGATTCCAACACTGGTTTCCCCCACCCCCACCCCCTTTTTTTGTCAGTGGGGATGTGCCCCAATGATATCCTCTTGGTTATCTTGTTTACTGTGTTGTCTCAGGAGCAGAGAAAGAGTGTCAAAGCACAATCAACTACCCGGGCCTTCCTCAAAGCCTGTTCCCCTTCCACACAACAAAACCACACTAGGCTTATAAAACACTCCTTTAAATGGGGGCCTAGAGGACTGGCTCAGCAGTTAAGAGCATTTACAGCTCTTCCAGAGAAAACTGAGTTCAGTTCCCAGTACCTATTGTGGTGGCTCACAACTGTTTAACTCCAGTTCCAGGGGATCTCGTAACTTTTCTGATATCCTGTGCACACATGGTATATACACCTACAGCCAGGCATATACACATATAGATAAAATAGATATCTTTTTTAAAAACCTTAAAACAGAGGGGGCTGGAGAGATGGCTCAGTGGTTAAGAGCACTGACTGTTTCCCACCATCCACAAGATGACCTGAAGTCATCTATAATTCCAGTTCCAGGAGATCCAACAACCTCTTCTGACCTTAGGGCACCAGGCACACAAGTAGCACACACATATACTTGCAGGCAAAACATGTATACACACATAAAATAAAAATGTCTTTTTTAAAAAAATAGTGCACCCTGTTCTTTCATCAACAATCGGTTAAATTAAAACCCACAAACTGGAAGTTAGCTTTTAAAATACAACCTGCTCTATTAGCTCTTAAGACATGAAGAGGTTCCTAGTGTTTGACTGCACCATATAGAAAAGTAGTGCTGTGGTCTATTAGACTACCCAACAGAATATAAAACTCAGAGGTAAAAAGAAAAACCTGGTGTAGGTAATAATGATTATTAAGCTATAACCCATGAAGCGAAAGTAAGGGAAGTTTAAAAGATGGCTGAAAAGCTGAGAAAACTCATGTCTACCTTACACTTAAGACTGAAGGAGCAAAGGAAATGGCTAGCCTGGCCATACCTAGAATCCCAACGCTTGGGAGTCAGAGACAAGAGGGTTGGAAGATTGAGTCCACTCTGGGATACTCGTGATGAGAGCAGATAATCAAAGTAAAAATCAGTTACCTTGTTTCTGCAATCCCAGCACTGGAGAAGCTGAGGCAGGAGGATCACCACAGACTGAAGATAAGCTGGAGTTGCAGTGAGTGACAGGCCAGCCTGTGCTATAGAATGTAAGTAACTCTGCCTCAAACCAAACAAAATACAACCAGGCCAAGAAAACTCCAGCAAACTAAACAATAACAAACTGCCTGCAGGTTCTCTTGGAAGGGGCACGCTGCGGCTCACTGTAGCACATTCACTGTAGAGAGATATGTTTACAGTCAGGGTTGGTTATTTTGTTGGTCAAGTTCTCAGAAAGTAGTCTTTGATGAGCTGTTGATTTAATTCATCTCCTTTGTTTTAATGATTGAGGTTTGGTTGTGTGTGCGTGCATGTGAAAGGTTTCTCTCTGTGAACCCTAGATTATGCAACCCACCAGCTTCTGGGAGATTCTCTTGCTTCTGCCCTCACAGCAGGAGTGCTGGGATTACAGATGTGTGCCCTCGAATTCTGCATTGTATCTGGCATCTGTGGGTTAAACTCCTGTTATGTACAGGCCTTAGGTGGCAAGTACCTTTCCCCAACGCTGAGTGAGTGTCTTGCTGGCCCTTTAACTCTATTGTACAACTTGCCACTTTGGTGGCATCGACTTTGATCCCTGTTCTCTGATGCTACACAAGTTCCATTTACCTTAGGGGTCTGTAACAGCTGTGCTGGCAGCCACGAGTCACAGCCATCACTTTGGTGGCTTCTCGGGAATTTCTGGCTGGCCATCTATCTCCTTGCATGCTTGGGTTCTCCTTTTCTAGTGTTTTCAGGACCGTCTTCGTTTGATTTCAGCCATGAACCAGAGGATCACTCAGAGTGCTCCAGTGAAGCAGCCCCCACCCTTGGCTCCCCAGAGCCCACAAGGAGGCGTCCTGGGTGGAGGCAGTTCCAACCAGCAGCAGCAGATACAGCTGCAGCAGCTACAGATGGAGAAGGAGAGACTGCGGTTGAAACAGCAGGAATTATTTCGGCAGGTGAGACCACAGGTTAGAGTGCAGCCTTTGTCTCCTGGGCTTTCCTTCCCACAAGTCTGTTTTTTTATTTTAGCTTCAGTCAGCTGCCAACAAATGTTGGTTTTGTGGAAGTAGGCTCTGTCTGCCTGCCTTTGTCTGATTCCTTGACTGGCCTTGATTTACATGCACTGTAATTCCTACATCATAAAAAGCTGTATTTATTAGCCAGAGTGGTGGTGCACACTTCTCCCTCTCATCCAGAACTTGGGAGGCCATTGCAAAAAGATCAGGAGCTCAAGGCTAGCCGGAGCTACATGAGGCCCTGTTTCAAAAAGAAGGAAAGTACCCGGGCAGTTATCATTGCAGTTGAGCAGAAATGCATCTTCCCAGGTGCAGGCGGATTACAGACATGTTCTCTGAGAGCTTCACAAGTGGAGGAACTCTGGGCCATCCCTTGGAGAAAAGCAGCTTCTGCCTTAAGTGAATTATTTGTAGAGTATACTGTGTGACATTTTCTTTAATGACAATGCTTCAGTATTGCTAAGTCAAGAATTTCATTTAAAACATAATACAGATTATCCCCAAGTTTATAAGATCCCACATCTTAGATTTGTCTAATGTGTTTTCTCAAGTTGAGGGGCAAGAGGACCTAGCAGTGAAGAGCTTGAGACCAGTTCCCTCAAAATGTTGGTCATCAGGCTGAAGAAGAAGAAGAAATGATCTCAAGACAGGTTTGGGGCTGAAGTGTAGTCTAGTGAAAGAGCATTTGCCTAGCATGTATGAGACCCTGGGTTCAGGAAATCCCTAGCCCCACCCAGTTATTTTGTTTATCTTATTTCAAGTATCTAAGATACTGTTAACAATAGTAGGGAGTTGGTTTGGCTAAACAGTAAATCTTTTCAAATTTGTATAGAAACTGTTTGAATGGTACCGTGTGTACCAGTGGTCAAGTGTGTACAAAAGGAGCGCACCCAGGAAATACAATCTCCTTTCTCCAGAGACTCTAGTCTTGTTTTGGTTGTAAAATAACAAAGTTTCTTTTTTATCCTCATTCCCCAAGATGTTTGCCAATACAAAATAGTTTCTGTACTTCCTAAATTGCCTTTTCTAAAATCAGAGCGACTGTGAATATTTAAAATTAGTTTTACATTTCATTTCCGTTCCTAGAATGTTGACCTTAAAGATAGATTAACATAAGCCGTGAAATCTCAGACAGATTCCTACTTAAGCTATTGATGCTCATTCATAATGTGCCCTCATGATTCAGGTGTACTGGCAAGGTTAGTGCCAGCAGACGGTGAGAGACTTGTCTTGAAAGACATGTATAAAAGATGCACGGGAAAAGCACACTAACACAGGCATCATGTTCTCCCTCCGTCTCTCACTGTGCAGAAGGTAGGGTACTTCCCACTTATATAAAACTCTAAGAGCGGGTAGGATTGAAAGGTTTTCAGTGTTGTGGCAGTTAGAAGACATATAAATGTAAAGCCTGGTTCATTGTCTTCATTCTGTTGTGACCTCGTGGGCATACAATCAAGTTGCAATTTCATAATGCATGTGGGCTGCCAAAATCAAGATTGTTACAGAATAAGAAACTTACTTGGTTTATAATGTCTTCTCATTCTTAACGTAGAGATGCCCCTCTGTCACTCTGTGTTACATCAATTAGCTAGTGTTTCTTGGACCAGTTCTGCTACTTGTAAAATTCTTCCTTCCAAAGAAGTTTTCTGGCTGTTCTTGGGTGGTGGGTCCTGGGCAGAATGGCCTTCCTTCTTCAGAGGTGACCTGTGCTGCTTTTTCTCTGCTGCCTACTGTGTCTCGTCCAGTGTTGAAGGGTCAGACCTCCTCTGTTCTGATGTAGTAGACTGCATTTTATTTTAGAACTGTTTGTTTAGCAATCTATAAATTGAGTACATCCTAAGGTCTCTGGCTTCCTGTGAACGTCTTCCATCCACAGCTGTGTCTTATCACTGAAACATTGAAAACTTTTTCTACCCGCTGCATCTAACACAGAAACAAAGAGCCTACCTGACTGTTACTAAATTTGCCTTTGTCTTGGCGCCAAGTCTTGCTGTCTGTCCTCAGTGCTGCTGGACTGTGAGGGGCAGTATATTCTGTGGTGACTTCACTGGCTCCTATCCTTCTTAGCCTGCTGTTTCTTGGGTAGCTTGGGAATTCTGTGCTATGGTGAGATGTCTGGATACAATTTATAAGTCAGCCTACACAGCCAAACCATGTGGCTTAAAATAATTTTTATCCGTCTTATTTTTTACTCTTAGGCAATACGGAATATCAATCCCAGCACAGCAAATGCTCCAAAATGTCAGGTAGGCTCTTATATGATGTTTTAGCATTGGGGAAAAAGATAACTAAATTAGGAAAGAGAGACACCGTGTTCCTGGCCCTGTTCTCATTGGAGATGAGCCAGAATGGATATGTTTGGGTCATCTGTCTCCCAAGACACTTGGCATTACTTTTCCAGGGGACTGACGACTGTCTGGCCGTGCTGATTCTCCCAGGGTGTGTGGCATTTGAGACTCTCAGAACTTTCTATTTCATACGCAGTGTGTCTCAGTGGTCATTTTGCCAGCCTCCAAATGTGTATGATTTTTGTTAGAGAAGTTTAAAATATATTTTTGTTTCTCACTCTCTTTTAAAAGAATCAGTAAATTGAGCCATAGCAAAGAAAGTAGTTTATATACTTGCAGGCTGTTTTTGGAAATCCTAGTGAATACGTTATTCTCAGTAGCTCTTCTGAAGGAGGGCATTGTAAATGTCAAAGCTGCCTCCACTCAACCACTTGGTGTTTCAACTCTCCTTGGTGACACACTGGTCACACAAGCACCAAACACTGCTATGGCTGCTCCTCTGTCTGAGCTCTGTGAATAGTGGCAGTCTAGGTACCAATGTGGATCCAGCATGTTTCTGCTCTAGAAGACTCAAAGAAATGGGGCGTTAAAGAGAGTCCATGTGCCTCTCTTAGATGAGCAGTAATAGTCATAAAAGCTACTCTCCCTTTCCTTCCCTTGCCCCGCCCCACCCCGCCCACCTCTCTTTCTTTGGGGGTATCACTATATTATAACCCAGGCTGGCTTCAGTTTTTTCAGTGGCTGTCCTGCCTAAACCTCCAGAGTACTGAGATTGCTGCCACATCAGCAGCCTCACTTGCTGTAGCTCCTCTGGACTGAGTGGAGGGAGCACAAGCTGTTAGGTTGGCCAATGGAATTACTTGTTGATAAAGTCAGATACTATCCTTACTAAAAAAAGAAACTGTATTTTTTTTCTTTCTTTTTTCAATTTTTGGGTTAAGGTGGCCTTGAACCCGCTGATCTGCCTGCCTCTGATTCCACATCCTGGAATTAAAGACATCCACTACCACACCTGGCCTGAACTCTGTTGTCTTTATCTCATAATGCCTTCATTTAACCAAAACACCAAGTAAGGGAATGCAAACACTAGAGCGAAGCACAATCATTCTCAAGTCGAAGGGCACTGTGCACATCTGGCTGCAAAACTCTGCGTAGCGCTGAATCTTACAAAGACAGTCTTGTCTTGTAGTTCTCTAAAGTAGTGGTTTCTATCAGTGATTCTCAACACATGAAGGTAACTCCTTAGATTTTCATTCGGATCATAAGTCCTGAAAGTCAGAAACAATGCAGAGACTCTCCTTCTTGCTCATATCTGAAATCCAAATCTAGAGAATATAGATGCCTTCAGGTCTTCATTTCACACTTGAATAGAAAATCCTTGCGTACGTAGTAAAGGCATCAGGAGTGCAGAGGTATTAATATTAAACATCTTCCAATCTTTGTGTATTGTTTTGAAGAAAAGATTGCACCAAATATATAGGCCAGGGTAACCTTGCACTTTCATGGATCCTCTGCATCGGCCTCCCATGTCCAGATTACAGATGTGTGCCTTGGCACCTGGCTTGGCTAGGGGCCCAAGTCAGTGATCAGCCATGTGTTCAGTGTGTACAAGGCTCTGGGTTCAATTCCCACACGTGTGTGCATACACACACTTGTGAGATGTAAACAGTAAAATCTTAAGGTGTTTTTTTGTTTGTTTATTTAGTTTCTGTGAATGCAAGCTTTATTGTTAATGTACCTTCCATAGACCTAAATCCCAACAGCTCCCTGCCCCAACAAGGAAGTTGAAAAGTCAGAAATCCTGTGACATGCCATCTCTGCTTTGGTACCCAGGAAGAGAGTGTGAGACTCGTCAAGGCTTCCAAAGCTTTGGGAGTCTAGGGTCATTTTGAGAGGACTGCTTAGGGTTCTGCCTGGTGGTCCCTCTTGATGATACAGTGGCGACAGTACATTTTCCAGTTCTTGTGGGCCTTAGACTACCACTTAAGCATCATCTCGCACCACTTCTTGAAGAACCAGTACCTAATGCGTTCTTTTGTCAGTTTGAATGCATCAGCCAAGGCCTCCAGAGTCTCCTCCTTAGGGTGGGGGTCTATCTTGAGGTGCTTTCTTAGCTCCTGGAACTGCTCACAGGTGAACCCAGCTCTTCTATCCATGCAGAGAAAACATGGAGTTGTCTCCATCTCGGTTACTTTCATAATGGCTGCAGCTTATTTGAGTTCTGTTCTCCAGTTTCTTAAGATGTTTTAATTGGAGCAGATGCTTTAGATTTGTATAGTCGAGATCAAAAATATTTGAGAGAGATAAATTCTGAAAATGTTACACCACATGCTAAAGATTTAAAATCCCAGTTTTTGTGGGTATGTTGTACAAGCCCATGGTCCCGGCTGGCCCTTGGGAGGTGAATGCTAGAAGATAGCGAGTTCAGGGCCTGCCTTGGCTGCATAGCAAGTTTGAGACTTGCCTGGACTTACATGAGACCCTTTCTAAAACATATATAATGGTTTGCTCTGTATGTTTTCGTTGTCAGCATATGGGCTGATGGTTATGAAGCTGCCGATCTGTATATTTGACTGTGATGGTAGACTCTCATCCTACATATACTCTCCATGACCTTAAGACATTGTATATGGAGAGAAAAGTGACATTTCTCTCATTCATCTATATACCATAGAGGATGTAGCTATTACTTCTATAACAAAAGCCAGAATTTCCAATTTATTTATTTTGCATCACCCAAGAGCCTTCAAAAATGGTAGCTCAAAGATCCAGCAAAAACAGTTTGCTACTGCAGTTTAGTGAGCAGTCGAGCTGGTGCTGACACACATCTCGAGGACCCCAGCAGTCAGTGAGCAGTCGAGCTGGTGTTGACACACGCCTAGAGGACCCCAGCAGAGTTGGGTGAGCTCACCTTCTGGGCAGTGGATGGCACATAGAGACTTCTTCCTGAAGAGTATGAGGAGAGGTAATGCTGCTGACCTCAGCGTTTGTGCTGCAGGAGAGTGATTTTATTTGCTCTGACTCTGCTTAGAGAAAAGGAATTCTCAATCTGGCCTGCCTTTCGGGGGAGGGAGAGTGCATGAAGAAGACAGGCAGGAGAGGGTCAGAAAGAGACATGGCTTATGAGGGCTTCCTTTGTCCTTTACCTCAGTTCACTCAGCCTCCAAAAGCAGCATGCCACAGTGTCAAGGAAGGGTTTGATTCCGGGGTAGGGCAGAGTGTGTTCGTTTATCAGGGTTTCTCTGGGTAGCCTTGGCTGTCCTAGAACTCTACTTGCTTCTGACTCCCAAGTGCTGGGATTAAAGCATCACACCCAGCAGGAAGATGGTGAGGGGGCTTCCCACAAGGCACAAGATAGTCAGGTCAGCCACACAGTCCTGGGCAGTCTAAGCAGACATGGGAAGGGCGCAGATGTGCAGACGTCATAGTTGTTGCTTTTCACTTCTCTAGTAGAAAGACGGGTCTCATTCATAATGATGGCATTGCATGTGCAGGTGTCAGCAGCTCCAGGCTCCAGACTGTGCATTGGTTTATTTATTTACTTACTTAGACAGGGTCTTGGCTGTGTAGCTCTGGCTGTCTTAGAACTTGCTGTTTAGACCAGGCTTGCCTTGAACTCCTTGCAGACTTCAAGATCTCTCTGGAGTTACTGGATTACAAGTGTATACAAGCACCGTCAGCATTTTTAAGTAACTACAGTCAAAAAAATGTTTTTAGCACTTTTAGTGAGGCTAACAAATCATGTCGGTATTCTGGGGATCCTGTAGCATGTGTGAACTTAAGTCTCTATGGGTTAATGAAAACCTTAGGCATGTGGCATGAATCATATCAACAGAAGAAAGACCTTTCAAGGCATTTTTAGAACTTCATAACTAAATATGGAACTTGCGACCACAATTTATTATAGTGGGTTTGTAGGATTCAGGGAAATCATGTAGAACTTAAATTTTCATTTCTACAATCCAAAAGGCACCATAGCATTGTGAACATCTCTGCTGAGTGTGAGCAGCCACTGCCTGTGGTGGATCGGGTCTCTAACAGGCAGTCCTGCACACTCAAACTCTGTCACAGATCTTCCGGAAGACACACTGGAGGAAATAATTATCTTTCTGGGCACACTTTGCCTCTTTCTCTGCTGAAAATGGAGTTCTGAATGTCTTGGGTCTCTCCTGCTGGAAAGGCTCCCTGGCTTATTTATGCTTCAGGGTCAGCAGCTCCCCCTGCATTTGGTGAGCTGCTCTTCACTGATGAGGTAGATCCTTGCTGGTCCCCTTTTTCCTACCAGTTAGGGCTTTCTGTTTGCTCTAAGGGCAGGTCTCACCTAGGAGTGTCCTTATCAGAATAGCTGAAATACCCGAAATAAGACAGTCATAGAAATGTCTTTCAGATTTAGGTGGTCAAAAGTCAGTTTCAAACTTCATAGAAATGACAGTGTCAGTGTTTTGTGGCTATGTTAGTTCTCCCTGTTCCTCGCACAGCTCAGTGTGCTTTAGAGGGTACTCTGTGATTGAGTGAGTGATAGTGTTGGAGGGTTTGGCTAGAAACCCTGGGTAGAAACACTGGGTAGAAAAAAGGCTTGGCTGCCCTATATTTTTAATCAAGCACAGCAAAATCAAGCCACTCTCCAGAACCATGTAAAAACAATTGCCTATGACATTTCTTTCTTGTGAATTTAGTAATAGCAAAGAATTTGGCTTTCTCCAACTCAAAACTGTCTTTCAAGTTAACAGACATCAGAAATCATAATTTACAATTCTTTTAACTTTTTTCAACATTATCTCTTTTCTCTTGGAAGTCCTAATTTTTCATAAATCCTAGATTTATTTAACTGATTTGCCTTGAATCTTGGTAAGTTCAGGGCCAGCCTGGTCTGTATAGTGAATGCCAAGCCAACCATAGCTACATTGTGAGACAAAGGTATTGCAGAGTAGTTAGCCTTACATCCTGTACACGGCTAATAGTTTACTACTTTGTTTTATTAACTAAAATTGTCTTTTGAGGAAATGATGCCATAAAAAAGCTTGCTGGTTTTTTCTTGTTTGGTTTTTTCATTAGCTCCCAAGTTACAAAAGACCAAACTACAGGAATCTGTAAGAAACAGCCCAACTTAATGTGTGTATTTTAGAAATAAAGAACTCTGTGACTTACAGGTGAGTCTGCAAATGAGAGTAAGGAGACCCTGGTCTTGGTTTGGTTTTTGAAGCAGGGTTGGTCTCAAACTCACTATGTAGAACAGACTGGCCTTGACCTTGGCTCACACACTACACCATCACACCTGGCTAAGACACCTACCTTGAGTAATGACAGCTTAGCTGTCTTTAAAAATTGTTCGTCCAGACTGCTAGCACCAAGACAGACTGTTAATAAGAACATGTATTTTTGGAGTTAACTTTTAATTTCCTACATTTAGATTTCCAGTTCACAAAGGTGATTGTCAACTTGCTTGTGCCTGTGTGCCATGCAGTATCCAAAAGCACAAGTTTTGCAGCATAACTCGGTACTGCCAAGGACAGTACAAATTTGACTTGACTGCGCCCTTGGTTGGCTACGCTTATTATTTGCATATGCAGCTAATAGGATTCAGTAAAGTTAAACCTGTTGTTGGCTTCAAGAAATTGTCAGAAGCTAGAGCAGTAGAATATTTTCCACATAAATGATGGGGGGAGGGGGTAAGAGGGTTACTTTGTCTATGAGTTTTTGTATAGATAATGCAGTCTCCTTGGCTTTCTTTTACTTTTTTGTTTTGTTTTTGGTAATCTTTTGTTTTGTTTTCTGTGGTCCAGCCTGGCCTTGAACTACTGATTACAGGCTGGAGCACACCTGGCTTTCTCCCCACTCACCTCTTTCTTAATCTTGTCTTGGGCATTCATTGAATCTAAAAACAACTTCTCTTCCTATATAAATCAACCTGTATGCGTGTGAGTGCCGTGATGTGCACCCCTTGTCCCCCATGTCAGATGTCACTTCTTGGAGACAAAGTTGCTACAGGGTTTTCTGTTTCTTAATCTGTGTGCATGTTGTTTGCTTTCAGTAAACAACCTTGTGAAATGGCATGTGGCAGTCATACTTAATAGAAAGCATTCAACATGGCTTTAGGCAGCTCTTAGAACATGATTGGAAGATTTGGGGGTGCATCCTACTTTATGCTGTATCTAGTCAGCTATTGAAAGAGGAGGAACATAAAATCAGAGCTGACTTTTCAAAAGATACCCTGTAGGCTGTCCTATCGAAACCATTGTTGCTGGGGATGTAGCTTCATTGGAGCAGCGTTTGCCTCTCGCCAGTTTGGTCCTCAGCACAGAAACACACCCATTGTCCTGGAACTAGGTCAGTGTGGAGTAGCTGTTACAACTTAAGCCTGGAACATAATTGGATGGTCTACAGGAATGATTTCACCCAAAGCATTGGATGTTGCAAGTTGCTCTGTCTCCAAGGAGCTTAGGATTATTTCATCTTGAACACAGTACCTAAAATTAGACTCCGGAGCTAAAAATACAAGTTTGTCAGACTTCTCTTTTCCCAAAGGTAGTTGGAAAAGTTTGAAAGTCTTTCAAAAATGAGGAAGTAAGCAAGTCAGAAGAAGTTTGGCCAGACCCAGGTCAGGCTTCTGCCCTGTGTCAGAGGTCAAATAGTTCTTCTACTAGAGTATTTGACTTTTTCTAAATCAAATAAGTATTTTTAGCACATTTTCTTCTGTAATAATTCAAACATGCAGTAGCTTTTCCCAGTGAGTCTGTAAATCTCAGCTAATCTTGGATATGTTTAGAGTCCTGCCCTGTGAGTAAACTCAGTGGTCCCAGCCTGATCTAGAGGGAGCTTTCTATGGTGATTCCAAAGGAAGACAGGTCTGCCTGCTGTCCAGGATGGACTTGAGTTTCCTGCCCCTGCCTTCAGTGTCATTTCCCACAGTGCATGATCGGCAAGTGTGAGGTACTGGATTTGATCCTCAGTACAGCCTGGAAAGAAAGGAAGGCAGTTGGTCTGTGACTCCATATTAAATGATGATGTCATCTTTTAAAAATTAAAGATAAATACAGTGGCAGCCGTCAGAAGTTGGAGAGGAGGGAGTTTAGACTAGTTCTAGGATTTGTGTCTGACTTAAAAACAAGGATCTTATAGCCCAGGCTGGCTTTAGGACTGGAAATCCTTCTGCATCAACCTTCCAGGTACTGAAACTACAAGTGTGCACCGTCACCGCACCTGGCTTAGGTCTACATAGGGGTGTGTTATTGTATACACTAAGTAAAAGAGTACATACCATGTGTGTTCGTTCACACAAAACTTGATTTAACTAAACTGTGTTAAGGGAATGGCAGGTAGTACAAGCAGCAGCAGAAAACAGAGGGCTGGTTCTATGTCCAGAACACAGAACAGACTGTGTGTACAATTAGAAGGCAAGGACCTGTCAGGTGCTGCTGGAGCACACCTTTAATACCAGTACTCAAGAGGCAGAGGCAGGTGAGTTTTAGGCTAGCCTGGTCTATAGAGTGAGTTCTAGGACAGCCACGGGGTGGGGGTGGGCAGGAGCTGAAAAGCAGAAGTCATGGACCCGCCTGAGTCAAAGCAAAGAACGAATGAACAAGAAGCAGATGTCTTAATTTGAACTCTCAAAACGATTTAAGGTACCACTCAATCAGTTCTGTTCTATAAGTTTCGGAATTCAGCCAGATAACCTTGCTTTGAGTATAATGCTTATCATCTGTGTGCTGTGCACGATGGATGTCTTTGTGGTCCCGGTTTCCTGCAAATCATGGCCAGCCCCATCACCCAGAGTACTGCCACCTGTTTTTATAGATCTTCTGGAGGTCAGGGTAGCTGGGTTTCGATCATAGCTTCTGGAGGCTCCTTGGGTGAGTAGGAATGAGCAGCTGCCTTCACATCCCTGAATCGCCTTTCTTTGTGAATCTAGACTGCTGGATCGGTGGCGTCTGCTGGAGGGAGAAATGGAGTTGTTCAGTGAGTCAGGAAGTGGGGGCTCAGCAGTTAGGAGCACTGGCTGCAATTACACAGAACCTGGCTTTCCCAGTATCCATGTGGTAGAGCACAGCTGTCTGTAACCTCAGTTCTAGAGAGTCCTACGCCCTCAAATATACAGGCAAGACACCAGTGTACATGAACTAAAAATAAATTAATTAAAAAGAAAAACCAGTAAAAGCAAAAGAGCAACAAAATTCAAAGCAGCACAAACACAGAGGCTTTGAGACAGTTTCTCTGTAGCTCCGGCTGTCCTGAACCTCACTCTTCTAGACCAGGCTGTCTCTGCCAAGTGCTGAATTAAAAAAGTGTTCGCCACAACCAACAGGGGGCTGCTATTAGTTTTAACCCATGCAGTAATTTGGAAAAGTACACTCTTCAGAAGAGCCAAGGTAAAAGGTTGTTAAAATATTATGAAAATTCAACACTCTACAATTATTTCTATTAACTGTTTGTCAGTTATGACCATACTGCTGTTGAGTGGATAGAATTCAAAAACAGGCATACAGAAAGAACTATGCCTCTTTTATAAAATGCATCTGAGGTGTTGGAATATGGGTGGCGGCAGCACTTGCCTGGCACATCACAGAATCCTGGGCATGTTCAGTTTCAGAATACTATGGATTACTCCATGTTGCTACTGTTTTATTCAGTAAAACAGTCTCTTCATTCTGTCGGACATAGGTTAATACAGTATGCTCAGCACCATGATCCTGCTATGTGCTCAGGGTTTTAAAGACGTGGACTGTAAAATCCAATCTCAAAATGCAGCTGGGATCGTTGTAGGAGTGACATGGGAAAAGTGTTGCTTTCCTTGAGCCCTAAATAATAGAGAGAAAAAAAGACGTCTTAGCAGGAAGCCACGTGAAGGGAAGTGTAGTTTGAGAAGCTGCAGGAATGCTCCGCCTGCAGTCACTTCTCACCTCAGTGAGGCCGTGGGAACAGCCAGACCATCTAAGATGGGCCTGATAGTAGTCTCAGTGTTCTTGTTGAAATGAGAAAGCAGTGGACTCATGCTTGACCCCGTAGAGAATATAGACAGACACTGAGCAAGATAGACAGACTTACACACACAAACATACACCCCGCCTAGAAAAGTACAGGGCCTCTTAATAAGTCATGGGTTTGTAGAGAGGGGACAAAAAAAAAAAAAGAGAAAGGCTAGAGCAGGAAGAGCTTGGAGTATGAAGGGTTAAATGAGAGGTGAGGTCTCTCACATCCAGGAACTGGTGTCCTGAAGCAACACACTTCTGAGAAAGTGCAGGAGTGCACAGTAATTACATGTTAGCCAGGCAGTGGTGGCACACACCTTTAAACCCAGCAGAGGCAGGCAGATCTCCATGAGTTCAAGGCCAGCGTCATCTACAGAGTGAGTTTCAGGATAGTGTGTGTGGTCTGGGTAAACCATTTACTATGAAACGATGGGTTGTATTCTATCTCGTACATGTTTATCATCGTGTGCTTTCCTCACGTGTGCCTCACACACATTCTCTTGGTCGCTCCTTGTTGGTCTCCTCACAAACAACCCGCCTTTCATTTTCATGCCTTTGTGAGTATGTATACTTCTTTTTTGATTGAGATTTTCAGTAGGAGAAGCCATATGATGAGTTGTTTGAGTTCGGCTTGCTTTGCACACTATGTTCACCCCCATCTCTAAGGATTCTCTTTCTTATTTCATAGCATATTTCTTTATGTACTCATCTGTTGCTGGGCCTTAGAACCTTGGCTGTTGTGAGTAAAGCAACATTAAACATAGATATGCAGGTGTCTCTAGGAATTCGGTCCCCTCTGGTGTCTACCCAGGAGTGGTTCTCCGGTCTGATGGTCCTGTTTCTAGTGTTCCTTTATTTTGTACTGATTTAATTGCCGTCTAACAGCACACAAGCTTTCCTTTCTTCCCTCCCCCAGTCTTACAGAGTTTAAAGGGAGGAGATACTGTGTAGAGTAAGGGGTAGCGTACTTTAGAGAAAACTCCATGTTGCAAGTCAGCCAAAAAGTAGAAGAGAGGGGCCTGTGCCTGTGCATAAGCAGGGGTGACATCGACTCAGGAGACAAGTCCATGATTTATAGGGTGGGGTGGGAAGGGCACTGGTGAGAGACCCTGGTCCAAATTTTCTCCAAGGCCCATCAGCCTGTGGCAGATTTCCAGGTAGGATTCTGTTGAGCACTGTTGGATCCCTGAAGAAATGTTATCCCAGACTCACCGTCCCCAGAGGAGAGAACAGAGCTCTATTTAGTTCTGGAAGGAAGTCCCTAAGATGGTGAGGCTTGGTGTGAGCAGGAGAGGTCTCGGGGGCTAGTGTCTGACAACAAATCACACTTGATATGAGCAGTGGGGGTTGGGGGCTGGTGTCTGACAACAAATCACACTTGGTGTGAGCAGGAGAGGTCTGGGGGGCTAGTGTCTAACAACAAATCACACGTATTCTTTCCATTCTGCTTTCACTGCTGGCCCCAAACCTTCAGAGCCGGTAAGTAATGACAAAACTCACTGTCCTGAGGGAAGATTTGGGGGTCTTTACAAGTAAAGAAAAGTAAACCGGAACAGTTAATTATGCATGTTTGGAGGTTAGTGTCTGCAGCTTACTTTCTTTCTAATCACTTGAAATGCATAGAAGAATTTGGCTATTCTAATTAGGAATATTAAAATAAATGTTAATGTTTTGCCTTGTTTCTTTTTTAACCCTTTTGTGGTATTGTATCTCTTTTAAATCTAACAGTAAATTTGTTAATCAGCAGACTGATTTGTTTGTTTGTTTAAGGAATTAGCTCTCCGCAGCCAGTTGCCCACACTGGAGCAGGATGGAGGGACTCAGAATGCAGTGTCTTCTCCAGGGATGTCTCAGGAATTGAGGACAATGACAACCAATAGTTCAGATCCCTTTCTTAACAGGTTGGTGAGAATGCTGGCCAGGATCTGGAAAGGACCCTTGCTTTGTTGTTCTGCTTTGAGATTTATGGCTGTGTAGAATATCTGTGTGGGCCAAACCCATAGCTGTCAACCATCTCTCCACAGAGGCCAAGCACAGTCAAAGCTGAGGAGTGACGGGCTGCATCAGTAAGAGAGGGCTGACTGTTTAGGCTTGTGGAAGGATCTGGGTCAAAGCCCCCAGCATGCTCACTTCTGCACACACTCTTATGCTAAAGTCCCTTAAAATTAGTCTTGAAGGATAGAGTGAATGCCTTTCTGTAAAGCAAGCAGACAGCATCGTACCCGTAAGGATGTTAGTGAAGGATGGGAGGTTATTATGCCCCACCCAAAAATTTAAAACATAACGTTGTTAGTGGCATTATTTGAAACAGTATAAGTTCCAGGTTCTTCACAATGAGTTTACAGTCCTTGGGTTTGAACCATTTATGATTAATATTTAACTAAAACCTACCTTACTGTGTTATAAAGCATCTGCCAAACTTTGCTTTGTAGAAAGATAGAATACTCTTGTGTGATAGATTCCCACCTCCTCAAAATGCTTTTAAACAACATACTTTTTCCTTCCCTTTGTTTGTTTGTTTTCATTTGTTTGGTATTTGTTTTATTTTGTTATGAGTTAGGGTCTCTCTCTCTCTCTCTAGCCCAAGCTGGCCTCAAAGGGTCAGCAATCCTCCTGCCTCAGCCATTAAGGTGCTAGCATTGCACAGATGAGCCATCATGCCTAATTTACAACATCCTGTTAAAGTTGGTTGGTTTAGGAAGCTAGGTGATAGTGGCACATGCTTTTAATCCCAGCAGGAGGCATACGCAGGGGCAGGCTGCTCTCTGCCTTCAAAGTTGGCCTGGTCTACAGAGTGAGTTCCAGGACATTCAGAGGAACCCTGTCTCAAAAAATAAATCGCCCCTTACCCCCTCAAAATATAGCTTAGGAAAACTATTTCAATTCTTAGCAGTTAAATTAGAAAATGTTTTAATGTTAACAAAGTATTTGATCCTATTAGAACATTGTGAGCAGTTGAGTTTTCCATCATGTCCGTGTGCCAGACACACCTCAGTCCCAGCACTGAAGAGTCAAAGGAGCAGGGCCCAGAGTGTGAAGACAGCCAGGACTACGTAGTGAGATCTTGTCAAAAGAAGCCAAACTCAAAGAGTTGGCCTGGATGGTAGGTTTGTTTTCAGAGGCCATGAAAGGCTGTTTGAATCTGACCTGGGGTGTTAGCTCCCACTGTGATCCCACCACTTGGGAGGCTGACACAGGAGTTCCAGTTCAGCTGCCAAGTAGCAAGTTCCAGGACAACCTGCTGCATCTTAAGACCCTGCCTGAAATCAAAGGAAAGGGTGTTTTTAAATCATATTTACCACATACACTGAGAGAAAGGTACAGAATTTAAATTTTTTATCTAAAGTCAACTATATATACCCAAGCTTGTAGTTCTAAACTATAGCTGGAGATGCATGATAAGGGGCCATACTACAGAATCCCCCAGAAGAATTCCAGACCTGTTCAAGTGCCTGTTTGGTTGAAGGCTTATCTGAGGATAAAATCAGAGCTCTCAAAAGCAGGGAAGCAGTAGGCAGGAATTTATGACAGCCCTTCACACCTTTGACAAGCTCTGTGCTAAAGTCTAAGGATCATCTCGGGGGTGTAGGCCCATGGTGTACATGTTTATATCTTCTAAACATCTTAGCCCCTTGTCCCCTGAGCTGCTCTGGTGCCTGTCAGGTTGTCCTAGATGCTCAGGGGGATGAGGGGCCAGCATTAATCAGTTGGGATTCAGTGGAGAGCAATCCTAGCCAAGAAAACAGTAAGAAGGCCCTGTGTCACAGTGGCCTTCTCTGTGTTCTGTGCCTTCTCTGGGACTCCTGCTTACCAAACTCTGTTGTGTGTCCCTATGTGGAAACGGTGTACCTGCCATTCGTGGCAGAAGCTAGCAGGCATCCTGGGCTAAAATACATGGCTGTGTTACATACCAATGGTCTCAGGCGAGTTTATGTTCCTTGGATTTGTATGAAGCTTCTGAATTTTGCAACTTGTTGGCATAAAGCAGCGGGTGTCACGGAGAGTGATAAGGAGAGGATGGGCGAAATTCTTCGAACAATTAATTCAAGAGAAGGTTGGAATCAAACATTTGTACTGCTGGGCTGGATCTGGTGGGGGTTTTTGGTTTTTTAAACAAACACTTTAAATGTCCCATCATATGAGAGAGTCAGTCTACATTTGTTGCCCTCGGGGTTGGGATTATTGGTTTATTGGTTTGTTGGTTTGTTTTAGTGTTAGTCGAATTCCAGTTTCCAAGTTGATAGCCTCTATTGTTGCCAGCCATAACTTAGGAAAGTATTCTTTCTCTTCAGGAAGCTTCAAGACTGCTTTCTGCTGCTCTTGAATCAATCTCGAGACCTTGCATTCAGCCTTAAGTAAAAATGCATGTTATCTCCTGTGTCTCCTGAAAGCTCTCTGCTTTACCTCCCTTTCTTCTGAAGCTTGGGCCTCTTAGCTGTGCTGAGGTGTTTGTGTGTTCCCCTCCCCCAGCAGAAGCAAGAAGATCTAGTTGTGGGACTTTTATCTTCAGTGACTCAACTATTTTGACAAAAAGGCGTTCTGGCTCTTTATTTGGGCTTAGCTGTCCATGGCCTGACTTTGATGCCTCTGGAGCTAGGGCTGGAGCATGAACCTAATGCAGGTCTGAGCGCTCAGCCGAGCGACCCCAAGCTTCAGTAGTTAATGGGACCTGTCACTTTTTTTCTCTCAGTTGCCTGCCACCAAGCTCAGAACCTTCAGATAGCTCTGTCTTTAGCAGCTGCCACTTTAGTTAGGATCACTATGTCTGTCCCATTCCAGGACAGAGGCTGTTGGGCTCTGCAGAGGCACTATAAGGCAAGGATTGTTCACTGCTCCCCTGAGAATCATGGTCATGCTTAACAACACATGTTTATTTTTGTCCTGAGCTGATTGAATTTTTCTGTGTGTCTTTTCAATATTTTCATAGTGGCACCTATCACTCTAGAGACGAGAGCACAGACAGCGGCCTCAGCATGAGCAGCTACAGCATCCCTCGGACCCCGGACGACTTCCTGAACAGTGTGGATGAGATGGATACAGGCGAGTACTGATTCCCTCTCAGCTGAGGGTGGCCGTTAGTTGTGCTTCTCCTTCCTTCTTAGACAGGTCACACTGTAGCTAGCACAGGCTGGCCTGGAACTTAGAGGCTCCTGAGTACTGGGGTTCAGACACAAGCTGACACTGTGTTTTCCTTCCTTTTTGAGATTTTGCTGTGAAGCCCACACACGTGACCCTTCTGCTCAGCCTCCACAGTGCTGAGATTTCAGACATTTGCCACTATGCCCGTTGTTTGAGCCTGTTTTGTTTTAACATGTTTGTTGGGCCTATTAAAAGTCTCTTGTTTAAGATCTGTGTTCTTAATTTTGAATAATTTTTTGTGACCCATTTCTCTGAATACTTTGGGTTCCACTGAGTTCTTTAAGGTGTTACAGGCTTAGGAAGCCATATTTGGGGAAGAAGGCTTAGCGTAAAACCCACTAACTTGATAGTTGAAATAGTTGCACAAGTATTGAGGCGCTAAGACCTTCCTGCCCTGGGGCTGGTTAGAGCACAGAACAGTGATACATTTTCTCCCAAGTGTCAGAAGTCTTTCATGCCTGTCTTTATCTGACACATGAAGTCGAAATTTTGAGAACTTGTCCCTTGCTTCCTCTGAGTTCACTCACCTACTTGGGCCTACCTCATGTCTAGCCCCATCCTGGCCCCTCTCACCAACTCTCATATCTCACCCCTCTAGCCCCCTTGTAGCACTTAGAAAGCCTATTTGTTTCTCTGATCATAAGTTCTGGCAAAACTCCAAGGAGGAGTGCTAATATCATGGATAAATAAAAGTTCTCTGGGCAGTTAAGTGCAAGAAATTTAGAAAGAAGTCTGGGGAGGTCACATGTCTTCAAGGACTCAGGAATGCTGTTCCTCTGTTGCATGTGTGAGTCTGCAGTGCTTAATGTTAGTGTCCCAGAGTACAATTTAAGACAAAAGACACTCCATCTTGACATGCAAATGACGTAGAAATGGTGATGCATTTTTAGGAGAAAGAAAGAAAGAAGGCATGGTTGTCTTTTCTCACTGCTGCTTATAGAATTCCAAGGGAGTTTCAGTTCTTTGAAGCCTGTCAGTTAACACTTTGCAGTAAGCAGCCAGGCTATATATTGATATTATATGTCTGTGACGTAACTTGGGGTTATTACCCAGTGGTCTCTGTGTGTGGTTTTCTGAGGTAGACGCTGGGTACTTCTGTAGCCCACAGCTCTGTCCTCACACAGGCAGCTCTGATGCTTCTCACAAAACGTGTTCATCCCTCCCCGAAACTAGGAGACACCATCAGCCAAAGCACCCTGCCGTCACAGCAGAGCCGCTTCCCTGATTACCTGGAAGCCCTCCCTGGGACAAATGTGGACCTTGGCACACTGGAAGGAGATGCAATGACCATAGAAGGGGAGGAGCTGATGCCCAGTCTGCAAGAGGCGCTGAGTTCCGAAATCTTGGACGTGGAGTCTGTGTTGGCTGCCACCAAGCTAGATAAAGAAAGCTTTCTCACGTGGTTATAGAGCTGCGGGGAGCCACTCTCCAGATCTGTGAAGGATCCACAGAGTCTAAGATGTGCACACCTGAGATTCAGATAAGCCAGTGGGTGATTCTCTGGCTAACACAGAAAACAGATGAACCAGTGTCCAGCAGGGATCTTCCATCATTGTTCTCTCTTCTCTGCCCGTCGCTGCTCTTACGTTGCTGACCTCTTCATGGCCGGCCCTAAAGAACCAGAACCACAAACAGAACCCCTTTGTTAACTTTGCTATGTTAACTACCATTCTCTGGGATTGCTGGGGTATAGCCTGCTGGATAATGGATGTTCTTCCTTTTGTCCAGTGGTCTTTTCACCCATCATTTTCACTGAACACAGACTGGGAACTGAAATGCTTCAGAGCATTTGTTCAAGAGGTAGTTTCTTCAGCTGCCTTTGGCCCTTGGGTCCAACAAGCCAGAAGCATTGCGTCTGATCTCACCGACGATCGAGAAGACCCATGCTGAAGACTGATGGACTTTCCATTTCTTCTTGTAGTAATAATATCATTAGGCACATAGTGACCTGAATTTTATCTTAGAAGCTTATGAGGCATGAGACAGTTTCCATAGAAATATATTAATTATTACCACATACTCTAGATTAGGTTTGAATGGGTATTTTCTGTGGGTGTTTTGGTTGGTTTTTCTTTCCTTTTTTCTTCCCCCTGTGGTTGGTTTTGGTGCAACGTCGGCAAATTAATGAAGACGTTTATAGCTGTAGCTTGGGATGGGCAACACTGTTCTTTGGGGTGGGGGGAATCTGTATTTCTTGGCTTTTTAACATCCTATTTAAATCTTGGTTATCTCCTCTCCGTATGTACACACTCTTATAATGTCTGTGGTAGTGTGATAGCAGAATGTATCTTTATAAACATTTCCTTCCTTTCCAGTTTATTTTTTAAATGGTAGCCTTGAACATACGCATTTAGACACAGTAGTAGTTTATGTTTCACAAATAGTTTAAATTCTGGTTGGGGCAATCTGCAGGTGTTTGAGGGAGGGAGGGCAGTGTTGTAGAAGGGGCTCTTGTTGTGGGTAAAGCCAAGAGGAGCTCTCTTGCCCTCTGTGCACTGTGGTGACGAGGACAGAAGCCAACAGTGGCCTCAACTCCCCTTGGACCGATTTGTGTCCTGCAGTCTCTGAGCTTTAAGCTTTAGAGAGCAGGCCTTCCTTCTGCCTCCGCCTCAGCTTTGGGTGTACACTCAGATCCTTTGAGGACAGACTGAGTATCACCTACAAGACCATTGTCACCTGTCTGTGCTGAGTGGACCCTGGGTAGTATGCAGAATGCTGTGAGGTCACAGGTTGGCTTGTAAAGTGATCAGACTAGTAAGTGTGTGGGGGTAGTTGAACTTAGCAAAGAGCTAGAGCTGAGTGTGATTATGGCTTTATTTTTACAAGAAGAAAGAGTACTAGAGTATGTGTCTCCAGGAGTAATAATGGTTTCCAAAGAGTATTTTTTAAAGGAACAAAATAAGCATGAATTAACTCTGCATATAAGCTATGAAGTAATAGTTGGTATGAATTGTAGTGGCACCAGCTAGCACCTCTCTCATTTAAGGGTCTTTGAGTGCTTCTAGAAGAATCCCTTATTTTCAAGGGTTCATAAAAAACAACAACAAATCCCCCCTCCACCTCACCCCCGCTAAAGCTGCTACTATGAAAATCCTCAGCTTAGGAAGATAGAAATCTAAGTATTTTGGCCTTTTGATTTAGTATAGTGCAAGAATGAAGTACTTTGAGTGCTCAAAAAAAATGCAATCAGTGTATTATATATGATTCATTTGGTCAGTCATTAGAGGCCATCGACTCTAAGGCTTTTAATTAGAAACTAGTTGAAGATTCACCCTTGAATTAAGTCTGGGGAAATGAGCACCCGGAGGATGCGTTGACTTTAGAACAGAGATGAAATTCTACTCTAATTAAAAATTGAGTAGATGTATAATCCACAACAGTGTGTGGGGAATGGGCAGATGATAGACGTGCCGAGTGCCTGTCATTTGCCAATAAGCCACAGAATAAAGGACCGCATCTTCTGTGGGCAGACTAGCTCTAGTGTGGGGAGGGGGAGGGCAGGTAGGCATGGGCTGGTGAGAGGTCGCGGGGCCGTGATAGAAAAGCTCTTAGGAGCTTGTTTCTCTTCAGTAGAGACTTCTCTCTCATATTGCTCATATTCTCATATTCTCAGTAAAGAAGTTGTTCCAACATTTCCAGCTACTTAACCTCCCCCACAAAGTGAGATGTGCTGTCTTCCCTTCTCCCTTTCTCCCTTGGCATGGTGTGCCTGGTTATACCTCAATGTCCAGCAGCCCCTGGTGCCTGACCATGCTCTCTGACCTTATCAAACCCTCTGTACTGACTGGGGGAGACTTGAGCACCCTTCCTCTCGCTGAATTTGAATCACGGCCTCAACGTAGTCTTTCTTGTTGTGTCCAACAGTGTTTAATGCTTCCTGGCTGTAGTGGGTAGCATGCAGATAAGAATTTTAACTGGTTATTCTTGAATTTCTTTTGCAATAAACCAATTTTTGTAATCTGAAAAACTTTTATATTTGTGTTCTTTTCAATTAGGACTTCTTCTGAGTCCCTTGGGAACAAGGGAAGAGGTTGGTTGGGGTTTCAGAGCAAGCAGTGTTGTGTATCATAACTGTTTCCTAAATGCAGAGACTTAACTTTCAAAAGAAAGGACAAAAGGCCTCACCCGAGGAGACAGCTGTGGACTGTGTGATGTTTCCGTGGTAAGTGCTCATATGAATGAAAGTGTGCCTTATAGAACACAGTGAAAGACTGAAAAAGAACATTAATGAGCTAAGTACTTCAGAAGCCGGACCATTTCAACGCTGAGGCGGTGGCGGCTGTGCCAGCTGCACAGTGCTTGTGTATCTGGGGCCAAGATGAATGGCAACCGTGTTTTTGTAATGATTATGGATATAAGGATCTCTTCATTGTTGTCTATTCTTTCAAAAAGTATTCTCCAAGTTGGTTTGGTTTGGTTGCTTTTGGTTTTTCAAGACAGGGTTGGTTTCTCTGTGGAGCACTGGTTGTCCTGGAACTCATGTTGTAAACCATCAGTGTTTGCCGACCCATGCAGGTCTGTGTCTTTCAAGACCTGGGATTTGAGGACCTTAAAGGATGGACGGACTACAGTCTAACCCTGTAGACAGCTTTACTTCAGTTTCAGTATAGTTGTATACGTAAATGAAACAAAGCAATGCTCCAAGGAGGGTCATTTCAGTTCAGAAAAACATGTAAATAAATGCCAGTAAACACATACTAAATATTAACAAAGCAGCCCTTCCTTAGGACTGACCAATTTAAACACAGTTGCTGGGCACATACTATAAATTATGTCTGAGAAGGCATGCAAGCAGGACAGAAGGCCATATCAGATTCACTGACCAGTTTGGGTTCTTTAGCTATGATCTGACAACCAACAAGATTAAACATGTCTTAAGAATTGAATATAAATGTCACAGGAGGCACGAAATCGTCCCTAAGAACAATCCAGGGGACAAAATGCCTCTGAGGTCAAAGGCCTTCTACCCGTTTTCCTGAAGCCTCTCACTGTTAATCCACCGACTCTTCCAACAGTAGACCAGGCTGGCCTCCAACTTGCAGAGATCCGCCTGGGTGTGCACCACACCAGCTTCTCTGTGTTTTTAAGGCTTTTAGAATGCTTTCTGATGCACACTTGTCATATATAGACATACATATATAACCAACATTACATTTTTATTTTAGATATACGGGCATACTCATCTATTATTTGCTGCCTTTTTGTTTGTTCATGTGGTTCAAATATATACTTGAACTCTTTCTTAAACTTTAAAACTTTTTTTTTATCACTTAATGATTTTCTGGTAGAACAAATAGTAAAATTAAATGCCATTAGTAGTAGTCACTGGTAGACTCTTTACAGATGTCGGTTTCACCTCCAAGAGGCACGGTATTTAGAGCCGTTGCAGTGCAGATGCTGTTCTTGACCCTCCTGTCCTGTACGCTCACTCCATGTGTATCCCGTCAGTGGGACCATCTTACGTAGCATCCTGTCTGCTTTGTTCTTTTTCCTAAAGACTCCATGTAGCATCACAGGAAACAGGTGGCCATGTCACTGTCTTTTATGATGCCCTTGAACTTCTGGTGCTCCACCTCCCAGGTTCTTTCTGGAATGACTCAGGTTTTTTTTTTTTTTTTTTCCTTTTTGGTTTTTCGAGACAAGGTTTCTCTGTGTAGTCCTGGCTGTCCTGGAACTCACTCTGTAGACCAGGCTGGCCTCAAACTCAGAAATCCGCCTGCCTCTGCCTCCCAAGTGCTGGGATTAAAGGCATGCGCCACCACCGCCCGGCATGACTCAGTTTTCATGGTGCTGCAGATGGAGCTGAGGTTTCTCACACTCTGTAAGCACTCTATACCCATCCTTCTCCACCCCCACCTTTATTTTTCCAGAGCATTCTCACATGATCTCCAAAACAAATTATATTTGTGAAAGTCTTGTTTTTATAAATACAAAAAAAAGTATGGCCTGAGTATACTTTGAATAAGAAATAGATTTGATTTTTTTTCTTGTATGTATTTGACATAGTCAACTTTGGTCAGGCAGATCTGCAAGCCTTTTAGGGATTGCAGTGTAGGCTTTTCCACGCTGCTAAACAGCAGCTTGGGGATATAACATTGTTACCCCCTTTAGCACAAAATACAGGGATTCTGCATCTCAGAACCAACTACCTTGGGGCTAGAGGTGTAGCACGAGCTTAGCTTGTTAGAAGCCACGTGTTTTTGATGCACCAGCACCAAAAGACAAACCTTGTGCCCATACCACTGCCCTTTGTGGGCAGTACCCAGGGGCCAGGCACTTTGACTGTGTTGACAGGAGTGGCTCATAGAAGAAGGCAGCCTAGGCAGAACTCTGGGGGTGATTAGTGCTTAACTAACTCCTCTTCCATTTCTTCAGAGCTGAGGTAACATGAGAAAAACAGGCCGGAGAGTTAGGTCATGTCCCCCAGAGGAGCCAGCCTCTCCCTGGCCCCCAACAGCCATTACTTGTCCTAAACTGGGCTCTGGGAGAGTAACTATGGAAGCTACTGTCCTCCAGCTCCAGAGTTGGCACACTGATGCTGATGAGAGTCATATGGCTCTTGCATTGTACTCCATGTGGTCCTACCCCAGTTAATTTGTAATTTTTGTATCTGTTGTCTGAGTATGTGCAGTTGCCCAAAGAGGCCAGAAGAGGGCATCCTCCCCTGGAGCTATAATTACAGGCACTTTAAATGTATGTCAGTGTTTGTTTTGCATTTTAAGAGTTTCGCAGCTTCCAGGTGAGAATTGGAGTGGAGCACACTGGTGCTGCCCTGTAATGCCAGCTATGCAGGAGGCAGAGGCAGGGGGATTGACAGAATTCACAACTGTGTCACTACTCCGGGCAACACTGAGACTGTCTCCCAAACACAGGTCATACATCAGCTTTTTTACTGGTGCTGGAGGTGGCCCCCAGGCCCTCAAACTTGTATAAGCAAGCACTTCTACCCACTGAGCCATCTCCCCTAACACAGAATTACAGTGGTGGCCTGGCTACCTGGCCAACTAAAACAATTTCTTTTCTGAAGCATGCCAGACCCTTAAATAAGCACTCGGACATTTCATTGCTACCTGTGCAAGGTACTGAGACCAGTGCAAAGCCAATGATTCTACTCCTAGGACTCCTGACTGAAATAATTTCTCCTTCAGCAACTTGGTTTTAAGTAGTCTTACTACTGATGTAAACTTGGGCCAGGGAAGGGACTTAGCAGGTAATAATGGCACTTGTCTCAGACCTCGGTTCAAATCTACAGTGCCCACATACACATCTACAACTCCAGTGCCTTTGGGGACAGAGCTGGGAGGACTGGGGCTTCCTGGGTACTAGTTTAGCTCCAAGGTCAGTAAGAGACTATATTAAGAGCTACATCAGGAGAATAAGGAGAGAAGGACAGAACAGGACACCTGATACCTTCTCTGCTTTACATAGTTATACCCATATGAAGTTAAGCTCCTGGGGCTAAGTTTCAACAGATACCCGAAGTAGGCTGCTTCTCAGGAGGGCCTAAGTGATGTGTAGGTGACCAACGTTTTGTCTTACATATATATTCTTTGTGTATGCGTGTGTATGCATGTGGCCACTGGAGGACAACTTGGAGTCATTTTCTTCTACCATGTGGATCCTGGGGCTTAACTCAAGTCCCCAGGCCTGGCAACAAGCACTTTACTCAAAGAGCCACTACACTGGCCTGACAGGGTCACATCTGGTCACTGGCTATGAGTCAAGACATCCGGGTTTGGGGGTTTGTTGTTTGTTTATTGAGACACAGGATTTTTGTGTGTAGCACAGGCTGTCCTTGAACTCAGAGATCCACCTGGCTCTGCCTCTCTGCCTCTGCCTGGATTAAAGGCCTGTGCTATCACTGCCCAACAGGCCTTAGGAATTTCTTATTTTTAATTAAAATTATTAATAATTTTGTGTGTATGTGTACCTGAGTGCAGGTGCCTCTGGAGGCCAGAGAGGGCATAATCCCCAAAACTAGAGTTATAGTGAGCTGCTTGGTATAGATGCTGAGTACCAATCCCATATCCTTTACAAGAGTAGACTCTTAAACTAAGCCTTGTCTTGGATTTTATGAGTGATGTGAAGATATGTTCAGGAGATGACTAACCTGAAGTCACTATCAAGTCACATGTTCCTAATCTTGAACGCCAATAAATTGCTCACACCCTATATAAGCTTGGTTGGAGTATGCCGAGGACGTGATCCAAACCATTGAGTAATACAGTTCTTCTGTATTCCAGCTTCATCTGGGCATATAAGGGTTATCAACAAGCGCCAATGTCCTGAGGGAGGCCATGTCTTGGCCTGGAGTGGAAAGGCCAGTATTAGCCAAATCTGGGGTGGGGGTCGGGGGGAGAGGTGTACAGGGTGACAATGGCTTAGAATTTTAACACCGATTAGAACTAAAAATTACTGACCAGACTCCTATCAGTTTCCAAAGCTACTGAAACAGAATCCCCAAGCCTGACAGTTTCCAGTTTTCATTGCTCTGAATTTTGTGCTACTAAAGATGATAAATTGGTCTAGTCAGGTTGGTGTGAACCAGATTCTCAGACTTTCCCACTGGGTTTAGGGGAAATGTACAGAAAATAGCACCTCATGCTGACTGAGAGCAAGGCCAGAGGCTGGAGGCATGGCTGTGAGGTAAGGTCTTTCCAGAGAACACAAGTTCGGTTTCCAGCACCCACATCAGCAGACTCACAGTCCCCCATAACTCTCTTCCAAGGGACCAGCATCCTCTTCTGGACTTCACATACCCTACACAGACACATCATGTAATTTTAAGAAAAGAGAAAGATTTTTAAAATATTAACTAAGAAGCTGTCCATATTCTTTCAAATCATTTTTATTTTATTTTATTTTATTTTGAGACAGTCTGAGGTAGTGGAGGCTGGCACTGAGTTTGTGTAGCCAAGGATGACCAGTGCTTTTTGTGCCTCCACCTCCCAAGTGCCAGAGTTGTAAGTGTGCTCCATTGCACCCAGGTTATACGGTGCTGGGAAACTTATTATCTTGTAACCCAATTTAAAAATGCAAGAGGAGGGAAAGAATAGTAGAAAACATGTAATAGGAAAGAAGCAGGGAATGCTGGGAATTGAATACAGGAAGGATAGTGAGGGAGAATGGGAGAAAAGGTGGGTTGTATGAAAAACCTTATGGAGACTCACTAATTACAGCATACCATTTTTAAAGGGTTTGAATGCAGGTACCTGCACTGAAGGGTGAGGACAGTTCTGTTCCCAGAGGACATGAATTATTAAAAGCTTAGTGCCATATGGGACACTTCCTACCAGTTACTGGTAAGGGAGCTGCAGGAGTTTCTAGAACACAGGCCATTGGTCTTAGCTTCCCACTATAACTAGATGATAAGACCCCAGTGCTGAAGACACCACACATTTTGTTTAGGACATAAGAGTAACCAACTTCAAGTTTCCTTTCTAGTGGCTAGTTTTCACAGAGCCAGAAGTGCTATGCAGGCCAGTGAAGAAGAAAAGCTGTCAATGGCCTTACTCAGTCCTGGATATACATGCCACAGTAACAGTCTGCCAGGTAATGACGTGCCTACTGGCACAATAATGGTGCCATTGTTAGGGAGGTAGCTAACTGCTTTCTGATAGGGTTTGAGGCAAGCTTCACAGAAGGAATTCATGTCTGACACTGTAAATCTGGCCAAAGAGTGGTGCAGTTATAAGCCCCAAGGGCAGGAGAGCCTAC
The DNA here is from genome assembly GCF_004785775.1 of Grammomys surdaster. Taxonomy (NCBI): domain Eukaryota; kingdom Metazoa; phylum Chordata; class Mammalia; order Rodentia; family Muridae; genus Grammomys; species Grammomys surdaster. The sequence continues at coordinate 9,289,730 of NW_021604596.1, forward strand.
TGTTAGTATTTTGCTAAATAGTCTTGCCAAATGACCTTCTAAATGTTTATGCCCATAAATCTTTGTTTAACTCAACCATGGTCAGAGGCTTCTTGTTTACAGTTGGCAATGACCAGGTTTGGTGGTATATGACTTTAAACAAAGCACTCAGGAGACAGAGGCAAGGGGGAATCTCTGGAGGTTCAAAGCCAGCCTAGTCTACAAGGTGAGTTCTAGGCCAGCCAAGGCTACACAGAGAAACCCTGACTGCGGGTGGGGAGGGGTGGGGAGGACTCAAACAAACAAGAAGGGAAAAACCCAAACAAATAACAATAATAGTAAATACAGTTGGCAGTGATTAGTATAGAGAGTTATGCTAGTCAAAGGGTGTGAATAAGTAATTGTTAGACGCTGAGAAGCCCTAAATGGAACGTCTATAATAATCTCATCAAGGCTCAGGGAGCATCAGGAAATGGGGACAGAAGGAACCTACGTGAGGTAGACAGCAAGGAATGATGTGAGGTGCTGTCCTCTGGAAGTGATGTGACCGTTGCACTCATGAACACAGTGGAACAAGATTGAGCTGGTAAAAGTGCAGATGGAATGAGAAAGCAGCCATGAGGCCCCCCTCTTGCTGGGAGCTATTAGCGAGCTGATGTTATCAGCTGATGGCTGTTGTGTGCATGTTCGGAGATTCACTTCTCTTTGAGAGTGTGGCCACTGGTAGGTTAACCCTGCTCCAATGGATGGCTCCACACTACTACATCTTGTGCAAGAAAAGGACATAAAGTTGGGAGGGAGGACATTGGCTAGAATCTGTGGGAAGGCTGAGGGGGAATGGTGCATGAGTACCATCAAAATACATCGTACACCTGCCTGGAATTCTGAAAGAATAAAATTTAAATGTCATTCAAGAAAGAAAGAGCTTTGAGAGGGGTGCTGAGAACACTGCCAGAGATTCTAGAAGATCTTGAAGGTGGGACAGGGAGCCGTGGTGCTGGGGAGTCCGCAGCCACTACGCTGAGACAGGTCCATCAGCCAACCAAATGCATGATTCAGGAGAGAAATGAATCACAGAAGAGACAGAGCCCTATGGGAGAAGCTAATATTTTATTCAACCAGTGGGTGGTGAATATCTACAAGGTAGTTAAATCTCTGTGGGGAGAGCTGGGATGTGGTGGAGCATGTGTACGGCGTTCATGGGAGGCTGGGATGTGGTGGAGCACGTGTACGGCGTTCATGGGAGGCTGGGAGAAAGCTGCTCTTCAGAATGAGCTCCATGCCAACAAGAGTTGCAGCGTGATACCCTGTCTCAAACCCAGCAAAACGATTGCCTTGGCTGCCAAAGGACAATGAATTCAGAACAGAAAATGCCAAAGAGAAGAGATGCGTAGAGGCCAGCATCATCCCTGTGGTTCAGAGCCTGAAGGTGGACCAGGTGTGGGAAAAGAGAGTAACAAAAAGGACACCTAGTTCAGATAGTGGACGTGATGAGCCATCCAGAGTAACATCTCTCCTCATTCTCCCTGGTAACTGTAGCAATAACTTCAGACAGCAGCCCTCTGAAAAGGTGGCAGGTCGGACTTACCACTCTGTTACTCTTCACATTGGCAGAGTCATTGAGCTGTTGAATTAGAATTATCAGCTTAATGAGATTAGCATCTCCACAGAAATACATCTTAGGTGTATCTCTGAGAGCATTTCCAGAAAACTTCACCAGAGCAGAGAAGAGCCACCTTGTGTGTTTGGAGGAGGGGGTGAGGAGGCATCCCTATGGGTGTAGGGACCTTGACTGCATAAAAAGAAAGAGAAAAAAACAAGTTAAACAGCATTTATCTCCCACCTTCCTGCCTGCTGATGTCAAGACTGTCACGCGATCTAGCATGGTGAGGCTAGACCACATTCTACCGTGAGGCTTCCCATTCCAAACACGCAGTCTCCGCACACAGGAGAGCTGGCCCTTCCTCTCACAGTCAGTACAAGCCTTTCCTCCAGCAGAGTCAGGCCAAGCTCTTCTGCCCATAAACAGCCTTTGTTAGGTACTTTTGTTACACCAAGGAGAAAATTAACTAATGTAATTCTTTACTATGGGAACTTGATGGAGGCCTGAGGATGCTGGGGACTTTGGGGGAACAGCTGAAGCTTTGCATAGGCCTTGGTTTTAAAATATAGTGGTTTGGGGGATTTTTTGTAGTGGTGGTGGTAGTTGGTTTGAGTTTGAAAAGTGGTCTTATATATCTTTGTGTAGCCTAGGCTGGCTTTGAATTCCCAATCTTCCCGCCATTAGCTCTGAGTGCTGAGATTACTTGTGTGTGCCCTCACACTGAGCTGTTTGTTTGACAGGACAAATAGTCAGAAGCACTACAAGTCACTTGTAGGGAACCCGCAGACAATAAGCACGTCGGGTCCCATGTGTTAGGCCACGCTGAGAACCGTGTTTACCCTGCCACCCGCATCTTCCCCAAATGGCCACCAACTGACCTCTGCCAGCATTGCATCATGGGTATTGTCCTGTTGGTAATGAGCTGGGGTAGAAGCTGGGTTGTTCTTCCTACTGTCTCTTAAGATCTTGGTGTTGGTTCAAAGTTCACTCCAACGTTCCTTTTTTTTCTCACTCATGACACAGATTTTTATTTACATAAGCTTCACTCTATCCTGGGCTGAAGTAAAAAAAAAAGTCTAATGACCCAAATCTTCCCAGATCCAAAGCCAGAGGGGTGGCAGGGTACCCAAGCCCCATCCCTGCAAGACTGATAATAAAGTCCAAGGACTGAGGCTCCCCCACCCTCCAACATTCTTACCCCTCACCCCAAGCTTTGAGTTATTTCTTTTACACTACCCCAAGGAATTCCTGGCATCTCAGCTTCAATTAGCAGGGCTGATGGGGGGCAGGACAAGGAGGCTGCCCCACCTTTGCACATTGGTGAGAATGACAAACTGACTTCACAAGGCTTCTCTCACTTAAGGACACAGGTGGGCGGGAGTCACTCACCCCAGATCCCTGCTGTGATTTGTTAGTCTCTGCTAAGCTGGTGGTTGATGGGGTTCAGAAACCAGCCAGCTTACCCACAGCATGGGTTCAGGCCAAACAGAAAGCAGAGCTTCCCTCAGGAGTGTATCTACTTTCCAGTACAGAATCCCTCCTCCTCTTCTTCCTCCTCCTCCTCCTCCTCCTCTTCTTCTTCCTCTTCCTCCTCCTCTCATGCTTTTTTCCTCTTTCTCCTTCAATCTTCCACCTTTATTTTGATTTTTTTTAAAGATTTACTTTATTTTAAAATTATGCATGGGTGTGCGTCTGTCTGAGGTGTTTACACATAGCTGCTGGTATCCTCAGAAGCCAGTGGTGCCTCCTTGCACCTGAAGTTGCAGATAGTTGTGCTCCATGAGGTAGGAGCTGGGAACTGAACTCAGAAGAAGACCACTGTTAACCTAAACCCAAGGGCCTCAGAACCAACGATTAGGTCTTGTAGACAAATAATGGAAAAATAAAGAATTCACGAGAGTTTGATGCCTATGGCAGTCTTTCAGTGTAGCCTACACTAGGTGCTAATCTTTGGAGAGGTGTGTGTGTGTGTGTGTGTGTGTGTGTATGCATATATATGTTTGGATATACATAAACACACACCACATACTTTCATACACACACATATGCATGAGTATACACACATACATAAACACTTTAATTGTATTCAGTTTTATGTGTTTGTCCTGCACATGTCTCGGTATCATGTGTGTGCAATGCCCACAGAGGCCAAAAGAGGGCACTGAACCCCCTGAAAATGAAGTTACAAGGAATTGTGAACTGTCACGTGGGTAACTGCAGAGCCTTCTCTTCAGTCCTGGAGGTAAGCTTTAAAAGGTGATAGCAGCTTACTTAGCTCTGTTTGGAGTTAGTAGGTTTAGGAGGCAGCCAGGGAGATGTTGACTAGCTTTCTTCAAGGTTCTTTAGTCAGCCATTGACTAATTTTGACACATTCAGGTACAGTATCTTTTTTTTTTTTTTTTGGTTTTTGAGACAGGGTTTCTCTGTGTAGCCCTGGCCATCCTGGAACTCACTCTGTAGACCAGGCTGGCCTCGAACTCAGAAATCCGCCTGCCTCTGCCTCCCAAGTGCTGGGATTACAGGCGTGCGCCACCACTGCCCGGCCTCAGGTACAGTATCTTAAACTGACTTTAAAGACTATCTCGCCGGGTGGTGGTGGTTCACGCCTTTAATCCCAGCACTTGGGAGGCAGAGGCAGGAGGATTTCTGAGTTCGAGGCCGGCCTGGTCTACAGAGTGAGTTCTAGGACAGCCAGGGCTACACAGAGAGACCCTGTCTCAAAAAAAACAAACAAACAAACAAAAAAAGAGACTATCTCAGACAAGGAAAGTGTGGGGCTAGAAATGTGGCTCAGTGGTTAAGGACACAGACTTCTTTGAAAGAGAACCCAGGTTCCTGGCACCCATGTGGTGGTTCCAAACTGTATGTATCTCCAATTGCAAGGGATCTGACTTTGTGTTCTGGCCTTGGCAGGCACCAGACATGCATGGACATGGTACACTTACATATGTGCAAGTAAAACACCCATGTACACAAAATAAAAATAATGAATCTTTTTAAAGAAAGCCTCTGTTTTGTAAAGGAAAGAAATCATTTGTGGTGTCACACACTTTAATCCCAAACTCAGAGGCAGAGGGATCTCTGTGAGTTTAAGGCCAGCCTGGTCTACAGAGTGAGTTCCAGTTCAGCTAAGGCTATGAGACAGTCTTGAAGATTGAGGAAGAAGAGGGTGGATGACAGGTTAGGAGATGACACTGCCATTGCAAGAGAATGAGGATAATACATTTTTGAAACTTTCCTGATTTGTCTTTAAAAACTCGTAACAATAGCTTAGATAATATGCTTTAGACTTGTGATCATTTGGTCCCCAGGTTTGTAGTCTCTGGCTATGGGAACCTGTTAAAGTGCTGTAATATCCATTTGAGCAGATGAAGGGACCTAGCTAATTCTAAATCCCAAGCCTGATTTTCAGTCTCGTGTGTTTGTCATTTAGCCAAATATTTCAGTGAGCCGATGACCGCAGGAAGTATGACCCAAAGCTTTACTTGAGTCTTAACCTTACCTGAGAGCTTCACTGGAGTTTCTGTGGGAGATGCTCAGCGCCACCAGACACTGCCCAGTCAAAAAACCTGGTCAGGCCGAGGCTCGCTGCTGACAGACATTGTTTCCCTTAAGCTAAGGAAGGTCAGCAAATCATGATTGTTTTTGTTTCTGGGAAAAAAAAAATGTCTTGATTATGTCCAAGAAACATCCATTGTAAACTCGAAAACTCTAGGACAGAGGGGAGTGTCGACAGGCAGCTGACTTGGCTGTTTGCCTATCCACTTCATCTGATGAATTTGGGGCTTTTAGAGGTGCAACAAGTATTGGCTTTACCAATGAGCGGATACTGTATTCCAGAGGGTGCAATAAAGAAACTGCCCAAACTAGAGCCCCATAGTATGGTTAAGGGAAGAGTTAACTGAAAGGGACCCATGGCCTCTACATAAGCAGCAAGTACTCATAGCCAAGGAGCCAACTCTCCAGTCCCAAAGCGCCCATTTACAAAAGACCTGGTGGCCTTGTCGTTGGATAACAATACTCATTAGGCGTGTAGGCTTGTAATACAGGGATTATTTCTGTGTTGGCAAACTGACAATTGTAGATTATGTGGCTGTTTAATATATAATCTTTTGTTTTTAGCACGAGCTGTATATTACAAACTTAGAAGTGGGGTTGGGAGAGTGGCGGTCGTATGGTGTAGAAGTATCTCGAACTGTGGTGAGCTGTTTATCCGAGGTGAAGGTACAGTGTCTCCTGTCAGAGCAGGTAGTATCCAGGGCCTGGGGTCCAGAATGCACAGGTCTAGTTCTAGCAAGCTGTGGGGCTGCTCTACAGGATAGACACTTGCCAACCCTAGACACTAGCCCATGTCCAACCATGGAAAAAGTGAAGGTAGTTGGACTGCAACTTCCACAGGAGGAAGGCATTCCCCGGCGGTAGCACCAGATTCAGGAAACTTTACAGAGAACATGCGGTTGGGGTTACGGTGAAGTGAACTGAGGAGCTACAAAAGCTGGGAGGTGGCCATTCCAACCTCTCGGAAGGTCTTTTTAATCCCACTTCACCTTCTAAGGCAGAACCGCTGTGTAGAGCCTTGTGGGGCTGGAATATTTCAGAAAAAAAGATCTTGCGGTGGAGGGTTGGAGTTTCACAATCATCCTCTGCCATACGTGAGAAACCAGAGTTCGAGACGCTTCCAGCACCTACGCCTGGCAGCTTGGCATCTGTAGAAAGGAAACAGTGATGCTCAGATTTATGGGCGACTTTTTGCCACGCCTCCTGGCTACTGTGGCTAGTTTCCTGGTTTTCCATAGCATTTCCGGTACGCCTGGGCAAGACTTGTGTGTCAATCGTTCCTGCTGGAGGCTCTGCCTCTCCCGCCCTGCGCTGAATGGGCGGGGCATTCTGAAGTGCTGGGGGAGGGGCGGTCCTGTGCACTACGCATGCGCTAGGCCTCCCTGCTGCCTGGCGAGTGGGATACAGCTCCTCCTGGTTGTGGGAAGGGAACAGTAATGACCTGAAACTTCTGTAATCCTGCTTTTGTGTCCCTTGCACAAAGTACTGCGTTTCCCACGCATAGAATTAGGTTAATTTGATCCTTACCTTGTGCAGTTGTTTGATGACCGAAAAAATGTATCTAGTTTGTCTTTACGCGTAGCCCTGTCAGGCACTTATTAGTGCTAGTTTCTTTTCACTCCACGTACTACCACAATCAACAACTAGCTTAAAGGGTCCACTTGTTTCCAAAACTGCGGATCGAACGGCCAGACAACTGCACAGGCTTACTGTCTGTGAGGAGGCAGACAAGCACACCTAGGGGAAGCACAGTAATGGCAGGATTGCTGGGGTCAGGGAAACTCTGGGAGTGCCCAAATTGCTTAATCCGCTCTCAAATTGTCACAGAAGCCCTTCCATGAAGAATCAAGGAGACAGTGAAGTTGGAAAACGCCTGATTGTGAACGAATACCTACCTAAATGATGATAACACGTGGGCCGTAGAGTTTTATCTTGGTTTGCTTGTTTTGTTAAGACTGGGGGTGGGGGGGTGGGGAGGGTCTCAGCTTGTATCAGACGCATGACAATACCAACTCAAATGCTGGGAATGCAAACAGGAGCCACCCATCCTGCCTGACTCGCACGCACGTGTGTGTGTGTGTGTGTGTGTGTGTGTGTGTGTGTGTGTCTGTGTCTGTGTCTGTGTGTGTGTTGGAATTGAACCTGGATCTCCTTGCGCACAAGCAAGGTAAACACCCTTTACCATAGGCTACATTTAGAGCCTGTGGATTGTTTTTTTCTGAAGCAGAAAGAGGGTATTGAGGGTCTTAGAAAGTTTGATTTTAAGGAAGGCTTTTAGGAAGATCTCCCTGGTTAGATGTGCAAAGCCTGCTCCAGCTACTTTATAAAACCACAAAAACATAGCCCGGAATCTGGCATTTTTAAAGTAATGTGATATTTCCCCCCATACTAAATAAAAAGACGAACCATTAGCATACTGCCTAAAGGTCACATGACTTCCTCAGGCATCTCAAAAACAAATGGAAAAATTTGAGGTGAGACCATATAATTCTAAATTCTCAGATACTAATGAGATGATCAGTTTTTCCCGATATCAAGGACTGAGTTCAGCTTTAATGGCTCCTCTATAAACTTAACAATGTTAAATCCAAAAGCAACCATTAGTTCTTAGCATAAACAAAGATCTTTATGCTTTCTTCCTTCAGCTACCTCCTTTGTAGCCTTGCTTCTTGCTTGCTTCAGCTTGTCCTGTTCCTAGGCTCAGGAAGCTAGGAGGCCATGGAAAATGTTATCAGACTTGCAGAAGGAAGCTGCTGCAGGCCTGGGCTTGCAGGCTGGCTTGGAGGATTAGAAGAGTTGTGCCTCTCCTTGGCATTCTGTTAGGTGACAGGTGAGTTGAGCATGCTCTTATTTCAATGATGCACCCTGTCACACTGCTTTTGAAACAGCAGTTTGCAGAATTAGCTAATAACTAATACTTCCGTTCCTATTTAAATCCGTTGATCAGTGACTGCAGGTGTGCACACTGAACCTGAAGCTCAGATTTGGCTAGGCTGGGTGGCCAATGAGCTCTAGGATCCCCCTGTGTCCCCGCCCCCTCAGCACTGTGTCCCCGCCCCCTCAGCACTGTGTCCCCACTCCCTCATCGCTGGAGTCTCACATACATGCCATTAAACCCAACTTTTTACATGAGTGTTGAAAACCAGACTCATGGGCTCGTGCTTCTGTGATATTTTCCTGACTATGCTATCTTCCTGGCTCACTTTGTTGGGTTTCTAAGCACCTTTAGTTTGTGAAATGAATGGGGAAAAATAATAATTTCACTAATTTACTCACAATTGATAAAATTTTCATTAGCTCACTTACACTAACTGAATATGCAGCCAATGTGCCAGGCATTGAAATGAATGTTTTTCAAAGAGAGAGTGGGGTAATTGCCAGAATCAGTTTTAACCTTAGCCCAGTTGTCAAAGGCACTGTCAGAACACAACATCTGAAAACCAAGAAGTTGGCAAGTGTCTCACACTTTTGGAAGTCACTTGGCTAGTCTTGATAGAGACCTGATAGACAGGGAAGGCCAGCAGTCCCTCCAGATTCTCACCATGAAAGTCTGCAAACTAAGCAAGTTCACGCTTCCCCACACCCTGGATAAGATCAGCCCTCTGTTCTGCTCATTGGTACCACCCAGCTTGCTTTCTTCCTTTTAAAGAAATCTTTATGTGCAGATGTGGCTGTGTTGAGGGTGTTATTTGAGAAGGTGTACGTGCCCCAATGACCTTCCAGTCTCTATTATCTTCCAATTAGGACACACATTAATCACCCTAACAATGAATTCATCCGTTGATGAGGTGAGAGTCTTCATGACTAAATCATCTCCCTAAGCGTTGCAGGGTCGGGCACCAAGATTCCAGCAGGTGACATCCCTTGGGGACATTTCAGATTCAAACCATCACATTGACTCCCACAGTTTCAACATATGGAGACTGAGTATCACATATGAACTTCAGAATGCCATCAGAATCAAAGATACATGTAAATTGTGGGGACAAACAATTGTTTTTAAGATTGTACATACACGCACCGTGTGCAGGCTCAATCCTCTGGAACTCCAGATACGTTCACTGTCTGTACCCCACGGCGTGGGGACTTTGAATCAGACAAGGTCCTTCACAAGAGCAGCAAGTGCTCCTAATGGCTGACTCGTCTCTCCAGCCTCAGAATTGAGTAGATTTAAGGAATGCTCTGGTACAGACGTGGAGGGGAGACAGTAGTTTCAGAGGGAGGTAGTTACAGATTCCTAGACTAGCTTCCTGGAGTCTCACCTCTAGTGTCCGTGCTTTCTATAGTTTCCTTCTACACTGACAGGACTGACCTATGTGACCCATAGGGTATTTCAGACCTGACGTGGATCTTTGGAGGCAGAAATGTGACTTCTGCCCCACCCTCCTTGCATTGCTCACTTTGGGGGAGGTCAGTTGCTGTACTATATGGGCGCTTAAAGCTGTTCCACCTGAGTTCTAGGTGGCAGGGAACTGGAGTCTTTTGCTAGCTTTGGGCACTGACATGACGTGGCAGGTATAAAAATGAGATGGTTTGGAAGCAGATCTTTCCATCACGGGCAAGTTTTCATATGACCCTAGTCCAGACACCACCTGTATCTGAATGTCACCTCAGGAAAGACTGAAAGGCAGAATAGTACAGCTAGGCCACAGCTATATGAGATAGGAAAGATGGTTTGGGGATAGGCTACAATTTGAGGGTAATTATTTAGCAGAAGATAATACTTTAGAGATGAGTTCAATTTAATTTTGGAGATAAGTAGTGCTCGCAAGCAGCAAAAGAAAGGTTAACAGCTTGAGGTACATCACCTCTTGCCATTTAATCTGAAGGCCTCTAAGGATTGTTTTTCATTTGCAAAAGAAGAGTTCTTCCCTCCCTAGAGAACTCCATATACCACTGCATCAGTATAGGTGCCTAGGACACATCATCCTCACCGTGCTAGGCGTCATCCTGTCATCTAGAGACAGACTCAGCCCTGTCTAAGAAGTATTTGCCATAGACAGCAGAGACTGGAGTTCTAGGGTCAGCTTCTCCAGCAGGATGAGGGACACAGGCCTGCCGGGACTCAGGAGCTCCGAGTTCTTCTGTTTCCAATCTAAAGGTGCCTTAAAAGCCTTTAGAATTTGGTGTGATGCTTATGTACCATTTCTTCTTTTGACATTTAAAATCACATTAACTTTTTTTGTGTGGGGCTGGAGAGGTGGCCCAGTGGTTAAGAGCACTTTTTCCTCTTACAGAGACTCAGGGTCAGTTTCCAGCATGCACATAATGTCTAACAGCATCTGTAACCCCAGTTCCAGGGATAAGAACCTCTGTGGCACCAAGCATGCAGGTAATGTACATGCATGAATGCAGGAAAAACACTCATACATACATAAAATCAGTAAATGTAATATTATTCTTTTTTTTTTTAACTGTGTGGCTGGGTGTGGAGGTAAAAACCTTTAGTCTCCAGCACTTGGGAGGCAGAGGCAGGTGAATCTCTGAGAGTTCAAGAACAGCCTGGTCTACATAGTAAAAATAGGCAGGGTCTTGAGAACAGAACAAAACAAAGAACAAAACTGTGTGTGTGTGTTTGAGTGTGAGTGTGAGTGTGTGTGAGAGATGCCAATTTCTCAGGGTGGACCACAGATTAGACACCTTTTGCAGGGAGGCATGTCTGGGAAGGGAAGCTGATTGGCTAAACCCTCAGGACCTCTCAGTACCTCGGTAGCATGGAGAAGTCTGTTTTGTACTACATGACTGACATGGGAGTGTGGCACTTGTCCCAGGCCAGGGATCTGGCAGGGAGCAGGGAGCCACCTAAGTCTCAGGCCAGTGCCCAGGTGCCAGGGACTCAGACCCGCTCAACCTGACCAAGTATTCTGGCAAGGTCCAGTGCCCCACACTCCATCTCTCTCACCTCCCTTGTCACCTTGAGCCTTGGTGTCTCGGCCGAGCCCGAGTATGTTGTGGCTCTGTTCCAAGTGCCTCAGTGGTGCAGTAGCCCTCAGAGCATAAAACAAAGAGTGCTTAGCCAATGGCTTTTATTCCTTTTTCACTAATAAATAGAAGCCACCAGGAGGGAAAATACACAATCTCTTGACAGCAAAGCACCTAATGCCTGCGTTTGTTCCCCGGGGGAACTCACCATGAATTGTCCACACTCTGGAGGCCAACACCTCTACTGTGTGCTTATACTCCATAAGCTCAGCCACTATAAATATCACCTCTCTCCCCCACATCATCGCTTCTTCTCCCTTCCCCTTACCTTTTGAGACAGAATTCCAAGTAGCCCAGGCTGGCCTAGAACTTGCTATGAAGGCAAGGACTCTGCCATTATTCATCAGTCAAGGCCTGTCTTCTTGAGGACTCAACCTCTCATCAGTCAGAGTTCTCCAAGTTGGAAGACTGGTGCAGGAGCTAGAGAGATAGCTCAGTGGTTAAGAGAACTGGATGCTAGACTCAGGTTTGCTTCCCAGAACCCCTATGGTGGCTTGTAACTATCTGTAACTCCAGTTCTAGGGGGGCTGATGCCCTTATGTGATATATAGGTATACATGCAGACAAAACACCATTAAAGGAAAGAAAAATGGGCCAGAGAGATGGCTCAGTGGTTAAGAGAACTAGCTGCTCTTTGAGGGGTCCTGAGTTCAATTCCCAGCAACCACATAGGGGCTCACAACCATCTGTGATGGGATCTGATGTCCTCTTCTGGTAAGTCTGAAAACAGTGAGTGTATTCATATACATTAAATAAATAAATAAATAAATAAATAAATAAATAAATAAATCTTTTTTTTAAAAAAGGAAAGAAAGATAATAACTGACTCATCCAAAACTTTAGAAAGGAGTTGGGATTTTCACCACGACTGCCTTTGGCTTCCTTTTTGTTCCTTCACCTTGATTCTTTGGACTGCAAGGCTGGGGTTTACCCTTGTTGCCTGTCCATGTATTTTGCCCCAGGGGAGACTGCTTTCAGTTAAGTATTTCTGTCACTCCCCAGCTTTGGCATCCCTGGCTGTTCCTTCTGATCTTGTCAGTCATTACAGTAATAGCACCATTCTGTTTCTTACTAGGTAGGCCTCCCCACCCTGTTGCTTCAGGGTCTAACCTCTCCAGAGTTCTTAAAGATCTCTTGTTCTGTCATGGTATCTCTGCATCAGTTCTATCCAGCAGAACCATCAGTGAGCTCCCTGGAGCTTGTCAGTGGCTGCTTCCACAGCAAAATAGCTGACACATAGTCACAGGTGACAGCAGACGCTGATTCTCGAAGCTGTGGGAAAGAAATTCAAGGCAGTGCAGGTCAGTTCAGTTTTGTGATCCTCCTGAGGGGAATCAAGGCTGTGGCCTGCTTGTGGGTAAGGTAAAGGGCAAGCTAGTTGAAAATGGCGTGAAAACTTTTCTGTAGTCCCACACACAAAGAGAGAGCTGTAATGGTCTCATGACCTTAAAAGTCCTGATCTTCTTGCTAACCCATTGGTAACACCTGACTTTGGAAGGGGACATATTCAAACCATGCATGAGGCTGGTCCCCTCTCACTAGTGCATTTCTTACATAGTTCTGGTAAATAGTGTGCCATTGTTAACAGCCTTCCTGGACATGACATCCCAGTCAGCCTTGGCAGCATGTTCTCTTACATTAGAGTCCACTTTTCTAAGCTTCTACCACTGCCTTCTGCTTCATCTCAGTGTGCCTTGCTTTCACTCTGCCATGCTTTGGCTCTTGAAAGCCCCCTAATGGCCCACATCCCCAACCTGTGGCGCTACTGGAGCATGAAGAGGTGGGCACAAAGAAGTGCTTTTTCCAACAAAGTTGATTTCATGTAAAGTGTGTAGCACAATTCTCTATTTCCTTTCTTCTCTTAGCCACACATAATGTCTGCCACACCTTCTGGCTATGATTTCAAGTCTTTGAGCCCTTTATTTTGCTCAGGGCTAATGAGCTAACTTCTCATATCCGCCTTCTGTTCCAGTTTTTTCAACTTGATTCTAAGCAGGCTGTCTCCTGGCTCCTGCCAGTATGCTGGCCTGGCCACAGCTTTGCAGTCATTCATTTCCTTATCAAAGCCTGTGTGAGCCCATCAAGGTTATACTGTAACTTAACCCTCGTATTATCCTCGGGGTCAGAAGCTTCTGTAGGGACTGATCCTGGGACCTGGCAGTAGATAAGGTCTCTTAAGTGTAAATTACTTTAAGTTTAAGCCAAAAATCTCACTTCCAGAGAACTTGTAAGCTTTTGACTGTAAGCACTGGATATAATTATACTCCTTCTGAAACTGTGCAATGATAACAAATTTCTTTAAGCTTAAAGACAGTAAAATACATTTCCTTCAGGTTTTTACTTGTTCATACCTGATTGCCATTTTCCATATCCTCTTCTAGTTGTTTGAGCCTTAAGAATGCCGTGACTGGGCTGAGAGATGGCTCAGCTGTTAAAGGCAAGGCTCATGACCGAAGATACAAGAACACTGTGATTTATTATCTACTTGGTGTTTATAATACTGAGTATCATGTAGCCCAGTTGTCTTAGTTTGACTTTTATTGCTATGAAGAGATACCATGACCAAGTTAACTCTTATAAAGGAAAATATTTATAGTTTCAGAGGTTTAGTCCATTATCATCATTGCAGGAAGCATAGCAGCATGCAGGCAGACATGGTGCTGGAGAAGGTGCTGAGAGCTCTACATCTTCATCCACAGGCAGTAGAAAGGAGACTGTGGACCACACTGGGCATAGCTTGAGCATAGGAGACCTCAAAGCCTGCCCCTACAAAGACACACTTTCTCCAACAAGGCCACACCTCTGAAGAGTATCACTCCCTGTGGGCCAAGCATTCAAACACATGAGTTTATGAGGGGGGGGTATACCTAGTCAAACCACCACGCCAGTATATCATCAAACATCTAATCCTCCTGCCTCAACCTCCTTAGTGCTGGGCTTTTATGCATCAACCACCAGGCCTGGTTTATACTGACTCACTGGGGCATTGTGGATACAAATACTCTACTGTCGGGAGCCGCATTCGCCATCGCAAAATGGCGCCGGCTCCTTGAGGGAACCGGGATTGAATGTGCGCCTGTGCAAGGCGCGCCGGCTCCCCGCTTCCCGGCTCTTTGAGAGAGCTGTGATTGAATGTGTGCCTGCGCAGGCGCGCCGGCTTCCCGCTCCCCAGTTCTCGTCAGAGCCAAGCTTGAATGTGCCAATGCGCAAGGCGCGAAAACTAGTATGTTAATTAGGCGACATTTAAAGAGCCAATGAGCATGCGGCACGTCCTCCCAGGGCTCTATATAAGCCGTGGGTTCTGGGGCTCGAGGTCCTTCGCCTCACGACCATCTAAAAGAGCTGTAACAATAAACTGCTGTCAGAAGAATCCTGAGTGTGGCGTTCTCCTTATCGGCGAGGCGGCGCGTCACAGCTGGTGCCGAAACCCGGGACGAAGCCGAACGTCTCAGTGTTTTATCCAGCTTCGAGGGACCCTGTTGGCTCAACAGAGGATTCAGAACTGACGGCGCGAGAAGTCTAGACGCTTTTCTGCAAGGTATGGTGGATCCTGTCTATCTTGCTATTGCTATCCCCGTTTGGGATGCGATAGTTCTAGTGCTCTGCTTTTGACTTAATTGGCATGTACAGGGGAAGGAGTGCACTTGCCCTCCGTGTAAACAGGAACTATAAGTTACAAATTCGCTCCCTCCAGTAGATAAAAGGCTATGGGTAACCTTCAAATGAAGCCGCTTCTCTCAGCAATGTGGGCGTTGCTGCACGAGCGTGGCTTAAAGGTTCCCAAGAAAGCGTTGTGCAATTTTTTACGAGATGTAGATCAGGTAGCTCCCTGGTTTGTATCCACGGGGTCCCTGTCTAAGGGCTCCTGGGGCAAACTTGGAGGTGATCTGATCAACGAAATAGAAGGAGGGAAGTTAAGACCAGGCACAAGGCCTTTGTATAAAATGATTAGAGCCTGTATAGAGGATGCTAAATGCCAACACAAGGTAAGAGAGGGACAAAGAGCTTTAGCAGAGCACCAGGATAGCCTATCAGAAGCAGAAAAGGAAAAGAGCGCTAAGAATAGAACGAAGAAAAAGGAAAAGAAAAAAGAGGAAATTAAAAAAGAAGTAGCTACAAAAGAGGAACAGAAAGAGCCTAAGAGAAAATTATATCCAGTGTTAACTGAGTTTCAAAATCTAAGAATTAGTGACTCCACCTCTGAGGAAACGTCTTCGGGGGATGGAGAAGATACAGAGGATACCAACACCTCATCCTCTGGTAGTGTGTTAGATCCTGAAGAACAGGCAGAGTTAGATAAGGAAGCGGCTCGTTATGAGTCTGAAAAATATGGGCCGGAGCCGCCTTATGCACCGGGGTATGCCCCATCTGCCCCACCATTGGGAGAAGTAGTTAGAATTAAAAAGAAGAAAAAAACAAAAGAGAGACAGGAAGTACTACCATCCAATTCTCTTATTACAGCTAAGGACATGATCTTAGAGCTATTAATAATCAGATGCAATTATTAGGATTGATTCAAAAGGGTCTGCCACTACTGACAGCCTTGCCTAGACATTGGGAGATTATAATAGTAGATATTAAAGATTGTTTTTTCTCTATACCTTTACATCCCAAAGATAAAATTAGGTTTGCCTTCACTCTCCCAAGTATTAATCATGAGGAACCAGACCGCCGATATCAATGGAAGGTCCTGCCACAAGGCATGGCCAATATAGTCCGACTATGTGTCAAATATATGTCTCTTCTGCCATAGAACCAGTTAGACAACAGTTTCCTAAGATAAAAATTTGTCATTACATGGATGATGTACTTTTATGTACTAATAACAAAGAAGTTTTACACCAAGCGTTTTCCATGTTAATTTCTACCTTAAAACAGAAAGGACTATCTATAGCGCCTGAAAAGGTTCAGGAAGGAGAGATAGGAAATTTCTTGGGAACGATAGTTACTCCTGAGTATATAAAACCACAAAAGGTTACTATTAGAAGAGATAAATTAAAAACATTAAATGATTTTCAAAAGCTACTCGGAGATATCAACTGGATTCGTCCCTATCTGAAGTTAACTACAACTGAATTTCAACCCTTATTTAAAATACTTGAGGGAGATTCTAACATTACTTCATTGAGAACTTTGACCCCTGAAGCATCTAAAATATTAGATAAAATAGAGATTGCTATACAACATGCTCAGCTAGATAGACTTAACTCCGAATTATCTTTCCAGTTATGTATTCTTCCCTCTCCTCAACAACCAACTGCAGTACTGTGGCAACAGGGACCCTTGTTATGGATTCACCCACATAGCTCTCCTGGAAAGACTTTAGGCTATTATCCTACCTTAGTTGCAGAATTGGCTTTAAGGGGACTTCAACTATCTGTGACACATTTCAGACAATATCCTGATACAATTATATGTCCTTATACTATGTATCAAATTCAAGTTTTACGTGCATCTCAAGATGCTTGGGCAATTTTAAAATGCTCATTTCCCGGAAATATTGATAATCATTATCCTAAACATCCCTTGTTACAATTTACTCTTTCTAATCCATTTATATTTCCCAAAATTACTAAGACACATCCTATTCATCAAGCATTAGATATTTATACTGATGGTTCTAAGACAGGTATCGGTTGTTATGTGGTTAATAATATTCCTACTCAAATTCAGTTTAATTATACATCACCTCAATTAGTGGAATGTGCTATTGTAGCTGTAGTGTTGCAGAGATTTTCAGAGCCTATAAACATAATCTCAGATTCACATTATGTTGTAGAAGCTGTTAAACAATTAGAAGTGGCTGATTTTATTCACCCTAAAAGCATGGTTGCTGAGATATTTAAATATATTCAAAATCATATTCGCAATAGGTGTCATCCATTTTCTATTCAACATATGAGAGCACATTCATTGCTTCCAGGACCTATGTCTCAGGCTAATGCTACTGCTGATAAAGCCACTAAAAACCTATTTTGGGCAAGCTCGCCATTAGAAGGCGCAGTTGAATTCCATAAGCTCTATCATGTACCAGCCAATACCCTAAAATTAAAGTTTCATTTAACTCGTGCAGAAGCGCGAGATATTGTTCTCAAATGTACCTCCTGTGCAGAATTTAGACCCTCTCCACCTATAGGAGTTAATCCCAGAGGTCTACAACCCCTTCATATTTGGCAAATGGATGTTACACATTACAACGCCTTTGGGAAACAAAAATTTATTCATGTATCTGTGGATACATGCTCTGGCATCATTCATGCCACCCCCCTTGCAGGAGAAAAGGTGTCACATGTTATTACCCACTGTCTTGAAGCTTGGGCTGCTTGGGGCAAGCCTCTTCAGCTGAAAACTGATAATGGGCCAGCTTATACATCTAAAACTTTTCAACAATTTTGTTTGAGGCTTGATGTCCGTCATGTAACTGGTTTACCATATAATCCTCAGGCACAAGGGATTGTAGAATGTGCCAATGGCACGTTGAAAACTTATTTACAAAAACAGAAGGGAGGAATAGGCCCCAACGTGGGACCTAAGACATCTTATCTCCCTAGCGTTATTTACCTTAAATTTTTTAAATTTGGATTTTGAAGGACGATCTGCTGCAGATAGACATGCAGCTCCGAATCCTCAAAAAGAATATGTTAAATGGAAAGATGTCTTAACTAACCAATGGAAGGGCCCGGATCCAGTCTTGATAAGATCCAGGGGAGCTATTTGTGTTTTTCCACAGGATCAAGAAAATCCAATCTAGATACCAAGCAGACTGACCAGAACTGTGAAAGAGGACTCACCGACCCCTGAAGAAAATGCTAAAGATCCTGCTGATGATCTGCCTGCTTGAGAGAGTGATAAGTATACCATTGTGGGCTGTGGTAAGATAATGGCCAGTTCCCATCCCAGTACATTCCCACTCTATAGTACTGCCAATGTTTACATCATCGAACTGTCAGCTGGAGGCACCATGTGCCATGCCTTTAGACAAAGAGATTGTCAAATATAATGCATCAAAATTTAGATTAAATGATACCTTGTGCTTCACCATAACAAACCGGGCAGAGACCCCATGCATCGTACTTTGCAATGCTACATTGGGGCACTGGGTTGATCCCCTTGGAGATTCCCAAATAGGCACTGGTGTCCTGCTCGAGTTACTCAATAACATAGTGGCAGGACAATCTGAGGCCAGTAGAAATACATTAAACAAAAAACAGTCCCCTGTGAATATCACTACATTATTGCTAAGAAGTAAGGTAACCATACTTGAGCAATCATATTGGCAAACCAATAATGCTACTAATGTCAGAGTATGGCTGTGGTGCCCTCCAGATAAGTCTTTTCCACCAGTGTTTGCACACTGCCAATATAAAAGGATGCCTAAGGTAGAAGTATCTCGAGGGTTCACTTTATCGCCGCCTTTAAAAAAGATGGCTATGACAGGAAATAAAACAGGGAATGTAAACGAATGGCCATTTTATCAATGGGTGTTGACAAACTTAGTGGGGGCTGCTACCAGTTTATCAGCCTTTGCAACTCTAGGTGAGTCACAACATGACATTTGGAATGTATCAGCAACCAGAACTAATACTACACCAGTGATATTGAATGATATTAAATATAATAACTTGTTGGCAAATTATTCAGCTAAAAGGGCAGCAGTTTGTGTTTCGGCTCCCTTCCTTTTTATTTTAGCAGAATTTAAAAATAAAAGCAGCATATTAGATTGTACAAATGTCACCTGCCAGTTGACAGAATGCTGGAATGGGTCTGCATCCTTAGCACTGCTGGTGCGGGTTCCGACCTTTGTCCCTATACCGGTGGATGCCGATCCTGATAAATTTCCAATAATCTCCTTGATTAGAGAAAAGAATGATTTTGGCATCACAGCGGCCATTGTGACAGCCATTGCAGTGTCGGCTGCTGCAACGGTGACTGCGGGTGTTGCCCTAGCCAATCAAGTTCAAACAGCAGAAGCAATAAATAACATAGTAAATGCCTTGGCAGATGCTATGGTAAAACAGCATAAAATGAATAGCCATTTGATTTCTGGGATACTACTTGCTAATCAGCGAATAGATCTTTTACAAAGTAAAATGGAAGAAATTGCTGATATTCTTCAAGTAAGCTGTATAAGTCATACTAAACACATGTGTATCACACCCTTGAAATATAATAATGAGTCCTTTACAGAAAGTACTAAATTGTCTAATTTTTTACAAGGAAATTGGTCACAACAGGCTGAGGAGCTACAAGAAGAACTCCTGCTCAAGATTGCTGTTTTGAATGGGACCAGAATAGCCCCGATTGACGTCGGAGACTTCACTTCCTGGCTCACGTCCGCCTTCTCCTACTTTAAAGAGTGGGTGGGGGTGGTACTCTTTGGCTTATTGATCCTTGGTGGAATGCTCTTCATGCTCTGGTTGCTCTGAAAATTTAGAAACCAACAACATAAAGAAAAGATTCTAATCACTTAAGCGCTGCTTGCTCTAGAACAAGGGACATCCCCCCAAGCTTGGTTGAATATGCTTAAACGATGAGACACTATCATTCAGTGGGGTATCCTGAGGGCTCGTGTTCCCATTGCACCAGGAACCCTGAGTGGTAGTCCTCCACACTTCCCAGGGCTCGGGTTCCCATTGCACGGGACATAAGTGTGGAGGGTCTCACAACTGTTTAACTGCCTTGAACGCCTTACTGGTAGAATGGTGGGCTTGATCGGCGAAATAACAGTTGGGAATTTGTTACAGCAATTTAATAAAGACGGGGGAGATGTCGGGAGCCGCATTCGCCATCGCGAAATGGCGCCGGCTCCTTGAGGGAGCCGGGATTGAATGTGCGCCTGCACAAGGCGCACCGGCTTCCCGCTCCCCGGTTCTCGTCAGAGCCAAGCTTGAATGTGCACATGCGCAAGGCGCGAAAACTAGTATGTTAATTAGGCGACATTTAAAGAGCCAATGAGCATGCGGCACGTCCTCCCAGGGCTCTATATAAGCCGTGGGTTCTGGGGCTCGAGGTCCTTCGCCTCACGACCATCTAAAAGAGCTGTAACAATAAACTGCTGTCAGAAGAATCCTGAGTGTGGCGTTCTCCTTATCGGCGAGGCGGCGCGTCACACTCTTCCAACTGACAAATCCTCAGTCAAGCTTTGACTCTCCAAGCAAGGATGACCTTAGACATCTGATTGTCCTCCAGTGTAATACTGAACTTACAGGTGTGTGAAACCAGTTTATTCAGTGTTGGGGCTCAAGCCCAGCACTTTGTGCATACCAGATAAGCACTCTACCAACACACACCCAGCTTCCAACCCAGCTTTTTCTTATTTACTAAAAGAGATAGCTTTTGTACTGTTCACAGGCAAAGAAAGTGTGAGAGTTGGTCTCCATTCCTACTGAGCAGCAAATTGATGGCAGCATACAGCTGATTTGATACAGCAAAATGATGATTCCTTCACATATATAACCTGCTCTTCCAGAGAACCTAGACTTGATTACCAGCACCCATATAGTGGCTCACAACTACCTGTAATTCCCATCCAAGAGGCCCTGATGTCCTCTTCTGACCTCTCTGAGTACCAGGCATGCATGGAGTGCACAGGCATACCTTTAGGCAAAACACTCATACACATAAAATAATAATAAAACCTATGTTTGTCTTCATAGTGAAGTTCGCTAAAACTAGCATTTGAGAGGCATCAGCTCCAGCTCTAGCTCTCAGAACAACCTGTCCCAAAGCACAGATGGACAATGTTCCAAAAATGTCATTGAAAGTGGCCTTAGAGCCCTGTACAATGTTTCCACAAGAAACACTAAGTGAGAGTCAATCAGACCTGATTGGTAGAGTGCTTGCCCCCTATGTGCCTCCAGCACATGGACATACCTGAAATCTGTCTAGCAGTAGGACTATTTGGTATGTACTCTGTCTCCTTCCTGTACCATAATCTTATCTGCTCTCTACAGTGGACAGTGACACCTAAAACAGAATCCTCATCGAACAGCTCAGTACCTGACACCCTACCTGAGAACTCTGTAGCTAACAAATTTTGGTTTTAATCCCCACATCTTTCTTTACTCTCTAAACATTTCTATCTGTTTTCTTGTAGGAGATATACGCATCTAACATGTCTTCCCCAAATCCATCAGTTCTTTGTCCCACACCTCCCTGCTGATGACGTCATGTCTACTCTCAAATCTAACCTACACATGTATGTGTCATTTTATGTGACAGCATATGACCTAGGAACCACAAATTTGAGAAAGCATTCTTCCTGAGACTGGTGTGATGATCTAAGTGTGTTGTCTCTCCGTCCTTTTGATAACCTTCAAGTTGTCCTCTTGTCCTCTACCCTCATGGCTAGGAACTCAGTGTTGGCTGTGATCCAAGTTTTATGTTTAGTTTCGTTTTTTTGTCTTTTAAAAGGTTTCATTTTTATTACGTTGTATCTTTTTATTTTGTGTGTACATATGTGTGTGGGTGCATGTGTCACGGCATACATGTAGAGGTCAGAGGACAACCTGAGGAAATCGGTTCTCTCCTTCCACCACGTGGGTTCCTTCCAAGGGTTGAGCGCTGGTTGTCTGGCTGGGTTGCAAGCATCCTCTGAGCCTTCTCACTGACCCACAACTCACTTTTAAGACCTGGTTTGTTTTTATACTGACTCAAATACTTCCACATAGTATTTTCTTTATGTGGAATTTCCTGAGAGATTCCTGATTAAAGCCAAGTGGGAGCTGCTTTGTCTTCCTGCAGCCAGAAAGAGAGAGAGAGAGAGAGAGAGAGAGAGAGAGAGAGAGAGAGACAGAGAGAGACAGAGACAGAGACAGAGAGAGACAGAGAGACAGAGAGACAGAGAGACAGAGAGAGAGAGACTTGTCCCTCGACTTCCTAAGCACTGTCATCATGGCTGGGAGTGCTGACTAACCCATGGGATTGCCGATATGAGAAACTCGTACCCTGTCCTGCCTGGTGGCCCAGGCCTATTACCTGTTTGGGAGGTAGAAGCCAGAAGAACTGGGTAATCAGCTACACAGTGAATTGCAAACCAACCTGGATATGTGAGACCCTGTCTTAAACTATCAACAGCAACCACAGTTCCCTCTCCTATGCTCTGGAGCTCACTCTAGAGTCTAGACAGAAACACAAATTGATAATTACAGAGAACTGTGAGGGACCCTTCCATAGGCATGTTTAGGGCTCTGTGGTTCCCCAGGACAAAGGAGTAGCTAGGCTGACTTAAGTAGGAGACCTGGGAGTAATAAACGAGGAGGTGGTATTTGAGTGGACTCATGAGGGGCAACAGGAACCTCATGGAATGTTCTAAGGGAGAGAGGCATTTCAGGTAGAAACCAAAACCTCAGCAACAGGGGCTGAAGCATTAAAATTGCAGAGGCTCCAGGGCAAGATGTGTATGATGTAGCTACAGAAAGTGTGTCCAGCAGAGAAGCCCATTGAGCAGCTTATGGAAGGAAGGGTGTGTCTGGGCTCGTGGTTTGACTGGACAGGCTGTCACCACCAGTAAGGCACAGTGTTGGGAGAGGCTCTTTCTTAGCTCTGGTAGCTAGGAGATAAGGCCACTTGCTCACATCTGGGCAGATGGGGATCGAGCAGGAAGTTGGGCCAAGCTATAAACATCACAACCAGGAGCCTAGAGATCTACTTCATCTAACATGGCCCTGACTCCAGAAGGATCCAGAGCCACACAAAATAGCACCATCCCATGGAGACTGACTACTCAAACACACAAGACGTGGGTGAACACTTTAAACCTCAGTCATTTCACTAGGTATGAAATTTCCACTTCATATTGTACAAAGGTCCAGGCATGGTGATGCATGTCCATAATTCTCACACTTCAGAGATGGAGGCAGGGGAATCAATTCAAGACAGAAAATTTAGGGTCAGCCTATCTCTGAGAAGACTATCTCAAACAAAACAAAATGATTTCTGTGTTATTCATATTACCTATTGTTAGACTTCGGTGTGCAGCTTAGAACAGACAACACCAGAGCAAATGGTTCCAGGGGGGAGGAGTTTATTCAGGGCATACGGCAAAGGTGGGGGAAAAGAGATAGAGGAAGATGGAGGAGAAAGAGAGCAAGGTCAGGGAGTTCTGCCTATCTTATATAGGCGGTGATGTAGCCTGTCCCAGGTAAAGGTGAGGTAGCCAGGTGGATTCTGGGAGTGTATGGCAGTTGCCTTGGCAACAATGTGGAGTTGCCTAGATATGATGTCACTGGATTTGGGCCTGATACCAACACCTATGGCATCTATGATTGGCAGGAAACAGGCCTTCTGTTTTATATTTTAAATAATTTGTTAACTATTTTTTGTGGTGCTGAGGTAATCAAGCCCTGAGCCTTGTGTATGAAAGGCAAGGGCTGTCCCACTAAGCAATGGCCCAAGCCCTTAAGATATTTAAACTAGTTCTTGCCTTCTCCAATCGAGAAAGTCTGGGAAATATCCAATATGCCTGAAAGCTAAGTCTGTTAAAAAGCTACAGGGTAACTTCTTATGTCTTTGTACATTTTCTGCTATTATTTTAATACAGAAACAAATGGAGGGATACAAGAAAGTGTGCCAACCCTCCTCAAATAGAGCCCTAAATGCTGAAGCTTGGCAAATGATCTCCCTCAAATCACTGCCCAGGCGATTAAGTAGTTCATTTCGAGCCCCCTGGCAGCATTGCACTGAATCATAGATGACTTTTGGGAGGACAAATTGGATTTTTCCCTCTCAAACAATGAGTGGTTTCTTTTAAAGTAGGTGAAAGGTAAATGTGAGCGGAAGGGGAGCCCAGGGCTTCGCAGATGGAAGCTTTAGAGTTTGCCAAGTACTTAGCAGAGGGCTAGGCTAACTTCAAAGGGTTGGGAAGTATAATGAAACGTGAGAAGCACCGACCCAGAGGTCAGGCCTCTGGGTCGGCTCTCACTGCCCGCCCTATACACCGGGAGCACCACAGTTTCAAATCATGGTGGGCAGTGAATGAAACACAAGGGGAGAAAATCGGTGATTACCCCTGATTTTAAAAGACTTAATTTTATTTTTTGTATATGAATGTTTGCCTTCGTGTATTGGTGCATATCATGTGTGTATCTGGTGCCTATGAGTCACCATGTGGGTGTTGGGAACTGAACCCCGGGCTCTCTACAAGAGCAGCTGGTGTTCTAGTCACTGGGCAACCCCTGGGCGATTGGTTGCACTTGCCGAGTAACAGTTTGTTTGTTTTGTTTTGTTTTTTTTAAGTGAGACCCTATTTGCTCTGAACATAAGGAACGCTTTGCTTTGTCCTTGGATAAGGATTTTACACTTGAGTGGGGAGATGGCTCAGTAGTTAAGGGTAGTAGCCACTCTTCCGGAGGGCCAGGTTCAGTTCCTAGCACCCATGTGATAGCTCGCTTGTCTGTAGCTCCAGGTCCGGGGCTCTGACACCCTCACATAGACATACATGTATGCAAAACACCAATGAACATTTTAGAAAAAGAAAGAAAGGAACACAACATGTTTCTCTGTCTTGATGAGATTTCTGTTTCTTGGTGAGCCTGAGAATTTGTGTTCTAGAACACTCCGTTGCTCGATAAAGAGGATGGCGCTCTGTAGACTTGTTAGCTCTGAGTCAGGTCCTTTCTGGCTTCAATAGCGGGGCTCAAGACAGGGCATGCTGGCATGCACTTGTAGGGCCAGCATTCAGGAAGCTGAGGCAGGAGGGCAGAGCTCAAGGCCAACTGGAGCTAAATAGTGAGCCTTTTTTGGAAAAAAGCAAATTAATGGGAAGCTGGACAAACGCAGCTGGAAACCTTCCCTCTAGGTACTCCTGTGCAGGAGCTGCTTCTTCACCACAGACCTCAGGCATGGGTGTTTCCAAGGTGCAGACAATCCTGTTTTATTTCACCCTTCTTAGAGCACACTATCTGTCTCAACCTGCCTGAATCTGGGGTAGAGGACAGGTTTGGCTGGAGTTTCTAACTGAGAGCTCTGAATTCCACCACAGGCAAGCTGAGGCCTTTCCACCTGGGGATAGGAGCCTGTTTTTCCTCTTACAAGAAGAAGGTGACCTCCTGTGGGGTCGGGGGTGGGGGTGTCTTTCTGGAGTGAAAGTTTATCTGAAACTTTAAAAAGAAATGTTTTAGCCATCTGCTGCTTCCTGCAGCTCAGATAAAACTTCATTTTAAAAAGATTAATTTCCTTCTTTCTTTCTTTTTTCTTTCTTTCTTTTTTTTTTTTTCTTTTGAAACAGGGTCTTACCAGATAGACCTGGCTGTAAATAAACTCATAATAAGCCTCCTGCCTCAGCACCGGGAATACAGGCCCAAAGCTTCATTCTTTTTTTGTTCAGATGCAAATCAACACCGTATAGCAGTACCAGAGCTCCCTGCACTGCAACATTTCCATACAGCTAGAATGAGACCCTATTTGTTTTGAACATAAGGAACACTAACGTCTGGAGGTTTTGGTGAGAAATGAGGAGAGAAAAGGTTGCTTTAAAAAGAGTAAAGGCAGATGACTAAAGCCAGCCTGGCTTATACATCAGGACCCTGTCTCAAAACAAAACAAAACGAAACAACAACAAAACAAAACAGCATGACAAACCACAACTACCACACTACCACAACAAAACCCAAATCACAAAGCAAACACAGACACAGGCCAGATGTGGTGCATGCTTGCTATCCAGCACTTGAGAGGCCGAGGCAGGGGAACCACGTGTAGTTGAGACTCTCTGGGTTACATAACAAAACCCTACTTCAAAAAGTCAAAAGCTTAAAATATAATTCAGTAGTGGTCTGTTTGCCTAGCATATGCAAGGCCCTGGGTTTGATCCCTGGCACTGGAAAAAAAAAAACCAAAAAGTAAGTAGGCATTGTGTGTAGTTCAGGTAGGATGATTATGCAGTTTCTAGGCTATCTCAGGGTGCACAATGGGATCCTTTCTAAATGAGCAAACAAGCAATCGAGAACAAACCACGGGTCAGCATGTTAATTTTAATTTCGTCTTTCAAATTTGAAGCACTTGGACTAGGCCAGCTGTTGAAGGGTGGAATCACTGTGAGACTTGTGCTCTGTTCCTCTGGGGTGGAAATCTCACCGGCGATGAGATGTCTGTGATTCGTTGTTTTCTATTAAACTGTACCTGACAGTGGACAAGTTACAAAGGATGGATGGATGGATGAAGTTTAAAAAGGTGGCCACTAGATGGCAGTGCTCACTTGGGCCTGTGCATCTGGGTCCAATCTGTTATTTTGGCAGCCCAAGACAAACTCCTTTTAACCCTTGGGAGAGGCTGGATGTAGCTGAGTTGCTAGAGTGCATGCCTAGCTTATGAAAAGCATTGGGGCAGAGTCCCAGCCCTGCAGACTCAGGTGTGGTCAGACACAACTAACTCCATCAGACTGGAGGCGACAGCCAGTGATCAGATGTTTCAGACGACTCTTGACTCTCTAGTGAGTTTGAGGCAAGCCTGGGTTATTTGACTCCCTGTCACTCACCAACATTTTTTTTTTAAACATATGAAGCTGTTTAATTAGGTTGTAAGCAATTTAGAACACCAGTTTGTGAGGCTCCATCCCGTTTGTCACGGAGGACTGAGATTGCAGGTAGCCCTGGAGATGAGGCACAGCTTTCATCTACGGCAAAATCTGCGAGTCCACAGTTTTCTGATCAGCCTTTTGATGCTCTGTAATCTCATATTTCTCCTCTCTGTGTCGAAGATCTCGCCCTCCTGATGCCTGCCTGGGCTTGTGCAGCTGCTGCTTCTTGAAGTAACCCTCAGTCAGGTGTTTGGGGATTTTAACCTCACTGATATCAGCTTTTGTAGAGGTGGCGATGACAAACTTCTGGTGACTCACCAACATTTTTGTAATCTATTTGCACAGTTCTGGAGTGTGAGTGTTATGATTTGTATATGCTCAGCCCAGGGAGTGGCACTATTAGAAGATATGGCCCTGTTGAAGTAGGTGTGGGCTTGTTGGAGTAGGTGTGTCACTGTGGGTGTGGGTTTTAAGACCCTTGCCCTAGCTGTCTGGTAGTCAGTATTCTGCTAGCAGCCTTCAGATGAAGATGTAGAACTCTCAGCTCCTCCTGTACCTGATGGAACCTCTGAACCTGTAAGCCAGCCCCGATTAAATGCTGTTCTTATAAGACTTGTTTTGGTCATAGTATTTGTTCACAACAGTAAAACCCTAAGTAAGACAGTGAGTGTGTCTTAGTTAGGGTTTTTATTGCTGTGACAAAACACCATACCAAAAAGCAAGTCCATCACTGGAGGAAATCAGGACAGGAACTCAAGTAGTGTTGAAACCTGGAGGCAAGAGCTGATGCAGAAGGCATGGAGGGGCACTGCTTGCTTCCCCTTGCTCATCCTGCTTTCTTATAGAATTCAGAACTACCAACCCAGGAATGGCACCACCATACAATGGGCTGCCCCCCCCCCCCATCACTGGTTGAGAAAATGCCCTGCATCTCATGGAGGCATTTCCTCAACTGAGGCTCCTTTCTCTGTGATGACAAAACTAGTCATTACAGAGTGTGAACTTTTCCAAAGGTTGGAGGAGGTAATGCCCTACCTCAGAGTTTTGTCTGCTCTGAATACCTGAACCTCCCCTATGACTTCTCCTTCGCCTCTAGCCAGTTTTCTAGGGTGTTCAGAATAAATAGACCCCTCCCACTGGAAATAGTTTTAGATGTCATCTTTTATATTTCAACTTCAAGCCAAGGAAATAGGAGACACATAAACCTCAAGCCCCACAATGGTAGAATAACTCAGGAGCTGGTTTAGCTTAGCTGTCTCAAACTTGGGGTTCAAAAATAAATATGATGTGCTGAGATATTTGAACATTAAAGATGCACACACTGAAAGGAAAATATTCTTCATGGATTTGATGTCCCTCATTGTACACACATGTGATCCAGCCATAGCAGCAGCTGTGCTATAGCTGACCCAGGGGTCCACCCATGCTATTACACTTTTCTTTTTGCCATGCTAGTATAGAACCTTGGGCCTCTTACATCCTAGGCAAGCATTCAACCACTGAGTTAAATTTCCAGTCCCTTACCCCCTTATTTTTAGACAGTCTCACATATTCCAAGCTGACCTGGATCTCACTCTGTAGTACTTACTATAGGCAAGTATGACCTTGAGTGTCTGATCTCCGGCTTTCATCTCTCAAGTGCTGGGTTACAAGCATACACTGCCACACCTGGACTGGCCTGACACGTTTTATTCCTGGAGAAACTTTGAGATTCCTTTGCTTGCTGCAGTTCTACTGGCTTTTCATTTGACCCTCAAACCAGCCTGTTTTCTCTCTCCTCATGGTATGTGTGGTGGTCTGAATAGGAATACCTCCTCCCTTCAATAGACTCCTCTGTGTGAATGCTTGGCCCACAGGGAGTGGCACTGTTAGGAGGTGTGGCCTTGTTGGAGTAAGTGTGTCATTGTGGGGGTGGGCTTTGAGATCTCCTATGCTAAATACCCAGTATGACACCGCTGCTACTTCTGCTGCTTGCAGATCATGATGTAGAATTCTCAGTTCCTTCTCCATCCGGTGCCATGTCTGCCTGCATAGTACCATGCTTCCCACCATGATGATAATGAACTGAATCTCAGAAACTGCAAGTCAGCCCCAATTAAATGTTTTTCTTTATGAATAGCCTTATCATGGTGTCTCTTCATAGCAACAAAACCCTAACTAAGACAGTAAGTGACAGGTTTTTTAAATGTGAGAGGTTCTAGCTGCAAGTACCAGAATCGTCCCTTTAGCCCATTGGCTTGTTTCATGGAGTTCTGGCCTCAGCACATGAGCTCTGTCATAGCCAACTGTCATAGCCAGTGAATCACACCACCATACTTCAGTAGTGTTACTCAAATGTATTTTTTCTCAGAGACTCATATACCCAGTTGGCGTCCTTTACTCAAACAGTCACCAGAGCTGTATTTGTTTACAAGAACCAACAAAGCATTTCACTATCAAAAGTAGGCATGCAATCAGGAAAATGTACAATAAAACCCATTAAGGCACTCGGGAGGCACTTCAGTTGGCAAAGGGCTTGCCTTGCGTGTACAAAGACATGAGTTCCAACCTGCAGGCCCCTATAAATAGCTGTGCATGGTGAGTGGTATGTGCTGCTAATCCTGTGTTGAGAAGGCAGAGGTAGGCAGACTACCGAGTCTTGCTGGCCAGACAACCTGCCCTGTCTCCAAAAAACCCTAAGTTGGGTGGGTCCTGAAGAATGAATGGATCCTGGGGTTATTCTCTAGGCTGCACACCAAAATCAAACAAAAACATAATAAGCACCTCTTGTGCCAGGAAATGTTCATTCGTGAACCCCAAAAGACCACCTAGGAGACGATTCCAATGTAATTGCATTAGGGTCTCTTTATTTAAGTTTGATGCACCCGCCAACCCTGACACAGCAGGAAGGTGGAGCCCTGAGCCTAGTTTTAGGCAAGCATTTATAGAGGCAAGAAGGGGTATCTAGCCTGGTACACATCTGATTAGGGGGACATTATGGCCTTTAACATAAGCTGGTGTTGGGAGCCAAACCATAAATTTAACTTCTTCTCCTTCCTGATTGGTGGTAGTTGTTAGGAAGTGAAGTGTCAGGCAGGCTTGTAACCTGGAGGTGTGGATTTGTTGGGGAGTAACCTGGAAACTGGTGTTAGCTGTAGGTTTTGTTGGGGGTAACCTGGAAACTGGTGCTAGGTACAGGCCTACTAGTTAATCTGAGTTTAACCTTAGGTCAGATTTCTAATATGGAATCTGAACCCAAAAGATTTGGTCTTTGGTCTCTTAACCCAGTACCAGGGTGAAAATAAATAGTAAGGTCTTTTGTTAGTGAAAAAAAAGAAAAAAAAGAAAAAATATTCTTAAAAATCATTATAGCAAAAAACATTTATCTATAAAATAAGACTACTAGTCCTTGTCCAAACTAGTATGAAAATTCACTTTCTCTCTCTCTCTTCCTCTTGCTCTCACTCCCCTTCCCCTCTCTCCCCTCGTGTGTGTGTGTGTGTGTGTGTGTGTGCCACTGTACACATGTAGAGGTCAGAAGACAGTTTTAGGAATCTATTCTTTTTTGTGTGAGTTCAGGGAGCTGAGCTCAAGTCAGTGTAGTCACACAGAAAGTTCTATCCACTGAGCAATCTTTGTGTCTGGGTTCTTTGATTTCATTGACAGGCCTGGATTATGTAAGCTTTTCTACTCAGGACTTTTCCCAGGATGCATCTGAATTTAGTAGTCAGCACATCGAATCACGAATAGGCATAAGGTGGTAAATATCGATTTTCCCCCTAAAAGTTCACACGGAGGATACACTTTGTATCTGAAACTGCTTAGGTGTGACAGACCCTGCCTTCCATTCCTAGGTATGTTTTGAGGTATGTCTGAGATTGTAGAGGGGGAATGGGACATTGCCCTCCATTAGTCAGGGAGGAGCAGCCACCAATGCTCAAAGTGGCATGCCTGAGGTACTTAGTGTGCCAAAGGACCCAGGTTGCCAGATGCACTGCTGGGAAATGGGTGTGCACGTAGCCTATGCCACCCAGCTTCTAAAGCTTTCCGTACCCCTGCCTCTTTCATTCTCATTCTGTAGCTCAGGCTAGCCTGGAGCTTACAATATAGCTCAACCTAGTGTCAAACTACTGATCCTTCTGTGTATGTCTCTCCAACGCCGGGGTCATAGGCATATGCCAGCTCTCCTATTTTCAAGAGGTTGTAGGCATGTGCCAGCTTTCCTATTTTCAAGCTCTTATTTAGTAAGGACAGAGCTCTACCATGTGCTCTGCTTCAGGGAACACAGTGAACTCAGTGCTTCCCAGGCACATAGTTCCTCTTGCCTCTTCTACTAAGCATGCAGGGCCATGTCTTTATTGCTCAGTGCGATGCTGTGCTGGACGGAGGGTAACGAGTTGGAGTCCATGTGGGTATTTATGAAGCTGAAGGATATAAGAAGTTCACATTTCTACAACTTCTGAAGTATCTTTAACTTGTTAATTGTTATTTATTAATTTATTGTATTTTGCTTCATATGTCACATGGAGATCAGAGGACAACTTGAGGGAAATCATTTCCCTTTTCTTACCATGTAGGACACTGGGGATTGAACTTAGGTCATCAGGCCTTGTGGCAAATGTCTTTACTCATTGAGCCATCCCAAAAGTTCCCTCTGAAATGCTATGATTGTTCTTTGGGTTTTTGTTTATTTATTTATTTTTTTTTGAGTCAGGGTCTTCCTATGTAACTCTGGCTGTCCTGGAACTCACTGTGTAGACTAGGTTGATCTGGAATTCACCATGTAGACCAGACTGACCTGGAATTCACTATGTAGACCAAGATGGCCTTGAATTTGTAGAGGGGAAGAAACAGCTGCCCCATGTTGTCCTCTGACCTCTAAACTTGCATCATGTACTTACACAAACACAAAAGTAAATAAATGAATAAATAAGCCTTTTTAAAGTGTATGTCCAAAAAGATTAAGAAATAAAAAAAGTTGATCGAAAATAAAAAGACTAGCCTAGAAAAGATTTATAAAAATATCTTTAGTCATCTATTCATGATCTATTTGCCTCGTTCCAGTGTGCTATGTGTTCAGTCAACAAACATTAACTGTACATTCTTCACACTTATTAAGTCAGTTCGATCTGCAGGAAGCTCTAACCAAGAGGGAGCTCCTAGATAAAGTGTCTAAACATGATAGTGTCACTTATCTGAATGACAAATCTGACCTAATGTCTATCAGGACAGAATCCAAGATGGAGCAAAGAAGAAGGCAGAAACCAGATTCACAGGCAAGCCTGAAGCAGGGGTAGTGGCCCATGCAGTAATTCTGGTATTTGGGATGTAGAGACAGGAAGATCAGGAATTTAAGGTTATCATCAGCTGTAGAGTAAGTATGGCAGCAGACCTCACTACATGAGGCTCTGTCTTGAAAAAGTAAAAATCAAGAATATAAAAAGGAGAAGGAGATGCCCTGGTTAGTTGTCAATTTGTCACAAGCTAGAACCACCTGGGCAGAGGGGTCTCCCCCCAACACCCATTGAGGAATTGTTGGGCAATGCTCCTGCTGGGGGTGGTGTGGGCTCCGGACCGGGCAGGGGCGGCACTTCCCTGCCGGACTCAACAGCACAGACCGCTGATGAACCGAGGGCCGACCGCAGGGTCCCGGGAGCAGAGACGCTGGGCATACTGGACAGGGCGCAGGCCAGGGTCCCTGTGGAGGCGGTGTATGGGCTGCTGTTGTCAGGAGAAAATGTCCTGCCGCCTGCTAGAGTGTAGAGAACACAGGGGCAGGCGGAAAAGGCTTCTCTCCCTCCCCCGCCCCGCGTGGACAGGGGGCACGAGAGTCTTGACTTACACAAGGAGTCCATAGTTCAAAGAGACACGTGGAGCTGAAGGCATACAGATTTATTGGCATGGCGGTGGGTTCAGATGGTGACAAACTCTCCCAAAAAATGTCGGAAGGGGTTTGTTTATATTAGAAGGGGGAGAGGGGCGGGGCCAGGGCCTTTAGGTAAATCTTGAGGCAGAGACCTGTTTCCCCGCCCTCTACCTGGGCCTTCTAGGGGCGTGGCCAAACACTCCAGGGTTCCACAGCTCCACAAGGAATTGCCCCCAGCAGTTTGCCCTGGGCCTGTCTGTAGGAGCACTGTCTTGATTAATGATTGATGTGGGCAGCCCTAGCCCACTGCAGGTCGATGCCATCACTGGACAGTGGTCCTGGATTGTACAAAAAAAGTAGGATGAGCAAGCTCTGGGAGCAAGTCAGTCAGTAGCTAGTAATCAGCACCCCTCCAAGGCCTCTTTGATAGTTCTCTCCAGGCTCCTGCCCTGACTTATATCCATGACAGACTGTGACATGGAAGTGTAAGCTAGAAAAACCTTTCCCTTCCCCAAGTTGCTTGTGGTCAGAGTGTTTATCTCATCCACAGAAACCAGAGTAGGCCAATGGAGGTAGCCAGCAAGTGTAGTGAGGGAAGTTATGTCAAAAATGGAGGCCACCAGCACCAGTGCTATTGAGCACTATAAAGGTGTGTGGTATCACTAAGGGAATGTACTTTTAATTTTAGTTAATTTAACAAAATTGCACTTAAGGTGTCAAAATTAAACAAACGAGGCCAGACATGGTTGTAGGCCTGTGTATCAGAGACTATCCGAGTCCATCTCATCTCTGGGCCAGATGGGAGGGTTCAAGCAAGGGGAAAAGGTCGCAAGCAGGGAGGGGGGGTTGCTTCCATTACCGCTGCCACTGCTGCTGCTGTAACTGCTGCTGCTGAGACGCTGGGAGCAGGTGGAAGGCTGGCTAGCCAGCAAGAGAAGTGCAGAGCAGCTTTTGGTGGCCCAATTTTCAAGAGAGCAGTTATCTTCCCTGGCAGTGTTACAACTGTTGTGACAGACACTGTCAGAGGACCAAATATTCTCACACACCTTTATTCCTTCTGGATAGGATCTTATATACAGTTTGCTGCAGCGCGCAGCCTCGCTGATAAGGAGAACGCCACACTCAGGATTCTTCTGACAGCAATTTATTGTACAGCTCTTAGATAGCAGTGAAGCAAGGGACCCCAAGCCCGAAAAACCTGTGGCTTATATAGAGTCCTAGGAGACGTGCCACACACTCATTGGCTCTCACGACATCGCCAAATTAGCATACTGGTTTTCGCGCCTTGCGCAGGCGCACATTCAAGCAAGGCTCTCAAGAAGAACCAGGAAGCAGGAAACCGGCGCCATGTTGCAATGGTGAACGCGGCTCCTAACATCTCCCCCTTTTTTATTAAATTGCTACAACAATTTTCCAACTGTTATTTCGCCGATCAAGCCTACCGTTCTACCAGTAAGGCGTTCAAGACAGTTAAACAGTATTGAGACCCTCCACACTTATGTCCCGTGCAATGGGAACCCGAGCCCTGGGAAGTGTGGAGGACTACCACTCAGGATTCCTGGTGCAATGGGAACACGAGCCCTCAGGGTATCCCATTGAATGATAGTGTCTCATTGTTTAAGCATATTTAACCAAGCTTGAGAGGATGTTCCCTGCTCTGAGGCAAGCAGTGCTTGAGTGATAAGTACTTTATCTCTATGATGTTGTTTTTTAAATTTGCAGAGCAACCAGAGTGTGATCAGCACTTCCCCAAAGATCATACAGCCAAACATTCTCACCCCCATCCACTCCTTAAAAAAGGAGAAGGTGGACGTGAGCCAGGAAGTGAAGTCTCTAACATCAATCGGGTTTATTCTGGTCCCATTCAAAACAGCAATCTTGAGCAGGAGTTCTTCTTGTAGCTCCTCAGCCTGTTGTGACCGATTTCCTAGAGTTGCAAAGGCTGATAAACTGGTAGCAGCCCCCGCTAAATTTGTCTTCAGGGGTTGGTGAGTCCTCTTTCACAGTTCTGGTCAGTCTGCTTGGTATCCAGATTGGATTTTCTTGATCCTGTGGAAAAACACAAACAGCTCCCCTGGATCTCACCAAAACTGGATCCGGGCCCTTCCATTGGTTAGTTAAGACATCTTTCCATTTAACATATTCTTTTTGAGGACTTGGAGCCACATGTCTGTCAGCAGCAGATTGCCCATCAGAATCCAGATTTTAAAAATTTAAGGTAAATAGGGCTAGGGAGATAGATGTCTTAGGTCCCATGTTGGGGCCTATTCCTCCCTTTTGTTTTTGTAAATAAGTTTTCAATGTGCCATTGGCACGTTCCACAATCCCTTGTGCCTGAGGATTATATGGCAAGCCAGTTATATGACGGACACCAAGCCTTAAGCAAAACTGTTGAAAGGTTTTAGACGTATAGGCTGGTCCATTATCAGTCTTCAGCTGAAGAGGCTTGCCCCAAGCAGCCCAGGCTTCAAGGCAGTGAGTAATAACATGTGACACTTTTTCTCCCACAAAGGGGGTGGCGTGGATGATACCAGAGCATGTATCCACAGATACATGAATAAATTTTTGTTTTCCAAAGGCATTGCAATGTGTAACATCCATTTGCCAGATATGAAGGGGTTGTAGACCTCTGGGATTAACCCCTATAGATGGAGGGGGTCTGAACTCTGCACAGGAGGTACATTTGAGAACAATATCTCGCGCTTCTGCACGAGTTAAATGAAACTTTAATCTCAGGGTATTGGCTGGTACATGATAAAGTTTATGAAATTCAACTGTGCCTTCTAATGGCGAGCTTACCCAAAATAGGTTTTTAGTGGCTTTATCAGCAATAGCATTAGCCTGAGACATAGGTCCAGGAAGCAATGAATGTGCTCTTATGTGTTGAATAAAAAATGGGTGACATCTACTACGAATATGGTTTTGAATGTCTTTGAATATCTCAGTAACCATGCTTTTAGGGTGAATAAACTCAGCCACTTCTAATTGTTTAACAGCTTCTACGACATAATACGAATCTGAAATTATGTTTATAGGCTCTGAAAATCTTTGCAACACTATCGCTACAATAGCACATTCTACTAATTGGGGAGATGTATAATTAAACTGAATTTGAGTAGGGACATTATTAACCACATAACAACCAATGCCTGTTTTAGAACCATCAGTATAAATATCCAATGCTTGATGAATAGGATGTGTCTTAGTAACTTTGGGAAATATAAATGAGTTAGAAAGAGTAAATTGTAACAAGGGATGTTTAGGATAATGATTATCAATATTTCCAGGGAATGAGCATTTTAAAATTGCCCAAGCATCTTGAGATGCACATAAAACTTGAATTTGATACATAGTATAAGGACATACAATTGTATTAGGATATTGTCCAAAATGCATCACAGATAAATGAAGTCCCTTTAAAGCCAATTCTGCAACTAAGGCAGGGTAATAGCCTAAAGTCTTCCTGGGGGAGCTATGTGGGTGAATCCATAGCAAGGGTCCCTCTTGCCACAGTACTGCAGTTGGTTGTTGAGGAGAGGGAAGAATACATAACTGGAAAGAAAATTCAGGGTTAAGTCTATCTAATTGAGCATGTTGTATGGCAATCTCTATTTTATCCAATATTTTAGACGATTCAGGGGTCAAAGTTCTCAATGAAGTAACGTTAGAATCTCCCTCAAGTATTTTAAATAAGGGTTGAAGTTCAGTTGTAGTTAATTTCAAATAGGGACGAATCCAGTTGATATCTCCGAGTAACTTTTGAAAATCATTTAATGTTTTTAATTTATCTCTTCTAATAGTAATCTTCTGTGGTTTAATATACTCAGGAGTAACTATCGCTCCCAAGAATTTTCCTATCTCTCCTTCCTGAACCTTTTCAGGCGCTATAGATAGTCCTTTCTGTTTTAAGGTAGAAACTAACAGAGAGAACGCTTGGTGTAAAACCTATTTGTTATTAGTACACAAGAGTATATCATCCATAAAATGACAAATTCTAACCTTAGGAAACTGTTTTCTAACTGGTTCAATAGCAGAAGAGACATATATTTGACACATAGTGGGACTATTGGCCATGCCTTGTGGCAGGACCCTCCATTGATATCGGTGGTCTGGTTCCTCATGATTAATACTTGGGAGAGTGAAAGCAAACCTAATTTTATCCTTGGGATGTAAAGGTATAGAGAAAAAACAATCTTTAATATCTACTGTTATAATATCCCAATGTCTAGGTAAGGCTGTCAGCAGTGGCAGACCCTTTTGAATTGATCCAAATAATTGCATCTGATTATTAATAGCTCTAAGATCATGTAATAACCTCCATTTACCTGATTTTTTTTTTAATCACAAATATAGGCGTATTCCATGGTGACTGAGAACTCTCCAGATGTCCTAGTTTTAGTTGCTCTTTAACTAGAGCTTTTGCAGCTGCTAGTTTTTCAGAGGTTAACGGCCATTGAGGAACCCATACAGGTTCCTCTGACAACCAAGGTATAGGCAATGCACCCTCAATGGCCCCTAGGAAAAAACCAGCCCTTTCCTGTCTTGTTTTTCTGTAATAGAAACAGGGTTGGTCCTGCCTTGTAAGGCCTTCCCCAGTCTTTTTCCAGGGACACACCCCATTTCTTTCATCATTTTTTGACTCTGTGTAGAATAATCATTGGTGAGCCTAAATTCCAATTGTTTAAGATTATCTCTTCCCCATAAATTAACTGGAAGTGGAAAGACATAAGGAACAACTGTCCCTCGTCTGCCTTCAAAATCTTCCCAATGCAATACTCTTGCACTAACATCAGGAGCAGACTCATATCCAAGACCTTGTAAGGTTTGTGAAGAGCTATTAACAGGCCAGTTCTTTGGCCACCAATTGGTAGAGATAATGGTAGTATCTGCTCTTGTGTCTAGGAGGCCTGTAAAAAGCTTTCCTTGAATTTTCAACTCTAAGGTGGGGCATTTTTCCAAATCTAATGAAATAAGTACATTCTGTCCTCCAGAGGAGCCAAATCCCTTCATGCCCCTAGTTAAACCTTTACTAGGAAAGAATGAATGTAAACTAGGGAGGACTAACAGCTGTGCAATTCTATCACCAGGAGCTATAGAGCTAATCCCCCTTGGTGATGAGCACATGATTTTTATTTGTCCCTCATAATCTTGATCTATGACTCCGGGGTGAACAATTAATCCTCTTAGAGTCGTAGACGATCTTCCTAGCACTAGTCCTACTGTATTCTCAGGTAAGGGTCCTGAGAAATCAGAAGGTATAGGCTGACACCCCATGGTAGGTGTTAGTACTGCTCGGGTGGTAGCACAGAGATCCAGTCCTGCTGAGCCTGACGTGGCTCTCCTGATTATCTTATCCTTTGATGTTGCTGAGGGTTGTTCTGCAAGTTTTCTATTGCCCCATATATTTGCGGGCCCTGGAGATGTGGGCCCCGTTGTCTGTTTTTTGGCAGAGGGGAAATTGTACGTCCTCTGTCGTCTTTAACTGACCTACACTCATTTGCCCAATGTTTTCCTTTATTACACCTAGGACACATTCCAGGCACCTTTGAACGATTGTTACTAGTAGTGCCAGGTGCTCTACATTGTCTTTGTATGTGTCCCAGTTTTCCACACCTGAAACATTTAACATTAGAGGCCCTCTGAGCCGCTAAAACAGCAGCTGCCAATCCAGCATTAGATAGAGGTCCTCCTATTTCTCTACAAGCCTTCATCCATGCATTTAATCCTTTCCCTTTCCAAGGTGTAATAGCATTTCTGCATTCTCTAGTACATTGTTCAAAAATTAGTTGTTCTATGAGAGGCATGGCCGTCTCAGGATCTCCAAAAATCCTTCCTGCCGCCTCCATCATCCTTGCCACAAAGTCTGAGAACGGCTCATTGTTTCCTTGAATAATTCTTGTCAAGTTTCCTGAAACCTGTCCTTTGTTAGGGAGACTTTTCCATGCTTTTACAGCTGCCTTATTAATTTGCTCATATACTTCTACATGGTAGACCGTTTGATTGATAGCCCATTGTCCCTGCCCTGTAAGCATGTCAAAGTTCCATTGTGGATGCCCCTGAGCTAAATTTTGTCTTGCCTGCGAAGCACAGAATTCCTGAAAAATGGATTTCCAATCTAGATATTGTCCCATAGTTAGGCAAGCCTTAACAGTGTTATACCAATCATCTGGTGTCATGGGACTGACCATAAGTCTTTCTATTAATGCCTGAGTAAAAGAGGCATTAATTCCATAAGTCTGTACCGATTCGGCTAGCGTTTTTAATTGTTTTAAATCTAGCTGTGAATGTTGTCTGGTTTGGTTAGCATCTTCCCATACGGGAAAGGCTACTCTTATCTTTTCTCTTTCCTTAACTGTAATAAGAGAATTGGACGACAGTCTTTCCTGTCTCTCTTTTGGTTTTTTCTTTTTAACTCTAATTACTTCCTCCAATGGTGGAGCAGATGGGGCATACCCCGGTGCATAAGGCGAATCCAGCCCGTATCTTTCAGACTCATAACGGGCTGCTTCTTTATCTAACTCTGCCTGTTCCTCAAAATCTAACACACTATCTTCTTCATCCCCCGAGGATGTCTCCTCAGAGGCGAAGTCATTAATTCTTAAATTCTGAAACTCAGTTAACACAGGATATAGTTTTCTCTTAGGCTCTTCCTGTTTTTTATGTTCCTTTTTTGTAGCTACTTCTTTCTTAATTTCCTCTTTTTTCTTTTCCTTTTTCTTTATTTTATTTTTAGCGCTCTTATCCTTTTCTGCTTCTGATAGGCCACCCTGGCGTTCTGCTAAAGCTCTTTGTCCCTCTTTTACCTTGTCTTGGGTATGGTAGTTAAAACAGAAGCAGAGCACAAGAACTACCACCTCCCAAACAAGGATAGCAATAGCAAAATAGACAGGATCCACCATACCTTGCAGAAAAAACGTCTAGACTTCTCATGCCGTCAGTTCTGAACCCTCTGTTGAGCCAACAGGGTCCCTCGAAACTGGATAAAACACCGAGACGTTCGGCTTCGTTCCTGGGTTTCCCGGCACCAGTTTGCAGCGCGCAGCCTCGCCGATAAGGAGAACGCCACACTCAGGATTCTTCTGACAGCAATTTATTGTACAGCTCTTAGATAGCAGTGAAGTGAGGGACCCCAAGCCTGAAAAACCTGTGGCTTATATAGAGCCCTAGGAGACGTGCCACACACTCATTGGCTCTCACGACATCGCCAATTAGCATACTGGTTTTCGTGCCTTGCGCAGGCACACATTCAAGCAAGGCTCTCAAGAAGAACCAGGAAGCAGGAAACCGGTGCCATGTTGCAATGGCGAACGCGGCTCCTAACAGTTTGGGGGTTGGGGTCTGACGGTAGGTGCTTCCTATCAGTTTGGCCTGAGATGTTAGGGATGCCCCATCGACATGTAGAGGCATTGTCCCTACATGACTGATGGCCATACATCTCTCTATGGGGTGTTGCAGCTATGTGACAGGGGCCTGGTGCCGGGAGCAGGCAAAGCTCCTACCGTCCCTTCAGGGTCACCAGGGATTCTAGCCTTAGCTCATCCTTACCAGGCTTCCTCTCATGATCCACCACCACACACATGGTTGCACATACCTAGAATCCTAGCAGCTTGGTAGGGTAGGCTGGTGTCTATGCATTCAAGGTAGGTTGGTAGGTTTCAGGCTATCCTGTGGGATTGTGGTCCTGCCTCTTAGACAAACAAATCTGAACACATGTAAGCTGATTTTCCCCACAACAAAGCAGTCTTGTTTCAATAGGACTGCCTTTCATCTGAACTGGTACAGTATGCCAGGGGTTATTGTGACATCTTCCCGTGTATTGTGAGTACGTGTGTCCAGTCATGGACACTCGTTGCCAGTCTAGTTGGTGTCATCAAGATGACTTAAGGAGATGGTTAACATGGTAATAGGACCTTTCAAATGTTTTCTGTAGAGAGGACATTTCTCACTGAATCCTGCATATGCCAGTGTATGCATGTATGTACATGCACATGAGTGTGGGCATTCTTGGATGGCAGGCTGGGGCTCTTCTTGGAGCCAGAGTTTTAGGTAGCTGTGGAATGCCTGAGACAGACGTTAGGACAGAACTCAGGGCTTCAGCCGAAGCAGCAAGTGTCTGTGACCACTGAGCTCCAGACCACAGGTTGTTATTTTTGTGGGAGTTTTCTGTCTGGGAACAGTATGTGGCCAGCTGCTTCATGCTCCTGCTGCCATAGTTTGACTTGCCCTGGCCACCATGCCTGCCCCAGGAGGAGGATGGTACTCTCAAACCGTGACCAAATAAGCCCTTCCGTAGGTCGGGTTTGTTCGATATTTTGTCTCAGCACAGAGAAAGGTAACTACTACAGTACCTAAAATCGTCCCTACTCCATCTGCCCAACTCTTCCTCAGAGGTGTGTTGTATAACCTCCCACTTCACAGCGGAAGGAGGGATTGGTACAGAATAATAATTCAGCCCATCATTTAGACTCCAGGAGCTGGATGGACTTCAGAAAAATATGCTCCACTGCAGGGTGTATTCTTTGAAAAAGCTCGTCTCAGGTTAGAGTACCCAGATATGGCAGGGGGCATAGGCTGAGAAGGAAGGCAGCTAGGCATAGTCCCGAACAGAGGAATGGGGACAGCAGTTGTGTCCTCTCATGAGCCAGCTGTATCTAGCCAATGAAACAGGTTACAGGGGTAAACAGCTCTCAAGCACCGAAGACCTCAGGGTGGGGAGTGGTGTATAATCTGGGCAATCCTGATATTGTGTGGTGACAGCAATCACACAGCTAGGCCAAAGCCAAGCAGAGGTCTAAGGAAGACTGTAGGGTTGTGGGTCCCATGTCTGCTCTGCCACAGAGTACAGCCACTCAGTGAGGCAGGATGTGGGAAGTTTGACTCTGCTTACCCCATGCAGTCACAGGGCGGGTATTAGGCCACAGGGAAGCCCCAGAACACCACTCCGGGGTGGGAAAGCTCAGTCTGAGGTGCAGGACAGCCGGAGCTGGCTTGGGGGTCCCCAGGCCTATGAAGAGGCTGGGGTTGTGGAGTTCCCAGACTCTTGGACACCCAGGTGCTGCTGGAAGTTGAGGAAGGACAGAGAACAGAATCTGGGCTAGATCTGGCCCCGGGCCAGGGGGAGCTCCAGCTGGTCCCACGGGGGAGTCCTTGGCTTGATGGCAGCGGCAGGCTTGGGCTTGGTGGCCATCGTGGCTGGGAATGCAGAGAGGCCTTCTACAGGAGATTAGACAGCGGCTTTGTAGGCAAAGGCCTTCTCCATGGCTCCTCACAGTGGGTCCCGATGAAAAGAGACAGTCTATGGTTCTGAATCATTTATTGCTGTGGTGAAAGTGTATGTGTAAAACCATACACCCCTTCTCAGGGTGGGCCTGAGATTGAATACCTTTTGTAGGGAGGAATGTCTGGGAAGGAAAGCTTATTGGCTAAGCCATCCAGGTCTGTAGATATCTCATTAGAATGGCAATCTCTGTTTTGAGCCAACATGACCACAGGTCACATCCTTTTCCTCATCTACATGTGGAGGGACTTGGGGCGTTGCCCTTACGTGACTAATGGCCACAAATCTATGGGGGACTGTGTCTAGTGACAGGGGTCTGGTACCTGGGAGCAGGTAAGGCTCCTAGTGTCCCTTCAGAGTCTCTGGGGCTTCAAGCCTTAGCTCAGCTGGGGACCAGGCTACCTTTCACAGTCCCACATCTCCCCCATTAGTTTTTTTTTTTTTTTTTTTGTTTTTGTTTTTGTTTTTAATTAGAAGACCTCTAGTTGTGATACTTAAAGGTCTGGACATTCTTTTTTGTTTTGAAGGCTCTGGACATTGAGCCTAAGGCCTGAGCTCTACTTTACCTAGCTATATCTCCAGCCTCAAACAAGGCCTGCTCGGAACTCAGTGGCTCCTATCCTTGACCTGCTAAGCCAAGCCTCTTGCATTCTGGAGTGGTCAGAGCTTTTGGTTTTTTGTTTTGTTTGTTTGTTTTTTTAAGAAAATGCACAGGAGCTACTCAACAACACTCTTCTGCTTCTCTTGCTGTGTTCTGAGTGGCGGGTTGGGCACACATTCCACACTCCTGCAGAACTGGGGCTCTGTCTTGTGACTGTGAGAGCGAATAGTTCCAGCACTCATGTTCTTCTCTTGTCTCATTCCTGTGCCCTTGAAAAAGGGACTATGGCTGTGCTCGTCCTTCAGGTCAGCAGTCCTGCATTCCTCTGACCTTATCAGTGAGCACAAATGTGGAACAAGGGTCATAAATATCTTGAACTCATGTAGTCAGCAGTTAAATCTTCTCAGGACTGTGCTAGGCCTGTACTCTACGGCTAAGAAACACTTCCTGCAGAAAGCCTGGCAGGAAGTGAACTGAACTGGTTGGCCTTGTGAACATGCCTGTGGGAAAGATTGTCTTGATCACAGATGTCAGAAGACCCATTCTGTAAGGGGAGGCAC
Source organism: Grammomys surdaster (assembly GCF_004785775.1). Taxonomy (NCBI): domain Eukaryota; kingdom Metazoa; phylum Chordata; class Mammalia; order Rodentia; family Muridae; genus Grammomys; species Grammomys surdaster. Next base: position 9,332,652 of record NW_021604596.1, read on the forward strand.
CATTCCCTAGGCTTGGGGTACTGAACAGTACAAGATAAAAGAAGGCTAGCTGAGCAACCAGGGGTGCAAGTGCATTTGTTTTTCTGGTTCCTGACTGTGGGTATGATGGGTTGCTGAAATTCCTGTCTTTATTTCTCCTTAGTGATGGACCCTGACCTGGAATTGTGAGAGAAATAAACCATTTCCTCTCCTGTGTTGCTCTTTATCAGGATAATTCATCACAATGGGAAAGATGACAGTATAGTACATATAGTAGGATCACAAGCCCTGGGCTCAATCCCCACACTGCATACATTGAGCATGGTGGTACACCTCCGTGATCCCAGCATTCGGAAAGTGGAGGCAGGAGGATCAGAAATTCAAGGCCACCCTCAGCTACTTAGCCAATTTGAGACCACCCTAAGATATATGAGATATGAGATCATGTCTCACCCCTTCCCCAAACCTCACCTTCAATTTGAATATCTAAGAGAAACTATAGTTAGCACCACTATCCCCCAAGGTTAGGGATTAGCAAAGATGTAACTCAGACTACATCTATTTGTTATTCTTGAGGCTCTAACTAGTGCAGTAAAGAAACAAAAAGAAACACAAGGAACACATATTGAAAAGGAATAGCTGGACATAGTGGTCCATGCCTATGCCAGCGCTTCGGGGGCTTGGGGGTTCAAGGTCAGCTGGATTAGGGGTACAAGGCCAGCTGTGTTATATAAGACTTTCTCAAAAAGTACAAAAACTTAACAAACAAACCAATACCAAAAGGGTAGCTTTGAAATGTAAATAGTCACAGAAGAAACCTAAATCACCAGAAAACATACAGCAATGTGTTTAACATGGCTACCACCACAGGCTAAGACCAAAGCAGGAGGCAGCCCCTCTTTATCTGCTGAGCTGAAACTGGAAGTGCCAAGGATGGTAAGTGTGGAAAGTTCATGTAGCCACAGAAATCCTTCTATTATCTTGCTGGTGGGTGTTTAAAACAGTATAAACTAAGTTGCTGGGCGGTTGTTTGTTTTGCTTTTTTTCTTTTTCTTTTGAGGTAGCATCTCCTTTTCTGTTAGGTCTGAAAGCACTACTCGAAGACATATGCAACAGGCAAGAGAGCTTTTATTCCACAAAAGCAAGAAGCCTGCATGCAGGGTCGGCCATGTAAAAAAATGGCAACCCCAGATAGACAGGAGCAAGTGTTTTATAGGAAACTAGGGGATTTCTGCAAATGTTAGGAAATCTAAAACGTCATTGGGGAAGTTACATGGGTCGGTTTCTGATTGGCTGCTGTGTTATTCTCACTATATTTGGTGATGCCTTGAGGACATTTCAGGAGCTGACTCTACTCTGATCTTATCCTCCCTTTTTCAGAACCATCAATGATGACAGCCATTGTCAGTAGCTCCCTCTGAGGAGCCCAGTCTGCTTCCCTGGGATATTGAAACTTCTCCATTCCCGGTTGTTTATTGGTTTTTAGGAGGACTTCTCATTTTTTCACAATCAATTAAACTAAGGAGACTCCAATTGCCTGTGAGGGAGAGCCCATAAGTGGTTTGTGGTACACAGGGAAGACAGACGCTGGGCTATAAAGCTGTGTTATTAGTTACTCGTCATTGCTGTGACTAAATGCCTAAGAAGAAACAGTGTGAGGGAGAGAGGGTTAGTCTTGGTCATGGTGTGATGGGACACAGTCTATCATGGACGGGAACACATGGTGTTCACCTCCAGGAAACAAAGAGAAAGGATGGTGGTGCTTAGCTGTCTGCCTCTTTTTCTATTTTGATTCCGTCTAGGACCCAAATCCAAGGTGTGTACCCCAGATGGCTCCAAATCCAATCACGTTGATGATAACGATTGACCGTCACAGACAAACTGAGTATACTTCGACACTGCAGAACCCGAGACCTGCCCTGATTGGCAGGACTGAGTGCATGAAGTTCTTGTGACGTTCAAGGTCAAACAAACCGCCCTTTGTACCTTTGGCCTCTGGCTGCTATACATTCCTCTTCCCGCTCCCCACGAGGTGGGTCTCGTTCAGTCTGCTCTCTCTCAGATGTGTCTGCCTCTTGATATGCTCACCCTATTATCTACAATAAATCTTCTCCATCATATTTAAGAACAGTCCTGACATACTGGTGTGGCTTTCCTTTTGTGACCCTCCTCCTTATCTCCTGGGAGTCAATTCCTTTCTTGGACTCAGGAATTTTCTTAAAGTTAATTAAAACAAAACAAAACCAACCAACCAAATAAAACCCAAAATGTCCTTTCCTTCCCTTCCCTTCCCTTCCCTTCCCTTCCCTTCCCTTCCCTTCCCTTCCCTTTCCTTTCCTTTCCTTTCCTTCTTTTCCCTTCCCTTCCTTTCCCTTCCCTTCCCTTCCCTTCCCTTCTTCCCTCCCCTTCCCTCCCCTTTCCTTTCCTTTTTTTCCCTTTCCTTTTCTCTTTCTTTCTTTTGTTCCCATTCATCTGGTGCTTGAAACCTGTGAGCAGCATAAATGAGCCCCCCTTCCAAGAGGTTCAGTGTCTCCTAGCAACCAAAAAGCCAAGTTCACCCACCTGGGTGTAGATCACTTGCTTGTGCTGGCTTCTGCCATCCAACATATTTGGCTTCAAATTTGAGAGTCCAGCCTATCTCCTCCAATTATCTGTCTCTACTTACCTACTTAGTAAGTAGACCGGGCCAATGGTGGCACACGCCTTTAATCCCAGCACTTGGGAGGCAGAGACAGACAGATTTCTGAGTTCAAGGCCAGCCTGGTCTACAGAGTGAGTTCCAGGATAGCCAGGGCTACACAGAGAAACCCTGTCTCGAACCCCCCCCCTCAAAGTGTCTTCTCTTCCTGCTGCGTCCTTTTGGCTTACCACTACATGGGCACCTTCCTACTATGCCCTTTTTAGGGTGCCCGCTGTGGGCATCTCCCTCCTGTGCTCTTTGGGGCTCCACCATGTGGGCAATTCTCCATACTAAGACACTTGTACCTCTCCAGCTGTTTTTTCCTTTACCTGCTCTGATCATTTTTCTCTCCCTTTCTACTGGGTGTGTGTTACCATGAAGCTCTCTGCTTTGTCTTTTTTTTTTTTTTTTTTTTAAACTAGGAAAGCTGTTAGTATTCTGGCTAAACTCCACCTCCACAGTTACCTGGCAGCAGCCAGGTAGGCCTGCCCACTATAAAAGGGGCTGCCTGACCCCTCCTCTCTCTTACTCCCTTACTCCCTTGCCTGCAGTTTCCCTCTGCCCTTTGCCCCTCCTCCCTTCCCTTCCCCCTCTCTCCATGTGGTCATGGCTGGCCTCCACTTCTCTCTCCTCTCTCTTCTCTTTTTTCCCTGCCATCTTCTCCTGCTTCTCTCCCACCCTCCACCCTGAATAAACCCCCTCCTCCTGTGGAACCGGCTGGTCTCATGTTGTCTGTCTAAGCTGTACGCCTAAATCTTTCAAAATCCACACATGTATGTCAGGAAGCTTCCTCTCACCCTACTGGGCCCCATCATGTTGTAATGGGTGCCTCTCTTCTGTGATTTGGGATATTTCTTGCTGACAAGTCTCTCAGTCTGCTTGGGGCATCCCCCTGGGTTAAAATTCTTGCTTTCATGACACTTGCCTCCTCTACTTCCTCATGACTTCTCTCAGCTCCTTCCTAGAACTTCCTGGTCTTCCCCTTACACATTCCTGGGTCTAGGACTCTTTTCTTGTCCCATTTCTCTTGGAGCTATCTGCTCTATCTCTCCTTGTTCCTCCCCCCTCAAACCCCCCAGGGCCTGTATATTGCAAATTTCCTTGCTTCTCCCTGGGAGCTGCTTGCTAAGTCCCACAGCTTCTCTATGCCCTTGTGGAACCCTCTCTTGGGCGGGGTCCTGCTTGTTCTTCTTGTCCCTTATGGCTACACAGTTCTCTCTCTTAGCTGCCTAACCCTCCCTATGGGAGAGTTCGTTTTGTGACCTTTCTCCTTTTCTCCTGGGACTCAATTCCTTTCTTGGACTCAGAAATTTTCTTAAAGTTAAAACCAAACCAAACTAAAAACAAAAACCAGAGAAACCAAATCTGTGGCTTGTGGAAGGCAGAAAGTCTATTGATACTGTCCGGAGAAGCATGTGGAGGGAGGGCTGGTGGCCATGAGGTACTGACCGAGGGATACTGGGGTTATAGAAATGTCCTGTTCTTAATCTGGCTGTTGGTTATCTGAACACACTCATCTGCTAAGATCCACAGAGCTGGTCAGGCATGATGGCTCAGGCCTATAATTCCAGCACTCGGGAGGCTCAGGCAGGAAAATCGTCATACGTTTAAGGACAACCTTGGCTACATTGTAAGTTCCAGGCCAATTTGGACTACAGAGTAAAACTCTCTCAAAAAAACAAAACAATCCATTATCTGGGATGGCAGTGTAGCTCAGTAAGTAGAGTACTCGCCTAGCATGCAGCAATCCCTGGGTTTCATCTCCAGTACACATAAACCAGGCATGGTGGTATGCACATAGTCCCAGAACTCAAGAGGTGGAGGCAGAAGGATCTGAGAGTTAAGGCTAGTCTGGGCTACATAAAACACTCTCTGAAATAAATAAACAATTAATTTAAAAAAAATCTGTGGAGCTATATACTTAAAGATCAGGGAGTGGCTCAGGGGTAAGGTACTAGCTATCAAGTCTGATGATCTGAATTCAATTCCCTGGTACCAGCATAGTGTAAAGAAAGAACCAACTCTATAGCAGTGAATTAGTTAAACTGCTTTGGCTCCTGGCAGGTCACTCTTCCAGCCACCCATCAGAGCCCTCTGGATTCTCAAATGACACACACACACACACACACACACACACACACACGTAAATTTTGATATACCTTGATTAGCTCAATGGCTGGGCATTTCTAATCATCCCCACAGCTAACACCTCCCTCTAGTATTCCCAAGTTAATATCTTTTAAAATCTATATTTTCTATCTTTGTTGTCCTGGCTTCTTCTGGGCAGCCCTTCTAAGGTCCACTTTCCTTCTTGTACCTACATTTCGGCCATTACTCCCTCTTGTTCCTTTCCAGCATGGTCCATCCTATTCCTTCTCATGGAGGAGATCCTTTCTTTCTCCCCCTCATTCCCCTGCCTCCCCAGGAACCTAGAAATCCCGCCTCTTTCATCTTACTCAGCCGTTGACCATTGGCCCTTTATTGATCAGTCAAAAACCAATTGGGGACAGGGATGTTTAGTGTTTGGACATGCAGACTCCCAATTTGGGGGCTGAATTAAGACAAAGCATCAGAACCAATTCCTTACACACACACACACACACACATCCCCCACAAGCTATTTTCTTAGTTCTACATGTATGTGCTGTGACGTGCACACACACACATTAAAAATGTAGTATAAAAATTTTAAATCTCTGTGCTTTGATGCCAGATAAATTTTATTTCATTATAATACATCAGGATAAAATTAAAGTAAGTTGCAATTTATTAGGGACAACATTCATCATTACAGGATTGGCTGATATTAAATTTATTAGGGACAACATTCATCATTACAGGATTGGCTGATATTAAACAATGTTTCTCTGCTCAGTTGGATCTTCATGATGAGTTTGTTAAGACTGACTTGGTTGTATTCATCTCTCTTTTTACTTTGAGACTGGGTCTCACGTATAGCTCTGCCTGATCCAGAGCTTGCTGTGTACACTGGGCTGGCCTCAACCTCCCAGAGCTCCACCTGCTTCTGCCTCTCATGTGACGGTACTGAAGTCATACCACGGAACCTCACTCTGGCTGTGTTCTCCTTACCAGACGTCATGAAGTCATCCCTCAACCAGGAACTCTCTCCCTGACACTATCACTTTGGAATCAAGATGGCATGGTTTCTTTTAAATTTTATTTTCATGTTTGGGAGGTGGAGGAAGGCAGATCTCTGAGAGTCCAAGGCTAGCCTGGACTACATAATGAGTTCCAGGATAGTGAGGGCTGTGTAGAGACTCTGTCTCAAAAAAAAAAAAAAAAGTGAGGAAAGAAAATGTGAAAAAGGTAAAAGTTCCAGTGGTATGGACCGGAGAGATGGTTCAGCTGTTACTAGCACTGACTACTCTTCCAGAGGTCCTGAGTTCAATTTCCAGCAAGGACAAACATCTGTAATGGGATCTAATGCTCTCTTCTGCTGTGTCTAAAGACAGTGACAGTGTACTTGCACACATGAAATAAATAAATCTTGAGGAAAATGTTTTAGTGTGAAGGTAAGGAGTCTTTATGGTATTTTATGGTGTGAAATCCTCAGGAAGAAATCATGACAGCCTTTGAGGGAGAAATACTTTCAATTATTTAATAAGACACCTGGGATGTGTGACAGGGTGTCACACCAGGGTCTGGGTGCAGTTCAGCCTGGCTTTTGTACTGACAGCAGAAAGGAACTGGTTGTGCAGAGAAAATGAAGGTTATGTGTCTACCTCTCTATTTTCTTCAAATATTTCCTTAAAAATGTCTGTTTGAAAGGCCTATTTAGGTTTGGAAAGCTGGCTCAGCACTCAAGTGAGTGTGTGCTCTTGCAGGGGACCAGAATTCTGTTCTCAGCCATCATACCATCCTCCATAACTTCAGTTCCAGGGCATCTGCTGACCCTTCTGGCCTCTGTGAGCATTGGACTCCTGCATGTGCGCATGTGTGCCTGTGCACACACAACACACACACACACACAATTTGAAAATAAATTAATAATATCTTTAGACGGCTATTTAGTGAGCTACTTCTGAAGATTTCAATGCAGGTTGAGAATGGAGAAACCCCAGAGGATTGATTGGCTCAGTTTATTAATCAAGTTACTAAGCACCTACTATGTACAGTTATCATGCTGATGCTAGAATAAAGCATCTAATAGAAGATATAGTGTCCCTGCCCATGCAGGTTAGAGTTTATCCAGAAAGTAATGGATCTTAAGTACTAGCTATTTTCAGGCATAGTCTAACTCTGGTCCAGGCTGGCCTGGAACTCATTCTGTAATCTAGGTAGTTACAGCTGAAGTCTGTCCCCTGCTCCGGCTTCTCAAGTTCCACATCACAGGCATGGCTCCTTAATTTAAAAAAAAAAAAAAAAGGCCCCTGAGTAAAATTGTGCAAGTGTTACAAGGGAGCCTGTTACTCTCACAGGTGTGATTCTGCCCTCAGATAGGGAGCCTTGAAAGTAGGTGGAAATCTCTATATGACTGCAAACCAAGTTCTTCTGCGAGAGCTCTAGTTGGAACTGTACTCAGTCTCAGCCGAGCCTACAATACAGCTTTGTATTGTAGATTGGCCAGGGCTGGTTCTGCACCCTTACATTAAGTCTCCTTAAGTCTGATGCTAACCAGCTGAAGATGCAGGAAGACAAAGTTAGACTCCACAAGTCAAGGGTTTGGTTTGGTTTAGTTTTTAACTGTTTGTTTGTTTTTCAAGACACAATTTCTCTGTGTAGCCTGGCTGTCCTGGAGCTCACTCCGTAGATCAGGCTAGCCTCAAACTCACAGAGATCCACCTACCTCTGTCCCCTGAGTGCTGGGATTGAAGGCATACATCACCACTCACTGAAAGAGTCAAGTTTTTATGAGAGCACTGATATAGCTTAGCACCTTCCCTTGAAAGAGAAAAAATTAAAAGAAGGAATTTTGTTTTTTTAGATTTATCTATTCTGTTTATAAAACAAAGAACAACAAGGAAAAACAAAACAAAAATACAAGAAAAAAATCACTAAAACAAGTTAAGACAAAAAAAACCCATAGGCTTTTAAAATTACTTTTTAAAATTATTTATGTATGCATTTAATATGTGAATGGCTGTTTTTCGTCATGCCTGTGTGCATGCAGGTGCAGTGACTACGGAGGCCAGGAGATGGCGGTGGATCTTCTGGAACTGGGTTACAGGTGTCTGTGAGCCATCATGTGGATGCTAGGAACAGAACCCTGGTCCTCTCCAAGAGCAGCAAGTACCCTTAACTGCTTAAGCATCTCTCCAGCCCACACACAGGCCTTTCAAATACAAGAATTAGTGTATTTCTAACATTTTTAAAAAACCAAGTCTCACTATGTAGCCCAGGCTGGCCTGGAACTCAACAGAGATTTTCTGCCTCGGCCTTTTTAAATGCATTTGCTGCTATCTGCAGCTGTAGTTCTGATCTTTGAAGCAACAAAAATAACCTAAAAGAAACCAAACAAAAAAACAAAACAAACAAACAAAAAAAACCAAAAAAACAAAAAACAAAAAACCGAGGTCCATATGGTTTTTTAACGATGTTTCTTTCTGCTCTTTCTTTCTTGATCAAAACAAAAAGTGAAACCAGAGAGACTTTTACAGAGTTACTCGGTCCCCTCTGCCCCCAATGTCAAATTTACTTTGTTAACTTAGCAGTTGTATCTTGGGCAGTTGTGGCTCTTTTCACAGTGAAGGACTTGAAGGCTGCAGGAGGGGAGCGGGGTGGGGGTGGGGTAGGGAAAGGCCTCTTCAGGCGCAACCCATAGGCTGCACATCTGTTTTCAATGGTTTGTAAGAGCCGAGCGCCTTGAAGTAAAAACTTTCAGTAAATGACACGAGGAGGATCTGGGTCCAGGAAGTCACGCACAGAAGGGTTACGGAAATCCCCGGCCAGGGTGGCCACCAGGGGTGAGGAGGAAGTGCGTGTGGTTTTCACCCTGGAGTTCCCCAGAGCCCTGGAGGAAAGCACCGCAGGCCAGAGCAGCCCTGGGCGGGGCACGGTGGGGGCGGTGGCTAAGGCCAAGCTAGGGACAATTTAAAGGTGTCGCGACACTCAGCCACACCCCACAGACCAGGCGAGGGTGCCACCCCCGGAGATCAGAGGTCATTGCTGGCGTGCAGAGCCTAGGAGTCGGGCTGCGGTGAGTACGCGCGCGTGGGGAGCAGGGCAGGGTCCCCGTGGTGGCTCGAGGATCACCAGGGTGGCTGAATCCGAGCGAGGACCTGTAAAACCGGCTTCTGTGCATCAGTGGTCCTGCGGGAGGGCGACATGCAGGCTGGTTACGTTGACCCTAGCTGCTTCTGCCCCCCACCCCACCCCACCCCCACCCCCTGCTTGCCGGAGCTCCAGGTTTTAACTTTCTGAGTGAGGCGTCAGTGCCAAGGAGTTGGCACGTTAATTCAGCTGCTGCGAGAGGCATCTGGGAGACTTGACACAGTGAGATCCCGGGCTTCTAAGGATGAGCTTGGAGGGAAGCTCTCGATTGTTTTCTTAGTGATCAGCTCAAGAAACCAGTAGTACTCTTTCTTTTTGAGGGGTGATGAGTGTGTCAGAGACCATCTCACACTATAGCTGAGATTGGCTTTGAACTCCGGAAAATCCTCCTGCCTTAACCCTCTCAGTGCTGGGATTACAGGTCTGAGTCACTGTACTCAATTTCTCAGCAGTGCTCTTAATCTAATCGGTAAATCGCTGGAGTCGTTTCAGTCTCCCGAATGCCAGGTTCTGATCATCAGTTTTAAGAAGCAGGTGCCATTACAATCTCCATTTTGCACTGAGGAAACTGAGGCACCTGTGGTTTTCTGGGTCTCACTATGTAGCACTGGCTAGGCTGGAACTGGCTGGGAGAACAGGCTGGCTCCACCTCTGCCTCCGGTATGGGGATTAAGGGTGTATCTGGCCACTTAGTGGCTTTCTTGCCCAACGTCACACTCTTGGTGGAAAAGGGACTGACTCTCTTGAACTCCTGTGATGTGTGACTCCAAGGCCGGGGAGCAAATTGCACGAGGCCAAGTCAGCAGTCACAAGAGACCCTAATAAATGGCGATGCCATGAACATGCTGGGCTTAGCCCGCTAAGAAATTCTTTGATGACAGGTTTTGCTGGGGTTAGTAGTGCAGGCCTGTAATCATAGCACTTGGGAAGTGGAGGCTAACAGTCCAAGGCCAACCTGGGCTGTATGTCTCACCAACAGCACCTAGGCACTGTGGCTACTACAGATGTTAGGGCGCATTTCCTATTCTGAAGGAGATATGGACCAAGGTGGAGGGAAAGAGACTCATTTATCCTACAGGGTCAGGGAGGTGGCACAGCTCACTGCCCCAGAGGGTGGGAACACCCAATAGTCCATGCTGGACATGGTAGAGTAAGCAGAGAAGAAACTGGGGTGCCAAGCTCATCTATAAGGAACCACTGGAAAGGAAAGAGGGCTCCTATACCCTGATGTGGACACAGGGATGGGTACATGCCTAAGAGGAAGTGGGCCCAATGGCAGATGCCAGTGCTTCCAGCAAATTTGATTTTACGAATATGGAAACTGAAGGACGCTGGCGCATGCACTGTCTGTGTGGAGATGTGGGTCATAAACAAGTGTTCTGCCAGCTAGGCTGTGGAGGGAGGGCCAGACTCAGGAGTGGCTGGAGTAGAAAAAGGGGATTTTGAAGTATGTTCATTCAGAAGCAGAGAGAGACTTCAGCATGAGTACTGTGTGGAGGGACTGGGGTGCTGCAGGGTTTGAGGAAATGTGAAGAGGAGTCCTTCAGAGCAGGGGGAGAGAGTAGGTCCATGAAGGGGCAGTTGTTCTCTGAGGTGGCCAATAGGCTTGTGAACGGAGAGCAGGCAGAGGAAGGCGGGCTGAGGGGCTCACCTCGTGAGGAATGGAGCTAGTTGAGTGAAGTAGTGAGGTTGGAGAGGACTGATGGGTATTTCTACAAATGCTGCTCGGGATGTGGAGAAAACAAATGCCTCTGTTGCTGGGGACCTAAGCTAGTCTAGCCTCTATGGAAATCAGTGGGACAGCCCCTTGAAAAATTGAAAACAGAACTACCACAGGACTCAACCTCTCCTGCTCCTTGGTAAGGCACGTGGAAGAGTGTACCTACGTACCTGGGACTTAGCCACTGCACTGTTGCTGTGAGGGGACACCATCCATGGCCAATAAAGGAAGGCATTTAACTGAGGCTTGTTTACAGTTTTAGGGGAGAGTCCGTGATGACCATGATGGGGAGCATGGCAGAGCACAGGAAGTCATGGTGCGGGAGCAGTATGTCTTACTTAGGATTTTACTGCTGTGAACAGACACCATGACCAAGGCAACTCTTATAAGGACAACATTTAATTGGGGCTGGCTTATAGGTTCAGAGGTTCTGTCTATTATCATCAAGGCAGGAAGCATGGCAGCATCCAGGCAGGCATGGTGCAGGAGGAGCTGAGAGTTCTACATCTTCATCTGAAGGCTGCTAATAGAAAACTGGCTTCCAGGCAGCTAGGATGAGGGTCTTAAAGCCCACACCCACAGAGACACACCTACTCCAACAGAGCCTCACCTACTCCAACAGGGCCATACTTTTTTTTTTCTCTTCAAGACAGGGTTTCTCTGTGTAGCCCTGGCTGTCCCTAGAACTTACTCTGTAGACCAGGCTGGCCTTGAACTCAGAAATCTGCCTGCTTCTGCCTCCCAAGTGCTGGGACTAGAGGTGTGCGCCACCACTGCCCAGCCTTTTAATCATGCCACTCCCAGGGCCAAGCAAGTACAAAGAGAGAGGGAGAGGAGGAGGAGGAGGAGGAGGGAATGAATGAGGGGGGAGGGAGGAAGGGAAAGGGAGAGGAGAGAGAGACTAGGCTTGGTGTGGGCTGTTGAAACCTCAAAGCCCACCCTCTCCTCCAACAAGGACACACCTCCTATTCCTTCTTAACCAGCCCACCAACTGCAGACTAGACATTTAGATGCATGAGCCTATGAGGGCCATTCTCATTCAACTCACCACACACCACACTCTGTTTATTGTACCACTATTCAATGTAGGACAAATTGGATGTCTGTTGACAGGACAAAAAAAAGTGTGTGTGTGTGTGTGTGTGTGTGCATTGAAATACTATTCGGTTGTAAAGAAAATTAAATGTTACATTTGAAGAAGTAGATGAAACCGGAAATCATAGTAAGCAATAAATAAATAAATAAATAAAATAAAAAGACAGAGGTATAAAGACAAATGTGCCTTCATTTCCCCAAAGAGGGGCTGTTAAAAACCAATGGAGAGGTGGGAGGGGCAGGAGAGGGTTGAAGAAAAATCAAAGCACAAATATATATATATTTATATATATATCAAAAAATCAAAGCACAAACATATATATATATATATGTTTGTGCTTTGATTTGAGAGTGTCACAGGCAAATCCACTAATTTCTTTAATTTGTTTATAGTCAGTATGCATTAGTAATTTTAATGGAAATGATTAGAAGCTGAGTGACTGGCTCATGCCTGTAACCTCAGAACTCAATAACTCATGTTATTATGAGTTTGAGGCCAACCTGGGCTAAAGAAGCCAGTCTGTGCTATAGTGTGGGTATCTGTCTTAAACACAAAGCAAACAAAAACGTAAAAAGGCACATGAGAAGGATAAACTGAAGTACTGGGACTGTTGAGAAATCACTGAAAGATTTCAGAAAAGTGGGGCTGGAGAGATGGCCCAGTGGTTAAGAGCACCTGCTGAGTGTGCATGTGCTGTACGTGTGTGCATGCGATCTGGTCTGCCACTCTTCTGCTTCTGTTGCTTCTGTGTGAGGTCTCTTGGCTGATGGTACCCAGTGCAGCAGCATTCTCTCCATGCTGGGGACCGTGGCTGGGCCTTGGGTGTGCCTCTACCGCTGAATCCCAACTCCAGCCCAAATTTGCATAGCTTCTCGATATATACCAATCTCTGGTGTGGAGAAAACGTCTTAAGGAAAAGGTCGTGGTGGTGCTTGCTTGTGATCCTAGCATGATCTCATGTTCTTGGGAACATGAGACAGGAAGATTACGAGTTTGAGGCTGTGTTCAATGCCATAGGGAAATCCTAGCTCCAAAAACAGGGAGTTGGGGGAGAAAGAAAAAAAAAAAAGCCACTGTATTATTTGACTTTAATTACTCTATTTTAAACAGGTTTACAAAGGACACAAACCCTTCCACTACTACTAAACTTTTTCTCAGTTTCTTCCGTAAACCAAAACATCTCAAAATGGAGACCTAAAACCCTTAAAAGGGACTTAGTCTGATCTTGGGAGGTGGTCTTTCGCCTGGAGAGACAAGTGTCTAAAAATGCTAATTGAACGCATGTCATCTCATTCTCTGAGGTGTGGTTATTATGACTTGTTGTGCATTTGACTTCTGGAAGGGAAAGGAGTTCTATGGCTGGGGCAGCACCCTTCAGAAAGTTCCCTGGCAACCTCCCACGGTCTACCAGTTTTTTAAAAAAATGTGCCTAGGTGCTGGAGAGATGGCTCAATGGTTAAGAGCACTGGCTGCTCTTCCAGAGGTCCTGAGTTCCATTCCCAGCATCCGCATGGTGGCTTATGACCATCTGTCATGGGATTTGATGCCCTCTTCTGGCATGCCAGTATACATGCAGATGAAACATTCATATACATTAAATAAATAAATCTTTAAAAAAAGTGCCTGTGTTCAAGAAAGATCCAAAATGAGTGCTGGTTATCCAGAAGAAGTCAGTAGTCATTCTTCTGCAGGATTACAGAAGTTTGCTGAGGAGGTCGCTGACATGTTACAAGCCTTCAGCAATCACAGAAAACAAACAGGAACAGAATGTTCTGATAGGTGTAACAAACTTAGAAGTAAGACAGATATGAGAGTTGATAATTGTCCACCCACGGGGCCACTGATACTTTAAAGGTCTTCCCTGGAGGTCTTTTCAATACACTGCAAGGATTAAAATGGCAGTGGCTACATTAAGTGAGCCAGCTTATTCAGAAAGAAAATTTATAGAATGACCAAGTTTTCATAAACCTGTGGAGTGAGAGGGTCGAGCTAAATTGACTCCATGACAGGCTTTGAAATGCCAGTTTGGCTAGGCTTAAGTTTCTATTTCCCAGAATTGAACAAACCGGTTCCAAGGAAAACCACTGTCTGTGGGGCAGTCAATCAGGAGCTGCCCTGCCATTTGACCTGAGTCACCTGCTCTACTTTCTTCTTTGGCCCCTGAGGCAGATTTCTATCCTCCCTTATGTTTCTGTCCCTGACGTCCCTGCTGTTGCCTCTGCTCTGCTGGTGTAGGCAGAGGGAGAGGAAAATCTCAATTTCACATGGAGTCAGCCCTACAGCTGGGGCCAAACTGCCACCTGATCAGGGAACATATCTTCCCTTATTCCTTTTGCCACTAATGATCTTGACAATTGGAAGTTCCAAACCCTACAGTCTCAAAACCATCTGCCCTGATAGAGCTCTTGGAGTCACCAACTCCCTGGGATGGCTGCCAACAACTACTCCAGGCCCTCTTCACTACTGAAGAGAGTGAGCAGATTGTGGGAGCTGCCCAGAAGTTGATTCTGGGAGCAAATGGGCTGCCCGCTGGATCCAGGCCAATACTGTTGTGGCCTTTCCTCTGACTTGGCCTGATAGGACTGTAACACTGATGCAGGTAAGAGGAGCCTCACAGTCTACCGCCAGTTTCTAGTGAAGGACCTCTGAGAGGCTGCTAGACAGCCTACAAATTTGTTCAAAGTGGGATTGTGCAGGGAAAAGATGAGTCACCAAGAAATTTCCTAGAAAGATTGATGGAGGCCTACAGGACCTACACTCCATCTGATCTGGAGGCCAGAGAGAACCAGTCTGCCATAAACATAACTTTTGACAATTAAGCAGCTCCTAACATCTGCCGGAAACTTTGGCATCTGGACGGCTTTGTAAGCAACTAACTGAATTAGTGGCTAGAGCTGAGAGGGTTTTCAACAATTGAAAGACCCCTGAGGATCATCAGACCAGAGAACTGGCGAAAGCGCTGCTCACCACCGTAAACCAGGGCTGCCCGATGAAAGACAGCTGAAAAACCTGGCTTGTGGAAGGGGCAGAGGTAAGCCAGTCCCCACTGAAGGAGAAACCCAACCTCCATTACAGAGGAACTGATGTGACTATTGCAAAGAGAAAGGCCATTGGAAAAATGAATGCCCTAAAGAAAACCCAAGAATGGACAAAGGTTCTGCAGTTGGAGGAACTCAATGACTGAGGGCATCAAGGCCCAACCCTCTCCATGAGCACTGGGTAACCCTAAAGGAGAGGGGAAGCCCATAGACTTTCTGGTGGACACAGAGCATGGATGCAAAGGGCAGTAGGCACCAAGCCCTATCCATGGACTACCTGAAGAAGGGTGGACTTGGGAGAGGAGCAGGTAACCCACTCATTTATGGTCATTCCTGGATGTCCATACCCCCTGCTGGAAGAGACCTCCTCACGAAAATGGGAGCCCAAATCCGTCGTGGCCCAGAGGGAATGGAAGTACTAGATAAGAATGGCCCCATCCATGTTCTGACTTTGGCCCAAGAATTGGAATACAAATTGTTCCCTCAGCCAGCCCCTTCTCCAAGCATATTACTCCAGTGGTTCCTAGCAGACATCCCCAAGGTCTGGGCAGAAAAAAAATATCCAATGGGACTTGCCCGACGTTGGGTCCCAGTTCTAGTCTAGTTGAAGGCTGGAGCTACCCTGCCTAAATCAGACAATATTCAATGCTCAGAGAAGCAGAGCGGGGATCACATTTCACATCAACCAGCTCTGGGAAGCAGGGATTCTGATTCCTTGTCAATCAGCATGGAACACGCCTCTCCTTCCAGTTCAGAAGCCTCATTCCTGTGATTACCAACCTGTGCAGGATCTCAGGGAGGAAAACAAACAAGTAGGAGACATCCACCCCAGAGTTTCAAACCCCTTCCAAGCACACTTATGTACACTGTACTCAACCTGAAGGATGTCTTCTTCACCTTGCCTCTGGCACCCAAAAGCCAGCCTCTATTTGCAAGATTTGGGGAGAAGCTTTAACAGACAACTGACTTGAACACATCTGCCTCAAGGATTCAAGAACTCACCCACAGTTTTTGATGCGGCACTGTGTGAGGACCTGTGTGAGTACCGGGAGGGCTCACCCTCAAGTAACCTTACTCCAGTATGTAGGTGACTGGAGTAGGTGACTTGCAGTCCCTGACCTGGAGACATGCCTAGAGGCTACACCAGACCACTACAGGAGCTGAGTCAACTGGGTTACCAAGTGTCTGCTAAGAAGGCCCAGCTTTGTCAACTTGATGCCACTTATCTTGGGTACATACTCAAGGTGAGGCCAAGGCATGCTGTCAGATGCCTGTAAGCAAACCATCCTCAGAATCCTGGTTCCAGCAACCAGAAGGAAAGCATGGGAATTTTGGGGGTTCACTGGGTTTTATAGACTCTGGGTGTCATTGAGATAGCAAAGTCATTATATGAGGCCACCAGGGGTCAGGAAGATTAGAATGGACCCCTGAGATGGACATGGCTTTTAAGACCTTAAGAAAAGCCCTATTTGGAGGCACTGGCCCTGGCCATCCTAGACATTCACAAACCTTTCCACTATATATGGATAAAAGAAAAGGGTTAGCAAAGGAGGTGCTCATCCAAACTTTGGCCCCATGGAAAAGACCTGTGGCCTGTTTATCTAAGAAGCTGGATTCAATGTCTCAGGGATGGCCAGCCTGTCTCTGGATTATAGCTGCCACCACTCTGCTGGTCATGGATGCTGACAAGACAACTATGGGTCAGGAACTTGTTATCACCACCCTCCCTGATATTAAGGGGATTCTCAAGAATCCACCCAGCCAATGGCTATCGAATGCTAGACTGGTATACTTCCAAATACTGCCTTTGAATCTCCCTGAATAAGATATAATCCATTATCTGCCCTAAACCCAGCCACCCCGCTGCTAGACCCATCCTCAGACATACAGCATGATTGCTGTATAGTTCTGGGGCATGTTCAAAACATTAGGCCAGATCCAACTGACATACCCTGGCTGGATGCTGAGCACATCTACTTCCCAGATGGGAGCAGCTTCATCTTCAGGATGGAACCAGGTATGTGAGGGTGGGGATGGAGGCCAGAGGGCAGTGGTGAACTTGGACTCTGTTATTTGGGCAACTGCTTTGTTGCCAGGAACTTCAGCTCAGAAAGCTGAACTAAAAGCTCTGACCCAGGCTTTAAAACTGGTGAAAAGGACCATAGTCAGCATTTACACTGACTATAGATATGCCTTTGTCATGGCTCATGTGTATGGGTCCATATACCAAGAGAGAGGACTGCTGACTGTCGAAGGAAAAGCCATCAAAAATAAAGAAGAAATACTTGCTTTATTGAAGGCATTATGGCTTCCCATCAAGGTGGCCATAATTCATTGCCATGAGCGTCAAAAAGGGATATCACGAATAGCTTGAGGAAACAGGCTGGCTGATAAAGCCACAGGGAGGCTTCCACTGCTCAGATCCTGGTATCCTGGCCACCCTCTGTACTCCCAGCTGTCCCCAAATACACTTCTAAGGACGAACAAGATCAGATCAAATGCCAGGAAATCTACAGAAGAGATGGATGGTTGCATATTGCCAAGGTCTGCACCATCTTACCTAAGAAGTTTGCTAAACAACTCATCCATCAAATCCATCAGGCCTTGCATCTGGGTCACCAAAAGTTAAAGGAATTGTTGCAAGGGGCAAAATACAAAATATTTACTTGGGACACTTGGGAACCCCTCAGGTCTCAATCAAGAAATTCTGGAAACCAGAATTAGAGGCCAATTGGGAAATAGATTATATGGAAATAAAGCCACAAACATATGGATATAAATTCCTGCTAGTTTTTATACTTTTTCAGGATGGGTAGAATCCTACCCTACAAAGAAGGAAACTGCCAACTTAGTGGCAAAGAAGATTCTAGAAGACATAATATCCAGGTATAGATTGCCCACCCTGCTTGTGTCTGACAATGGACCAGCATTCGTTTCTCAGGTAACTCAATTCCTACCACAGGTTCTGAGGATCAGCTGGAAGCCACATTGTGCATACCAACCCCACAGCTCAGGACAGATAGAGAGCATGAATCAGACCCCAAAGGAGGCCTTGACTAAATAAACCCTTGAAACTGGCAGTGACTGGGTGTCTCTCTTACCTTATGCCTTATATAGGTCTAGAAACACGCCCTATCGCTTGGGTCTCACCCCCTTTGAGGTCCTATATGTGAGGCCCCCTTGCATGATGCCTAACCTCTAGTCTGATATTCTAGCTGAATATGACCACAAGTTCTTGGAGTCCTTGTGGGCCTCCACAGAATCCAGAAACAACTTTGGCCTTCCATCTGTCAGGTGTATAAATCTGCTCCTCCCCTAACCCTCATTGCTTTGAACCAGGTGACAAAGTCTGGATTAAGAGAAAACCACAAGACTCTGGAACCTCGATGGAAAGGACCTCACACTGTGATCCTGACTGTGTGTCAACGGCTGTGAATGTGGATGAGATCTGGATATGAATATACCACTCCTATGTTAATCCTGCCAGTAGAGAGAGAACCCAATAGTCGAGGTCCCATCAGGAGAGACTTCCAGACAACCCACCTTAAGTGCAATGGAAGGCAACCCCACATCCCACCAAACCATTAAAGCTTTGACTTCAACACTCTTAATCCTGCTTGCCTACTGCTTACAGCTTGCTGCAGCAGCCACTAACCCCGCTATCCCCTGAGTCTAACTTAGCAGATAATTCTGCAATGGGTAAGACTGTCAACTCTAACATCCACTTGGTTCCCTTGGGCACTTGGTTCCCTGGCCTTCATGAAGACCTCTGTGGATGAGGGATGGGACCCCTCAAATCAACAGCCTTGCCCTGGTTATGGTTGTAACTCACCTGAGACCCCAGAGGCTTACATGGACTCTGGCCTTTTATGTCTGTCCAGGACATTCTCAGACTGGAACCAGCAGGCCAAATGTGGTGGTCCAGAGTCCTTTTTCTGTGTGGCATGAGAATGTGAGTCTACCGGATGGATAAATTGGAAGCCTCCCATTAAAGATGATCTCATCGCTGTGACCTGGTTTGGGGATAAAACTCGGAGCTGGGTCCTGCATACGAAAGGATACCCAGCCTCCTAGAAAAGAGACTTGTGGACTTTGCTTTGAACCTCCTTAATCTCTGTGTACCCCCAAGGGGTGATGCAACAACGATATCATTAAGTTTGCAGATCCTTGTAAGAAAGTGGATTGGACTGAGGGTAAGACATGAAGACTAAGACTTTATATCTCTGACTATGATCCAGGACTCCTAGTCACCATCCAGCTGCTTCAACATGGCCTCTCACAAACCACTGGTCCTTTGGAGCACCAACAAGGTATTAGTAAAACCAACTCACTGCCCTCGAACCCCAGAGACGTCCCACCCTGTAACCTGAGTCAGGATCCTTACAGTTACTAAAAGCCACTTTCCAGGTTCTTAACTCCTCCTGCACAGATCTAACCCAGACTGTTGGTTATGCTTGGATACTTAGCCCCCTTATTATGAAGGAATAGCAGTCCCTGGGGATAATTCACAGAGCACAGGTAGTAACTGATGTAAATAGCAACAGTCAGGCAGAGGAAAGCTGACCCTGAAATCATTACCAGGACAGGGACTTTGTGTTGGAAATTGGATACCTCTGAATATTCCCTCCTCTGCAGCCTCACTGTACCCTCTACCATTTCAGGATACCTGCTGCCCCCATGATGCTTGTTGGGCTCATCTCGTGCGTTCATGCCCTAGTTTTAAATGTGCCTGAGGACTTTTGTGTTCTGGTACAACTTGTCCGTCAGGTGGCTAGGTCAGGAAAGGATAGACTAAATCAGTTGGCTCCTCCAGTGGACCGGGTAGAAAGAGTAGCTGCAGCCACATCCACCCTCTTAGGGTCAGCTGGCCCTGCTGGCATAGGTGCTCAGCCTTGATTCTCCAGGATAAAAATGATAAGGCCCTGCAAATGGCTATAGATGCTGATCTGGAAGAGGTAGAAAAATCCATTATTGCCCTAACGGAGTCCTCTTCCCGGGCAGAAGTAGTCCTATAAAATAGAAGGGGCTTGGATTTACTGTTCCTTCAGCAAATAGGTCTCTGTCTGGCTTTAGGGTGACAATACTGTTTTTACGCCAACCATATCAGGGTTGTTGAAGAAACAATGGCCTCCCGAGAAAATGATAGCATGACAGAAAAATGGAAAGAGAACAGTCTCTAGGCTGGTATGAGCTCCTCTTTAACTGATCCCCTTCCTTAGCCACCCTTACTTCAGCCCTGGCTGGACTTATCATCCTTTTACTATTAGCCTTAACTCGTGGACCTTATATAATTAGTGTTTTAGTCAGGTTTGTCAAGGAATGAATTTCCACTGTCCAACTGATGATTCTCAAGCAACAATACCAGCCAGACCATGGAAACATCTTAAGGATTCAAGTCGAGCTATTATTCAAGTGGGAATGAGAGGACTGAGCTAGACTGACCCTATGACAGGCTGTGAGATGCCAGTTCAGGGGGACTAGGCCTAAGTTTCTGTTCCCCAGAACCGAACAAACCAGTTCCAAGAAAAGCTATAGCCTGCAGCCAGCCAACCAGGGCTTTCCTGCCATCTGGCCTGAGGCAAAAAATAGTCATCAACAGTTCTGGAAAGTTCCCTAAACGCTAGCCAATCCCAGAGACACCCATATCCCTAGAGTTAGAGCCAACCAATCAGGTCACCTACCTCTCCCTGGAATTCCCTTAATCCGCTTTAAATGGAGCCTGCAAGTTTACCACAGGATTGCCATTTTGATGAATGGTAGACCCCTGCATGCTAGATTTCTGCAGAATAAACACTCTTTGCTTTCACATACTATTTGAGTCTGGGGTGTTATTTTTGGCGACTCATGGACCCGTACTGGAGGGGGCAGTGACGTTAGATACAATGATGCCTCCTGAGGGAGGGAGACTCTTGGTGACAACTGTGTTGTTTCTCCTGTTACTTGGAGATGATGAGTTGGTGTCCTTGGTAGCAAATCTGCCACATCAGTGCATAGCAGGAAGTCACACCAGCCAGTGGCGGCAAACGCTGGTGCCTTGACACGGAACTGATTTGCTAATGGTTAATAAATCTTACATGAGAAATTCTTAATTCTGAGGTCTCTGCTGCTTAGATGATAATGAGCTTTTCTTTTTCTTTTATCTTGATAAATATGGGCACAGGGAGTACCCTTTGAGATACTTTATGACCAAAACTAAAAGTTTTTAAGTCTTAAGATGGCAGTGGTGAGTATGCCTTTAATCCCAGCACTCTGGAGGCAGAGGAAGGGGATATCTGAGTTCAAGGCTAGCCTGGTCTACAGAGTGGGTTCTAAGACAGCCAGGGCTACACAGAGAAACCCTGTGTTGACTACCACCCCCAAATAAAGAAGTTTGAGCCTTGCAAGATAACTCAGTGGTAAGGCACAGGCTTTGCTTACCCAAGGCCCTGGGCTCAGTCCCTAGTGCTACCCAGATGAGCAGCAAAGGTGTTTTGAGTAGAGGATTAATGAATAACTCTGATCTTGGTCCTTTGAAAGGAAACAAAAACTAAACAGAAAGCTTCAAAGAGATTTATTATTTTAAAACTATCTAAGTCATGCTCTCATTCTATATGAAACACAGGTTTTTAATGCAGCTTGGGTGTACTAGTGCATCCCATGGCAAAGGGAAGCACACTTGTCCCTCAGGATGCCTGGCACACAGGGGCCCTAAGTGCTGTACTTTAGAATGGGATTTACCTTAATCATACATTGGCTATTAGGTAGAATCTAGTTTTTATTATATGCATGAAGATTATACAAAGGTATGGTTGTGTATAATTGTGCCTTAAAATCTATCGGGGTATGATTTAGAATTTCATCCTACTGAAACCCAAAATATATAAAAGAAAAAAAAATGAGTTTGTTCTTATTTTAGGTATCAGCCTAGTAGTAAAACTGACCAAAAGCCATGCGCAAAACTACCTTCCCAGAGAAAGGCTGGTCCCTTCCCCTCTCTGTTGTCTCACCATGAACATGGTTCAAGACAGCACCTTCCTGGCCAAGCTCATGAAGAGTGCTGACACCTTTGAGTTGAAGTACGACTTTTCCTGTGAGCTATACCGCTTGTCCACGTACTCAGCTTTCCCCACTGGCGTTCCTGTCTCGGAAAGGAGTCTGGCTCGTGCTGGCTTTTACTACACTGGTGTCAATGACAAGGTCAAGTGCTTCTGCTGTGGCCTGATGCTGGACAACTGGAAACAAGGGGACAGTCCCATTGAGAAGCACAGAAAGCTGTATCCCAGCTGCAGTTTTGTACAGACTCTGAATCCAGCCAACAGTCTGGAAGGTAGCCCTCAGCCTTCTCTTCCTTCCAAAACGACAAGCACCACGTCTCCGTGCCTTGCTAGTTCAGAGAGCACTGGCTATTTCAGTGGCTCTTACTCAAGCTTTCCCTCAGACCCTGTGAACTTCCAAGCAAATCAAGATTGTCTTGCTTTGAGCACAAGTCCCTACCACTTTGCAATGAACACAGAGAAGGCCAGATTACTCACCTACCAAACGTGGCCATTGTCTTTTCTGTCACCAGCAGAGCTGGCCAAAGCAGGCTTCTACTACATAGGACCTGGAGATAGAGTGGCCTGCTTTGCGTGCGATGGGAAACTGAGCAACTGGGAACGGAAGGATGATGCAATGTCAGAGCACCAGAGACATTTCCCCAGCTGCCCATTCTTAAAAGACCTGGGTCAGTCTGCTTCGAGATACACTGTCTCTAACCTGAGCATGCAGACACACGCAGCCCGTGTTAGAACATTCTCTACCTGGCCTTCTAGTGCTCTAGTTCATCCTCAGGACCTTGCAAGCGCGGGCTTTTATTATACAGGTAAGAAACAATCTGAGAATTTTAAAGATCCATCATGTGTTATAGTATACACGCAAGTGGACAGCTATTATATATTTATATGTTTTGGTTCAAAATGAATTTATTTTAGGACACAGTGATGATGTCAAGTGCTTCTGCTGTGATGGTGGGCTGAGGTGCTGGGAATCTGGAGATGACCCCTGGGTGGAACACGCCAAGTGGTTCCCAAGGTAACTGCTTTGAAATTATTGCATCTTTTATAGTTTTCATGAGATACATTATCATCCTTTCTAGCACGCGTGCCTCTTAAGTCCTGAAGGTTTTCTTTTTATGTGCATGAGTGTTTTGCCTGCATATATGTCTGTGTACCGTTTGTGTGCAGTGCCTGCTGAGGCCAGAAGAGGGTGTTGGAGTTCTGTGACTAGAGTGCTCGATGGTTTGAGTCAACATGTGGGAGCTGGGAATTAAACCTGTGTTCTACTTGCTGAGTCTTCTCTCAAGCTCTGTTACTTCAGGTTTTAAACACTGCGAAGAGTACAAAGAATATTCACATTGACTTTTTTTTTTAAGGTACTTTGCATTGTGTTTTTTTATTTTACATTTCTTTGTTTTCTGTGTATGCGGTGTGGAGGTCCGAGGACAACTTTTGAGGGCTGGTTCTCACCTTGTACCCTGTGGGACTGAACTCAGGCTGTTAGGCTTGGTGGAAGGCACTTTGGCTAGCTGAGCCATCTTCCAGCCCCCACTGTGAATACACAGGAAGAACTGTGAGCCTGCTTTGATGCTGTCATGATTCACTTTGTACTTCAGTTTAGTAATGTATCTGTATTACCTTAGGGATTGGCAACCTCATCAGTAGAAGAGTCCTAACGAATGTCACATTCTTTCCTGCGAGGGCACCTATGCGTGTTTTCAGCTCATAAAATTGTCATGGAGACCATCAGATGGCTTATTTAGGGGACTCATTGTTTTCATATTTGCCTAAGGGTATTTTTAAGAATTTTAGAAGAGTAGAGACTGCCGGGCGGTGGTGG
>NW_021604596.1:9356348-9420132 GCF_004785775.1 Grammomys surdaster
GCAAACCACATATAGACACAGAAATGTACCAAGCAGAAAATAAATCTTCAAAAAACTTCAAAAGGAAACCGATACACATAGAATCAGTGTGTGCTGAGCTGTGGTTTATCTATCCTTCCGTTGCTAAGAATCTGACCTCCAGTGTCCCTCAGTGATACTTACCCTGCTTCCGCGAGAAACGAACCTCTGGACATGGGTTTGTTATTAAGTTTTGTTTCATTTTTAAAAATTAAGATAAATTGTTAATCATAAGATATGAACTGCACATTATAAACCTGACGATGAGCAGTGGTGTCTTACTAAGTAATTCCTGATGTTAATGTTTTAGGTGTGAGTACTTGATCAGAATCAAAGGCCAAGAGTTTGTCAGCCGGGTTCAAGCTGGTTACCCTCATCTACTTGAGCAGGTGGGAGGCTTCCCTTTTTTTGTTTTTAAATTATTTTTATTTTTTTAAATTATTGGTTCACAAAATTATTTTTTAAATTTATTTGTAAAAATAAATCACAATAATATTTCAGTGAAAGAGTGAAAGTTGTTTTAAAACACACCCTCCTTTCTTTTCATAAACCTCAACATAAGTGTGCAGGTGCTTCTCTTTTGAGAAAACCAGATCTGTAAGTATTAGCCACATGAAAGATGGTATTTGTTCTATTTCTCTTTAAGCTCTCGTCTAATCAGCTGCAACAATAAATTAACCTCTGAAAATGATAAATTAAATAATAAATGTGAGGAGAACAACTTCACTGTGCAAGTTTTTCTTAAATGAGTTGAGAAAGCATATGTTAGCTGCTCCCTGGAAAAGCTAATGAGATCTTATTTCATTGTCTGAGGTTCAGAAACGTGTTTGTGATGGCCAGCAGATCTGACTGGCATGGACTCTGTCCCAGTAGATGACTAGGCAACCTGAGATTTGCGGATTCAGGGCCAACATACTACCTCCCAGGAAACCCAGCCTGTCCTGCCCAGTGAGGGCAGACTTTGCTCACTGGAGCATACTCTCCATAGGAAGCTGTTAGTTTAGAGCCTCCTTATTCAAATCCCTAGTGAATGTAAATGATGTGTTGCTTCTGACTGAGAAAATGTCCTGTTGATGACAAAGTCAGTCAGTGGTAGGTTAAATGGAGCAGGTCTGTTGGTCATTTTCAGTGCAGTGCTAGGATGCAGTTTATATTTTAACATGTGTATTTTTTCCTATAGCTATTATCCACATCAGACTCTCCGGAAGATGAGACTGCAGAAGCGGCAAGTACGTATAATGATCATAACTCCTGCATTAAAGTGATCCGTTTTTGTATTAAGGTTGGAGGGGAAACTGGGTGCAGTTGTAATCCAGTATTTGGAAAGCGAAAGTGGAAGGCTTATGTGCTCAAAGCCCTATTGAATTATGTGAGACCCTGTCCTAAAAACGATTGAAAGATTATCATAGGAAATGAATATTTATGTTGATTTCTAGTTTATAATCGAAATGTGATTTATAATTAAGACACCCTGTTACTGTCTATCAAACAAGATGTAGCAGCATCTGTCTGGGACAGGGAATGCAATATCAGAACTTGGAGGGTTAAGGCACAGGGTCATACATTCCCAGCCAGCCTGGGTTATATACAGTGAGTTCCAGGCCAGCCTGGGTAACCTACTGAGACTTTGTCTTAAAAGAACAAAACAGAGCTGGCAGATGGCTCAGCTACAGTTGTAGCCCCTGGACACACATGGTGGAAGGGGAAAGCTGACTCCTGAAAGTTGTCCTCTGGCTACCCACATGCCATGGCACAGGTACCCACATGCCATGACACAGGTACCCACATGCCATAGCACACACACCCCTTCTCAAAAAAAAAACAAAAAAAAAAACCAAAAACAAACAAAAAGAGCCCATAAAATAAAACAAACTAAAAATGAAAGAAAAGGCTCTCTGGGGGAAGTACTTAGCAGAGGGCCCAAGAACAAAAGCAATCATTTAACTGACAGGGAAGAGTATGTTCTGGGCAAAGACAATATCAGAGGCTAAGCAATGTGGAATAGGGACATTCAAAGAACAGAGCAAAGATTTTGTGTAGCTAGAAGAGGGAGCTGCGGGCAGACAGATAATTATGTGAGACCAGCTCGCAGAATCAGCACTGAGGACAGAGTCTATCTGCCTCAAGAGCTATCAGTTCAGAAGTTCCAGGGAAGAATGCAAGGGGCAAGTGCTTGAGGCTGCTTATGGCCTGGGAGTAGCAAGATGTGAAGCAGTGACTGATCAGAATGTATAAGCCAGAGTTAGATCTGAGAGTTTTTTGGAAGGTAATGGTGTTCACTTTGGGGAGTATGATGTTTTAAGTTTGCATTTTAAGTTGTTGGGTTGTAGTGTTGAGTAAGCTGAAATGGGGGGGGGCAGTATTCTGGGATAGTTGGGTGGCCAGGCT
This sequence comes from Grammomys surdaster, assembly GCF_004785775.1. NCBI lineage: Eukaryota > Metazoa > Chordata > Mammalia > Rodentia > Muridae > Grammomys > Grammomys surdaster. The sequence continues at coordinate 9,358,755 of NW_021604596.1, forward strand.
GAGGGGTAACAGTGGTTTCTTTTAGAAGTGTGAAGACACAATAGTGAAGTTAGAGATAGAGCCAAGGTGCTCACTGGCAGACGGATGGATAAGATAGTGTTGTATACACCTGTGACCTCAGCATTTGGGAAGCTGAGGCAAGATCCTGGCCTATATGCTGGGACCTTGTCTCTCACAAACAAGCAAAAATAAAGGAAGACGATTACCCAGCTATAAATTAAAGCGTGAAACCATACCATTTGCAGGAAATGGAAAGAACTAGAAATATCAAAGTATGTGGAATGTGAATATGAATGTATCACAATAAAAACATTGTAGACAACTAATAAATGCTAACAAAGAAGAAGCACATGTTAGAAATATATATTTGATATAGAAATCCCATTAGTTTATTGATTACAACAGAGAATGAAGCCCCTGATTCTGGTGTTTGGTTCTCTTTTCTCTAGAGTAGAGCTAATCACAGACTTGAATCTCAAGGCAATAGTATTTTATATTCTTACATCAGTGGTTGACTACATGCCATTATAAAGTTAGTAAAATGTAGACTGTGTAGTGCCTATTTAGTTTTTGTTTTTTTATGTTTTGGATAGTGCTGTAACTTTCTATTTAAAAAGTATACGAAGCGAGGCATGTTGGTTTGTGCCTGACACTTTCTCAGGCAGAAGAATTGGCATGAATTTGAGATCAGCCTGGGCTACATAATAAGCTTGAGGCTAGATGGCCTAGAAGGACAACCACAACAAAAAGGTGTGTGGGCACTGCTAATATCGGTTAAATCCCCCTTTCCTTCCAGTTGTGCATTTCGGCCCTGGAGAAAGTTCGGAAGATGTCGTCATGATGAGCACGCCTGTGGTTAAAGCAGCCTTGGAAATGGGCTTCAGGAGGAGCCTGGTGAGACAGACGGTTCAGCGTCAGATCCTGGCCACTGGTGAGAACTACAGGACGGTCAGTGACCTCGTGATAGGCTTACTGGATGCAGAGGACGAGATGAGAGAAGAGCACATGGAGCAGGCAGCCGAGGAGAAGGAGGAGTCAGGTACAGAGTCACAAGGGCTCTCTCTGGACAGCTATGCTGTCCCCCATAGAGTTCTAAAAAGATGCCCATTCACCCAGCCTGGCCTTTCTTATGTTTCATATTTTAAATTCAAATTCTGAAAGTAAATTCTTCCTAACAAAGTGCATTGTGGAGGACTAGGGAGTCAGCTCATCAGGTAAGGGCGTGTCCCGCTGAACCTGATGGCCATAGCTTGATCCCTAAAACCCATTTAATGGAAGGGGAGATCTGACTTGACTCATACAGGTTTTCCTGTCCCCTACATGCATGCTGTAGCACATGTACACACATAGACACAGACACGCACAGACACAGACACAGACACACACACACACACTATTAAAAATACATCAGAGTTGCTCATTAAATTTACAAATGTTTGTGTTGAGCAAATGTTAGCATTTTTTTTTTTTTTTGGTTTTTCGAGACAGGGTTTCTCTGTGTAGCCCTGGCTGTCCTGGAACTCACTCTGTAGACCAGGCTGGCCTCGAACTGAGAAATCTGCCTGCCTCTGCCTCCCAAGTGCTGGGATTAAAGGCGTGCGCCACCACCGCCCAAATGTTAGCATTTTTGAGATTTATTTATTTATTTTTACTTTATGTGTATGGGCCTCTTGCCTGCGTGTATCTGTGCAATGCATATGGGGGCCAGAAGATGGTGGTGGATTCCCTGGAACTGGTGTTACAGTCAGTGGTCAGTTACCATGTGGGTGCTGAGAATTAAACCTAGATCCTCTGGAAGAGCAGTCAGTGCTCTTAACCACTGAGCCATCCCTCCAGGCCTGAAAACTGTTTTTTTTTTTAATTTAAATTTTTAGGATGAGTATTTGGCATTGCATGTAATTACTTATGGAGCTTAAAAACAGAAGCAAAACCCCAAACTTTAAAAGTCCAAAACAATCACACTATATGTGTACTTTTTATTTTATGCATGTGTACACAGATCTTCTCAATTAATAAGCACTTATGTTTTTCTCTTAAAGCACAAATTGTGCACTAAGGATCTTGGTTTCAACATACTACTATTACCAAATCAGTTCTTAATTTTTGAAAAGGTGTGTGTGTGTGTGTGTGTGCACGTGCGTGTGCATGTATGCGTGTGTGTGCGTGTGTGCATGGGGGAGCTGCCATGCCATGCCAGATAGATAGAGGTCAGAGGACATCTTATCGGAGTCAGAACTCTCCTTCCACATTTTTTTGATCCCAAGTGTCAAAGTCATATTATTTCTTTAACACTGAGCAATTCCTGCACTGAGACATCTCACTGACCCAAAGCATGTTCTTGATCCCAAGATGGTTGCTCATTCTCTTTGTTACAAATTGAGATGGCATCTGGGAGAATTATTAATTTGAATATGTCTCAGACTATAATGTTTACATTTTAATTAATGTTTAATTTGTGTGTGTATGTGTGTACCTGTGTGAGTTTTATGTGTACATGTGTGTGCAGGAGCCCTTGGGATCTAGAAGAGAGTTGGTTTTCCTAGAAGGAGTTGGAGAACACTGTGAGCCATCCCTCCAGCCTCCCCTCATTCCACCCCTGTGAGACAGTGTCTCAGGTAGCTCAGACTGAGCTTGCACTTGCTATGTAGTTGAATCCTGATCTTTCTTCTACCTCCCAAGTGCTGTAATGACAGACATGGGCCATGGTGCCTGACTTAATGCACAGATTCATGTTTACGTCCCCTACCTACCCATATAAGAGTTATCTTCCCTTACAAGTTCGTGGAGTCATTGGGTTCTGTTTCCCATTCTTCCAGGGCAACTTCTCCATCCAAGTGTTGTTTGCTATTTTGCTCTCTGTTATGTGCTCAGAGCCACCTTCCTCTGGGCATGTTCCGCTCTCTTGTTCTGATTGCTATCCTCACTCTGGCCTAGATAAAAGCACATGTTGATCTCTCTGTTTCCCGAACACCGACCAGAGCCTCAGCAGACCAGAAAGCAGACTTGGAGATAGGATCTTGTTATATAGCTCGGACTGGTCTTGAGTTCATGACCTTTCTGCTTTAGCCTCCTGAGTACTGGTCTGCCTAATGAGTTCCAGACTAGCTTGGGTTAGAGCAGAATGAGACCTCAAAAACAAACAGGGCTGTCAGTGCAACTTAATTGGTAGAGTGCTTGCCAGGCATGTAGAATGCCTGTGTATAACCCTGGGTGTGGAGTACATGCCTATAGTCCTAGCATCTTTGCAGTGGGAACAGAAGTTCAGGGCCATCCTCAGCAATGAGGTGAGTACGAGGCTAGCTAGGGCTACATTAAAAGACAAACCCAAACAGAAAACAAAAAATGTGTGACTTTTTTAACTAAGCATAATTTCTTTTGTCCTTAATCTGGTTCTATACAAATGTCCTAGTGACAAGCTCAGTGATCTAAAATCTGTTTCTCCTAAAATAATAGTTTAGACTGCCTTTATTAGTAGTCATCATTTTATGGATATAGTAGAAAATAGAATACTGAAAATGAAGAGATAACGGGCTGTGGACATCGCTGGATTTGCAGAGCGACTGCTTAGCAATCACAAAGCCCTGGGTTTGATCCCTAGCACTGCATGAGCTGGGCCTGGGGCCATCTGTCTGGAAAGCTGGCAATCAGAGGATAGCAGCAGAAAAATCAGAAGCTTAATGTCATGGTGAATTGGCCGCCAAACTGAAGTACATGATTTAAACAAACACATATGACCTCATTCATGCATTATGTAGGTTTGGAAGGCAGTTGTGAGCCGAGTTTGAGAGTATTTCTCTCTCCCTTCATAAAGATGATTTAGCATTAATCTGGAAGAACAAAATGGTGCTTTTTCAACATTTGACATGTGTGACACCAATCCTGGATTGCCTCCTAAGTGCCAGGGCCATCACTGAACAGGAGTACAATGCTGTGAAACAGAAACCACACACCTCACAAGCAAGAACACTGATTGATACTGTGTTAGTGAAAGGAAACACCACAGCGACCTCATTCAGAAACTCCCTTCAGGAAATAAACCCTGTTTTATATAGAGATTTATTTGGTAAGTGCTAGGAAATTATTTGAGGGAACTTTCTAGGTCAATTGCAAAGAGGTTCTTATTAGTAATTGGAGATTCTTGAAAAGGACTCAGTGTATACATTTTAATTACACAAAATTAAGGGCTTTTGCTGAGTTTTTGTCCAAAGTGTAAAATGTTTAAAATCTGCTGTGTATGGTGGGAGGCTCTGGGGAGCTGGTGAGACGTCTCAGCAGGTAAAATGCTTGCCCCAAAAGCCTACACAAATCTGATGACCCAAGCTGGCATTGAACTCACAGTCCTCCTGCTTCAGCCTCCTGGATGTAGTGATTGTAGATATATATTACCATGTCCAGCAGCAAATTTATTTATGTACTTCTTACGTTTATATGTCTCTCTCTCTCCCTCTCTCTCTCTCTCTCTCTCTCTCTCTCTCTCTCTCTCTCTCTCTGTCTCTCTCGTGCACACACACACACTCACATGTAAGAAGTAAATAGATATGGTGCTGGACATGGTAATATATATCTACAATCACAAAATCAAGGAGGCTGAAGCAGGAGGATTGTGAGTTCAATGCCAGCTTGCGTAAAGAATAATTCTGTGTCTCAAATAAACATTAATACTAGATAAATAAAACTTTTAGAATGTAAATACCAGCCTTGATTCCCATACTAATGCTTTCCCCTTTCCTCCTCCAGTGCAACAGAACATTAGGAGTCTTCCCACAGGTGACACTGCAGGTAATGGCACTAAGACTTTAAACCTGCAGAAATCATTGTTTTTATTTTCTTGAGATTTCACTAGAGGAAAAGCAACTTGCTCTTCATTGAAAATCCTTTTCTCTTCCCTCACATGGCATCGTATGCTGTGTGCCCAGCACTTAGAAACTGGAGGTGGGAAGATCAGAGCTTTAAGTCAGGCTGTGTTTAAAACTTTCCTCTCTTCACAGCTCTACCGATGGAAGAACAGTTGCGGAAACTCCAGGAAGAGAGGACATGTAAAGTGTGTATGGACCGAGAGGTGTCTATCGTCTTCATTCCATGTGGCCATCTGGTGGTATGCAAGGACTGTGCTCCCTCTCTGAGGAAGTGTCCCATCTGCAGAGGGACCATCAAGGGCACAGTGCGCACATTTCTCTCCTGAACAGGACTGATGGTCCATGGCTGCGACCCCAGCCAGGAGGAACAGAAGTTCAGCGTCACTCCCAGCTCCATAAGGAACTTGAGGCCAGCCTGGACTGCATGAGACACTGACAAACAAACAAATATAAAAATGAAAAACATGGGATAAAAGAAAAACCTTTGTCTAAACTCAAGAGTGAATGGATTGCTTATATAATAATTTTAATTGGTTTCCTTAAAAGTGCTATTTATTCCCAACTCAGAAAACTATCTTCTGTCAACATATTTACATGCTAGCTGTATCTAAAGCACATCTGTTCATATAGTCAGATGCCATGAGAGACGGTTGTGTTCTTGTTCCTGAAAAGCAGGGATTGCCTGCACTCCTGAAATTCTCAGAGAAGATATACAATGTTGGCATTTATGGTTCAGAAGTTAGAATCTTCTCGAGTTGCTTTAAGAAGGGGGAGCACAGATTTCCATGTGTTTTATGCATAGAAATTCCTGTTATTTATTGTATGATATTTTAGGAATATTGAATTTTTATAAAGAATTTGTGAAGAAAAATTAATAAAGCAACATAATTACAGTTTTTTTTAAACTGATGCTGGGCATGTTAATCACACCCAAAATTCCTACAATATCTTTTTTAAGAATTCTTAAATGATGGGCCCAAGATGGTGCCTGGCAAGTGCTTGGCACAAAAGCGTGAGAATCTGAGTTCAAATCTCCAGTAGCCCCATAAAAGTCAGGAGTTGAAGTGACATTTAATTTACAGGAATCGGTTCAATGCTTTGGTCTCAGTTAGGGTTTTATTACTGTGAAGAGATACCATGAAGAGGTACCTCTTATAAAGAAAATATTTAATTGGGGGTGACTTACAGGTTCAGAGGTTCAGTCCATTGTCGTCATTGCAGGAAGCATGGCAGCATTCAAGCAGACATGGTGCTGGAAAAGGAGCTGAGAGTTCTACCTCTTGCTCAGAAGGCCACCAGGAGACTGTCTCTTCTACAAGAGGCAGAGTTTGAGGATTAGGAGGCCTCAAAGCCTACCCCCTACAGTGACACATTTCCTCCAACAAGGCCACACCTGATATGTTTATAAAAAGATAAAGAGATATAGACAATGTGTTCTATTGGGGTGTGGTGAGGTATGTGGGAAGGGGATGGCTCATCGGGTCCATGCTGAAGCATCCCTTCCCCCTGAGGGACCAGCCACAGGACCATGTAGTAAAATAGAGTTTATTCAGGGCATGGGGAGGGGAGTAAAGAGGGCAGTAGGGGGAGAGAGAGGGAGAGAGAGAGAGAGAGGGAGAGAGAGAGAGAGAGAGGGAGAGAGAGAGAGAGAGAGAGGAGAGAGAAGAGAACAGAAGAGAGAAGAGAACAGAAGAGAAGAGAGGAGAGGAGAGGAGAGAAGAGAAAAGAGAAGTAGAGGCCAGCCATGACCACGTGGAGAGAGGGGGAAGGGAATGAGGAAGGAAAGAGGGGAAGGGAGAAGCAAGAGGTAAGAGAGCAGATCAAGAGATCAATAGAGAGAGGAGGGGGCAAGCAGCCCCTTTTATAGTGGGCTGGCCTACCTGGTTGTTGCCAGGTAATTGTGGGGGTGGAGTTTAGACAGAATGCCAACAACACCTCCTAATAATGTCACTCCCTGGGGGCCAAGCATTCAAACATGAGTCTCTGGGGGCCATTCCTATACAAACCACTTCAGCTTTCTTCACAGGAAATGCATACAGAGTGAGCAGGTGATTTTTGGCTTGCGTTTGCCACTGTTATTTCTTGTAATGATGATTCCCCTGGCATTCACGAGTTTGTCAAGGATGGTGAAAGGGGACACAGAGTCCCTAGTTGTCATACATAAAGGAATCTTGAAATAGAGAACTTGATAACGGTTTACTCAAAGAGAGAAATGCCAGAGCAGGAAGCACTTGCCTGAAGAGCCGCCCTTAAGTTCAAAGATTTGGGAGCTAAGCAAAGGAAGTATATGCTCATGACTGTTCCAGCTTCAGTGTCAAGTTGACACACCTGGGTAAATTGATTCTCAGTGGAAGTGTGGCCTCCATCAGAGTGGCCTGTGGGCACATCTGTAAAGCATTTTTTAGAAAAGATTTATTTATTTAATGTATATGAGTACACTGTAGCTGCCATCAGACACACCAGAAGGGGGCATCGGATCCCATTACAGATGGTTGTGAGCCACCATATGGTTGCTGGGAATTGAACTCAGGACCTCTGGAAGAGCAGTCAGTGCTCTTAACCACTGAACCATTTCTCCAGCTCCTGTAAAGCATTTTCTTAGTGGCCAGTTACTGTAGGAGTCCTGGATGGTATAAGAAAGCAGGTTGAGCAAACCTAGGAAGCAAGCCAGTTAAGCAGTGTTCCTTCATGGTCTTTGCTTCAGTTCCTGTCTCCAGGTTCCTGCTTTGGCTTCCCTAAATAATAAACTCTAACCTATACGCAAAGTAAATCTTTTCTTCCCCAAGTTAGTTTTAGTTACTGTTTTATTACAGCAACAGAGAGCAAAGCAGGATCGTGGCAGAGTATGCAAGGAGCCTTATTTGGATATACCGGACAGATAGCATGTCAAACAGGAAGTCCCTCATAGGGGAAGCCCTTTTAGAAACATGCATGGAGACACAATTCAAACAGGAAGATGACGGGAGAAGTTTCAGAAGAAAGTCAGACCAGGGTCTTTCCTGTCTATATGCCTGGCTCAACAGCAAGATGGAGGGCCTGGACTGAGGAACTTCAGTGTGGTATTGGTGATCTGGGTCTGGGTTAGGAGTCTGCAGATTTTTGAGTATCTTATTGAGAATAAAATAGCCACAAAGCAATAGTGTCAAGAGTAACAGTGGGCAGTGTGAGTGTGAATACTCAAGGCCCCATTGATTGGGGCTTTTGTGGGTTTCAACTGAAGAAGGAACTTGGTTGCAAAGGCCATGGTAAGGGTTCCCTATTTTGACTGACAGGATTGGATTATGTAAGCCTTCGATCACTGCATGTTCCTTCCCATGATGCATCTGATTTTAATCAAATGAACATCTAACATAAGATAGTAAATAGGGGATTTTCCCTGTAAGATCACTCAAAGGATACAGTGCCTTACTGAGCATCAACCCAAAACCAGTCTAGGCCAGTTGGCCCATTTCTCCTGTTTTGGGGTATAGCTGAATAGAAATGGACATTATCAAGAGGTTTCGAAAAGAATGAACTCATTTCAGTTGTTTTAAGCAGGTATCTGTGCAGCCTGATGCAAGAGGGAGTACCTAGCTTGCTTCAGGTTTGCTAGACACATTGTTCTGGTAGTAGTATATGTGTCGCTCAAGCCAAGTGGAGCCCCAGGTCGGTAAGATATCTTTATGCTTGACCGCCTCAGGAAGGGCAGCGATGGTCTTTAGAGCCCCAAGTGTAGTTTTATTGGGTATTAAACATCAGGAGGGCTCTAAATGGCTAATCTGTTGAAACAAGGTGAAAAGAATGACCCATGGTGGACAATGCCTTGGGCAACTTCGAGAGAGGCTCCAGGAAGAGAAGCAGAGGTCCTTTTACATCTGGTGCATTTTGTCCCCTGGATTGTTTTTGGACACAGTTTCATGCCTCCTGTGACAACTATTTATATTCAATTCATAAGACATGTTTAATCTTGTTGGTTGTTAGATCATAGCTAAACCCAACTGGTCTGTGAGTGTATCATGAATCTGATATGGCCTTCCGCTTTGCTTTGTTTCTTTCCCAGATATAATCTATAGTACTTGCCAAGCAACTGTGCTTAAAGTGGTCAGTCCTGAGAAAGTTCTGGGAAAGGGCTGTTCTGTTAACATTTAGTATGTGCTAACTGACATTTATTTACATGTTTTTCTGATCCTGTTTCTCTGAACTCAAACAGCCTCCCTTGGAGTACTGCTTTCTTTGTTACATTCATGTATAAAAGTACACTGAAACTGAAGGCTGTCTATGACATCAGACTATAGCCCCATTCTTTCAGGTCCTCAGGTCTCAGGTCAGATGAGAGGGTCTGTAGAGGTCAGCTGAGAAGTTGACAGTAATCTGAGCAGGGCAATGGGAGGTGTAAAACTTCAAGTCTGGGTTAGGTTAGGTTTTAATGTAGAGATCTCAAGCCAGGCTGTAAGAAGAGAACAGATGGGCTCTCGTACAAGAGCTCAGCACAATTACCGCTGGGCTTCAAGTTTAGTTTTAAAATGAGACTTGCAGAGATTCTAATGCATAGTAAATGATTAACATCTACTATGTAAGCCTTTAAATAGTATTTCTGGAGCTCGATGTGCTGGTTTCTATTTGTCCTCTCTGCCCTTGGAGGTGGAAGTGGCATATGTTTGAAGGTAGTGTAGGCTTTATAATGAGTTCTAGGGCAGCCTAGGCTAGAGTTTGACATCATGACTCAAAATAAGAGAAACAGCTGAACAAAACCCTTTCTGAAATTAACCTGGTTAGCGTGCATTTGTTTGTTTGTTTTGTCAACTTGGCACAGACTAGAGTCATCTTGGAGGAGAGTCTCCGTGGAACAGCCTCCACAGATAACACCATGGCCTCAGGTTCCAGGACAGGCCACTCAAATCAGTATGGCCCCTGGCAGGAGTACAGCCCACATGGTTTCAGGTGGCACCATGATCGGCATGGCCTTCAGGGGCCACGTGGGCCATGGATGTCAACACAGACCCCAGTTGCAGCAGGACCTTGCACCTAGTCATGCTCTTACTTGAAAGGTTTAATAAACAAACAGTCTTATAATACGTGTTTTCTTTTTTTAAGATTATTATTGTATGGAAAATAAATGAAAATTGGGATAAAGAATTCTAATGAAGCCATATTTTTACAGATTTGTAATGTCTAGGATTCTGCTTGTTTGAATTTCTTTTTTTTTTTTTTCAAGACAGGGTTTCTCTGTGTAACCCTGGCTGTCCTCGAACTCACTCCGTAAACCAGGTTGGCCTCGAACTCAGAAATCCACCTGCCTCTGCCTCCCAAGTGGCATTCGCCACCACTGCCTGGATTGAACTTCTTTTTAATTAGAATATTTTAGATATTCTGGGAAGTATACATGTTATCTGGGGCATACTGTCATCCAACCTCCTTAAATCTCAGACTCTTCCCTGAGCATTCTTCACAGAGTCTGATCCTCATCCCCACCCTCCCCCAGCCCCATGCCCCCATGATATTCCACCTGCCTGATTTTAGCAGAAGCCTTTGACTTACTTCAGGAAGATTCTCAACTGCTTGGTACCCTCTTGACTCCTGGCAACAGATTCAAGACTCACCTTCCACCCCCAGTGGAGCTGGTCTGCTGCCTTCTTCCTTCCGCGCATTCTTTCAGTGCTTTTTCATCCTCTAACCCTGTGTAAGGTATACAGTCACAGCCATCTCCACTGTGTGGAGTTGAAGCCGCGGTCTCTTCCCCCTTTACAGAGCTTTATTATATCTTCCCTCTAGATTGTCAGTGTCTCGAATCTAATGTTGACTTCAGATTCTGTGTGGCCAAGAATGACTGTGACCTCCTGCTGCCCTGCTTTCAGCTTCTAAAGTCTAGGACCCCAGGCACATACAGATTGGCCTATTTGACAGTGAAGATTCATCATGACAACAGGGTTCACGATCTATGAGAGTTCCGTGGAAAAGGTGTTCTAGTCCATGTGCAGGCAGTTCGGAAGTTTTTGCCAAGAGACACAAACCCTTCTTAATGGAGGTTCCCCTTGTTTTCATCCACATATGTCATTCTGCTTTGTTCTGAATCCTTTTCCTCTCTACCACCTACCCCTGTCCTTCCTGCCCTCCTCTTGCAGCTTCTACTCTCTCTAAAGAAGCCACACTTAGGGTAGAGAGATAGTTCAGTGGCTAAGAGGGCTTGTTTATAAGCTTGAGAACCTGAGTTCAAATCCCTAGGACCCAAGGAAACAGCTGAGCATGGCTACACAAATGCCTGCAACTCCAGTAATGTGGGACAGAAGACAGGATCCCTGGTGCTTGCTGGCCATCAGTCTAGCACCAGGTTCAGGGACAGACTCTGTCTCAAAGGAATAAGCTGGAGAGTGACAGAGCAGGACATCTGGCTTCCTCCTGTGGCTTTTGTGTGGGCAACACACACCACACACACACACACACACACACACACACACACACACACTCATCCCGTAAGCATATAAACTTCTTTCTAATTGCTTAGTTTGTCTTGTCTATGAATTCTTTTTTCCTGTGACAAGAACTTAGAAACACTGGGTAGAGGTCTCACTTGGCTGTCTTTATGACTGAGGCTTTTTCACCAACAACATTACTAAATGACATTCTATTTGTTTTCATAAAATTTTAAAAGATTTATTTATTTATGTATATGAATAAACTGTCTTCATACACACCAGAGGACATCAGATCCCATTAGATGGTTGTGAGCCACCATGCCATTGCTGGGATTTGAACTCAGGACCTCTGGTAGAGCAGTCAGTGCTCTTTACTGAGCCATCTCTACAGCTGTTTTACATAATTTAATTTTTTAAATAAATTTTTGAGACAGATTCATCACCTAAACTTTTCTGGAACTTGCTACAGGGTCCAGATTGGTCTAAAACTCAAAGTCTTACTGTACCAATCTTCCAATTGGAGGGGTTACACATGTGTGCCATCACACCTAGCTTTATATTAGCTTAATTCTTATATACAAAACATGACCTATATAGCTGGTACATAGGAAACATTTATTCTCATTCAGAATAGAACAATCTGTTTAAACTTCATTGAAATACTCTGTGTTGAGCCTGTAAGATGGTTCAGTGGGTAAAGGCATTGGCCACAAATGTGACTGACTGAACATAGGTATCTGACCCCTGTAAATTATCTTCTGATTTCCACGTGGCATGAACATACACATACCACCCCCCACACACATAAACAAAATTAAAAAGTTAAACTAAAGGGACTGGGGATTTGACTTAGTTATAGAATGCTTCCCTAGGATTCATAAAGCCCTTGGTCCATCGCCAATGCCACCAAAACAAAACAAAACAAGTGATTATTGTACAACTAGATGTTTGGTTTCAGACCTGGGACGAAGGACTCTGAGATACATATTTTACACGTCAAAGCAGACCTGGCCTGCAGGTTCTCCCAACATCCCTCAGTCCTTACCTGGTACATACTGCCCCTAACCTTGAACTTCCCATCCCAGGAGTTGGGCTGCCCTTCCCCACAGAGTGGGAGTGTAATCCAGACATTTTGGCCTCTCCCCCTCTCTTTCTTTTTTCTCTCACCGTGCGTACTCCTCCCACCCGCTAGGCTGGCCTTGATCTTGAAACAATTTTCTTACCTAAGCCACTAACCCTGCCTCTTTATTGCTTTTTAAATCAAATATTTAAGTTGAATGTATTATGCTGTGCCTACACTGTGTGTCACCAGTACTACTGCATTTGTCTCTGTGTGCTAATACTGAGCAGACTCTGAGATTTAGCAAGCGGAGAAAGGCATGTGACGAAGAACGTGCAGACTTACACTTTTTATTCATTTGTATATTGTATCTTATGTGTGTTTTGCCTGAATGTAATTGTGCACTGCATTAACTTGCATGCAGTGCCCACGGAGGCCAGAAGAGGGTGCCAGATCCTTTGGAGCTCTAGTTACAGTGTAATTCTTAGGAATTGAACCAGGGTCTTGTGTAAGAGCAGTCAGCTCTCTTAAGTACTCTGTCCCTCCAGCCCCTGCTTTTATTATACAATTTATGTTGTAGAAATCTTTTCAATCGTATTTTCCTTCAAATTTGTCTTTAACTGTATATATTTGGTATATAAAAATGGAAGATGTCATGATAACCACCTCAACATATATATATACATATATATGTATGTATTATATTATAATAAAATATAATATATATTTTTCAAAATTACCAAACTCTACATGGACAATAAGGAAAGTCTTAGTTGAATAAATGGTCAACAAAATAAACAATTGGACTCCAAGATTATACAATATTAAAAAAGAAGTAATAAGTTCCAAAACTTTTTGAGTTTGGGACATTGAAAATGTCCTAAATACTGAAGTAGATTCACTATTGGTCAGGACAAGAACTGAAAGAGACATATTCTTGAATTCAATGTGCACAGGTCTTGCTAGATTCCCACACATATTAGGAATGTTTTCTGTAACTTTCCGAGAAGTAGTGACTTGAACAAGGCATTGGCACCATGTGTACTGTTGGAAGTTTAGTCATTGGGATCTTTGGCACGTCTTTTCTCTGTATCACAAACTGTTATGAATACTTTCTTTTTACTATCAGCATTTAGAACAGAAGACTGCTTGTTCTGTGACTGACCGACTTAAAGGCAGAAATGACGGGGAAAGGATATGGGAAACGGTTCAGAGTCCCGGAATTCCCCTGGCAGCCTAATTTAGTGGTCTGTTATTTCTAAGTTTTTAAAATGTTTGCCCCTGGAGTTCCCCCGGAGAGAAGACCTGATTTCATTGGTTAAGACCGTCTCCAAAGTAAATTAAACCGTAGAAACCTCCCTGGTAGTAGCCTACATTTCTAATCAGCGCGCAGGAGGCTGAGGTAGGATGCTAAATCCTAAATTAGTCTGGGCCCTAGAATAAAATCCAATCTTAAACAAACAAACAAACAAACAAACAAACAAACAAACTGCAAACACTAACCCCAAACAACCAAATAAGCATAACAAAGCACCCAACCGGGGAAGGCGGCGGGAAAAGCACCGGAAAGTCCTTTCCTGCATGCTAATGCTTTTGCAGTACTTTCTGTATGGGAAAGGCAGCGGAGGGTGGGGATGGGGGGAGACAGAAATGCTCGTGAGCAATGTAGTCAAGGTTTTAAACTTACTTTTCTACAATCTCATCACAGATAGTGCCCTTTAATCAGACTCTCCCCCATTATACTCTTAACCCTCCTATGCCTCCCTCCAAACTAGTCCCCAGCTTTTTCCTTATCTTTTTGCTTATGGCCTGCTGCGCTTAATTTGGGTCTCCTGCAAGACCACTTTTTAAAAATAATAATTTTATAATGCACAACTGCCTCCCCGCTCCAACAGGTAGCCAGGTGTGCAAGCCACGGTTGAGTTTGAACTCTTAGGATTCAAGGTGAGCGTCCCCATGCCGGCCGGCCAGAGGAGCCCACTTGTCAAAAATGTTAAAGACCATCTTACAAAAAAAGTTATATGTAATGTACATGTACACGAGTGCATTCCATTTTACTCAGGCGTTTCGAGGCCAGCTCACGAGCCTGAGCCGTCTTAGCTACGAGGCCACGTTTGCCCTAGTGCCTGTCTCTAGGACCCTGGCGGCATGAGGCGGGAAAACGCCCACTTTTACACGGCTTCCTCGGCTACGAGCTGCGGCTCGTGGTTGTCGCCCTTAAAGGGGCACTGAATGTTAAAATGCTTTGTTTGTAAAAACATTTATCAAATCAAATGTTATCTTGATTTGATATCAAGAGGCACTTGATGTCAAAGTGCGGAACACCCAGCAGAAGCAGGCGGGCAGGGATGGACGCTCCCGAAGGCCTAGCCTTGTTCGTCCCGGTCCCTGGGGCCAGAACGGTTAGCGTCCAAATCCCGAGCACGCATGCGCAAGCGCAGTCGCGCGCGACTGGTCTACAGTCCCGCCTCTCTTCTCACGCGTTTCCAACAGTGCGCTGCGCGCCTGCTGACGTCACCGCGCGTCACCGTAACGTCCCCATGGCCGCAGGGGCTTTTGGGAAGGCTGCGGGTCAGCAGTCAGGCGCCTCAGCTTCCCGGCGCTGGAGGCCCGGCTCCGCGGTGAGTACGGCTCCATTCGGCAGAGCGGGCAAACGTGCCTCTCTACGGTTGGGCGGGCGAGCGGGTTTCCTTCGGCCCCGGCGTTGTAAGAACGCCTGTGTTCTCAGGGCCGTCCGACACCCGCTCGCTGCCCCAGTCCTTGGGCTTGTACGTGTACTACAGTTTTGCTTTCTTTTCCTTTCGGTTTATTTTTTGAGTCAGCCCAGGCTAGTCTCGAACTTGCGGCAGTCCTCTTGCCTCAACCTCCTAGGTGCTGGGATTACTGGTGTGCGCCACCTCGGCTTTTTCTTCAGATTTTCTGCAGACTTTTAAGCTTTAAATCAGAGCGGCATTTCTTTAATGCCTTTAAATCAAGACAGTTGTGCGGCAGGGAGATGACGATTGTCGTTTCGGTTACTGCTTTCGCCCAGTAGACGTGTGAGACGTTTCGTTTACTTGGGAAAGGTCTTCTCTTTCCGATCTACGTGTCGCCCCGTGGGCATAGAGCAGTGTCGGTTGAGTGGTTGCTGGAGTTGTAACCCCTAGTGTAGTTAAGCCACACGTGTAGTAGTAGCCTCGTCCCAGGCCACTGATTTACCGACAGTTGTACATTTTTGGTTTTGAGATGCTACCTGTGGTGGTTGCTTTGGAATTGTTAGGAAATGGTTGTCCTTCACGGATTGCGTTAATGAGCTCTTCCCAGTGCCTGTATCTTGGCCAATTTAGTCCTGGCTAGTTCAATTGCTCTGTGTGGCAGGAGCCTCTCATCCTGCCTCGATCTTCCAAGTGTTGAGATTGAAATTGCAGGTATGTCTCAGGAATCTCAGGAAATATTTATATTTTAATATAAAGTGTCTATTACATATTATTTATTTTATATTGTATATTTTGTGTATTATATATTTACATATATTTATGTCTACAAATATATTTTATATATTATACTTTATGTATATTTGTATTATTCATTATACATTTTAATTTAATGTTTTAATAGAATGTAAAAAAATACATATTTTTTCTTGTGATTAAACCTAGGTTCTTTACCTGCAAGGCAAGTGCTCTAACGAGGAGCTATCTCAGTAGCCCTCCAGACCATCATTCCACTGTTCATGGGTGCCTTTTGTCTCCAGTGAAGTGCCAGATCAAAATGTCTTTAAATCAGAAAATGAAAGGAGCCAGGTGGTAGTGTGGTCCTAGCACTTGGGAGGCTGAGGCAGGAGAATTCCAACAAGTTTTAACACCAGCTTAAGTTACATTGACTTGCTAGCCAGCCTAGGCTACAGAATAAGACCCTGCCCCTTTAAAAAAAAGACCTTCACCCAGGCAGTGGTGATGCATGCCTTTAATCCCAGCACTTGGGAGGCTGAGGCAGGCAGATTTCTTAGTTTGTGGCCAGCCTGGTCTACAGAGTGAGTTCCAGGACAGCCAGGGCTATACAGAGAAACCCTGTCTTGAAAAAGAAAAAAGAAAAAAAAAAAGATGTTCATGAAATACGGTACATTTTTTTTAATAGTAAATAAAAAAGATATAAAATGAACAAACTTAAAATTGGGGACCAATTTTTGACAAGTGGGAATGTCCATTTGTTTTCAAAGTTTTACTTTTTAAACTATACAAAGCTTTGCATTTTAAAGACAAGCATAAGTAGTACTTTGGGAATGCTTTTGCAGTGGTGTGTCTTGATTTAGACCCTTTCTAGGGAGACTGGTTATGTGAGAAACTGCCATAGTCAAGATGTATTATCTAGAGCGTGTCATTTTTAGACATTACTGAATAAACTGAAGAGGACAGTTCTGTGCAATTAGTTTTCTGAAATATCTTTTTTTTTTTAATTTCAGATTTATACCCCTCAAGAGTCTTCATGTTCTCCCATGTTTCTCTAGAAATGAGCCCAGTCATGGAAATCTGAAAAATTTTCTAAGAAGATGCAGTTTGATTTGGGGTGTGCTTTTGTGTATGAATAGTTATATAAAATACTGAATTTTCAAAAAGAAGACTAGAAAGGCTGTGGTAAAACAGGTTCTTAGGTATTTGTGATAACAGAAGAAAGCCATGTCTTGAATGGATTCATTCTTTATGATAACAGACTTATAGTGGGAATGGGCCTTAAACACAGGTGGACTTTATAAAATGCAGTCTAAGTTTATGTACAAAATGCTGTCTATTGACCAGATGTATTAAAATGATAGATACAGAATTAAGGGGGTGATAGATAAGATTTAACAGTGAGAGAGTAACAGTTTAAGCTTTAAGCACAGTTCCTTTACCACGAATCCTATAGTCTTCATGGAGCTGTGTTGACTTCCCTGGAAGTTAACTGCAGTTAACCCACTGTGATGATGATGAGTGTGTGACTCTTAGGAAATACCAGATGCAGACTTCAGTTCCTTCCATTTGGTAGGAAATGAAGTAGTTCAGATGTCATATTTTTAAGTCCTTATAAGGGAAAAGAGCCTGAATACTAGGCTCTAGTAGCATATGCCCTAGTATCTAGGCTTCATAACTAGTAGTAAGAAGTAATGGGTAAATAGTTCTTAGGTTACCCAGAAGAATTTATGTGACCCCAAAGAGTCCTGAATAGTGTCACATGCCAGTGAGACAGGTTTGTCCTGTGTGAGTGTCAGCTCATCAGTCCAATCAGAAGACAGTGACTCTATGCAGTTAGATGCCTGCTATTTCATTCCTGTCTGTGGTGTAGAAATCTAATATGAAGCGGTGAGAAGCTTCATAGGAAGTTTAAGCTGTCAGAAATACTATTTCTATTCATGGACAAAACTGTCTCCCAGAGGTCCAAGGTACCTTTCACCAAAAAACTAAAAGTATAATGGAGAATAGCACAATCTTGTCAAATTGGACAAAGGAGAGTAAAGAAAAAATGAAGTATGACTTTTCATGTGAACTCTACAGAATGTCCACATACTCGGCTTTTCCCAGGGGAGTTCCTGTCTCGGAAAGGAGTCTGGCTCGTGCCGGCTTTTATTACACAGGTGTGAATGACAAAGTCAAGTGCTTCTGCTGTGGCCTGATGTTGGATAACTGGAAACAAGGAGACAGTCCTGTTGAAAAGCACAGACAGTTGTATCCCAGCTGCAGCTTTGTACAGACTCTGCTTTCATCCAGTCTGCAGTCTCCATCTAAGAACATGTCTCCTGTGAAAAGTAGATTTGCACATTCGTCACCTCTGGAACAAGGTGGCAGCCCCTCCAACCTGTCCTCAAACCCTCTTAATTCTAGAGCAGTGGAAGACCTCTCATCGAGGATGAATCCCGGCAGCTATGCCATGAGTACAGAAGAGGCCAGATTTCTTACTTACAGTATGTGGCCATTAAGTTTTCTGTCACCAGCAGAGCTGGCCAGAGCCGGCTTCTATTACATAGGGCCTGGAGACAGGGTGGCTTGCTTTGCCTGTGGCGGGAAACTGAGCAACTGGGAGCCGAAGGATGATGCTATGTCAGAGCACCGGAGACATTTTCCCCACTGTCCATTTCTGGAAAATACTTCAGAAACACAGAGGTTTAGCATATCAAATCTAAGTATGCAGACACACTCTGCTCGAATGAGGACGTTTCTGTACTGGCCATCTAGTGTTCCTGTTCAGCCTGAGCAGCTTGCAAGTGCTGGATTTTATTACGTGGATCGTAATGATGATGTCAAATGTTTTTGTTGTGATGGTGGCTTGAGATGTTGGGAACCTGGAGATGACCCCTGGATAGAACATGCCAAATGGTTTCCAAGGTAATTGGTTCCTTTTGTTTGTTTTCAAGACTGGGTTTCTCGGTGTAGCCTTGGCTTTCCTGGAATTCACTATGTAGACCAGTCTTGACTTGGACTCAGAGAGATCTACCTGCTTCTGCCTCCTGAATGCTGGTACTAAAGGTCTGTACCACTACTGCCAGCCTTGGTAATTGGTTCTTAAAAATGTTTAAAACTGATTATTATTGTGATATGGAGGATTGAACCCAGTGTCTCACATCTGGTCGACAAGTTCTCTTGCCTACATCCCTAACCTCTTAATTTTTATTACTGCTTAGAATACATTTAGGAGCACAGTTGTTAGTGAAATAAAATAAGAAATTTGTATTTGAAACTGATCGGCTATGTGAACTTAGACCTCATTTCTAAAAATGAATGGGCTGTTAGGTGTTTTTATTTATTGTGTTAAAATATACACAAAATTTACTAATTTACTCATCTAAAATGTATTCTTCTGTAGTGTAAAGTACATATGTACTGTTTTTTAGTCATCTCCAGTCTTTTTATGCTCTCAAACTGAAACTGTATCCCATACCCTTGCAAGCACAACCCCTGGCACCTACCCTTCTGCTTGTTATCTCTGAATCTATCTACTCTAGGTACCACAACCACAACACATATACGTGGAGTCATACAGTAAAGAGAGCTTGGACCTGTGCATGCCTTTCATGATAATAGGAATTGTTGGACTCCTTGAGAGAATTAGTCCTTTAGTCATTTAGTCACAGAGACCTTTAGTCATTTTTGTATGGTACATGATGAACAGGAATTTTGATGTAACTATTTACATTGTTAAAATATAAGTAGTTAAAAAATATGATAGGGCAGGTAGTGTACCCATGTCCTCATGCTTAATCTCAGCCACTGGGAGCAGAAGCATGCATTCTTTGTGAGCAAAGGCCAGCCTGGTCTTCATAGCAAGTTCAGGTCAGCTAGGATTGCATTGTGAGACCCTGTCTTAAAAAAATTATGAAGAATCATCAGAATTTTTGTATGTCAGATCCAGTGTAATGTTAACATTCAGGAGTCTGACACAAATTTGAAACCAACCTGGGTTACTTAGAACTGCCTCCAAAACCAAAGCAAAAAGATAGATTTTGACTCTTTTTGTTGTTGTTGTTGTTCTTGTCCTGAAAACGGATATATTTATACTTTAAAAGTATTAATTTTGGCCAGATGTGGTGGTACACCCTATAATTCTAGCTGTTTGGAGTCCAAAGCAGGAGTGTTCCAAGGTCAGCGTTAGCCTGGGCCACATTGTGAACCCAGACCAACTCAGCTAGGTAGCAAGACCCTGTCTGAAAAAATAATACGCAAAAAAATTATTGGGCAGGAAAAAAACATGTATAAATCGGTACTAGAGGTCAAAGAACAGCTTTCCTTCCACTGTGTGGGTTTGGGGGATAGAATGCAGGTCATTAGGATTGTGGCAGGCACTTTTACATGCTGAGCCATCTTGAAGGTCTGTAGAGTTTATTTTAAGCCTTCTGTTAATGCAACACTTTTGGCAAGTCATTTCAGAATCACTTGGAGTTTGGTTTTTAAGAACATGTTTGGAAAACAAACCAACATGTTCTCCATAATATTGTGCTAGCAATGAATTTCATTGTTGAAAAAATAAATAGTACAGGAAAGCATGTTGCCTCCAGTCTGCCTTGTAGCATCCAAGAATTCTCAGATTAAAATGTTACAGACATTGGTGCTCTGGAAAAAGCTTAAGTTTGCTAATGTCTCGAGTTTGGATTGAAATGTCAGAGTTTTGAATGATTTGATCATTTAAGTGGACTTACATGTTATAATTTGAAGTTTAACTGTTTAAAATATAAAAACATTTTAAATTCTATTTAAGTTGTTACACTTTGTAAAACAAAATTCTCCACACTGTGTTTTAAATAGTTAACTAAGGGAAATAATGTTTTTTGTCAGTGCAGCTCTGAACAGGTTTTAGCTGTGACTATCTTTGATCTCAGTAAAGACAAACTGTAACAGTTGATCACCACTAGATTTTAGTACATACAGATCACTTATGTATCACATACGTAGGTGCTTCCTAAGCAGATCTTTAGAAGAGTGGAGAAGGAGCAAATGTGCAGTCGTCAGGACGTATTGTACTATATGTCTTTATTATTTTGTTGGGTTAGTTTTTGTTAACTTGACACAAACTGGGGTCACTTGGGGAGAGGGAACCTCAGCTGAAGAATTGCCTCAATCAGATCTTAGAGCAGTCTGTTATGTAAACTGGTCACTTGATTTTATTTGTATACAAAAACTTTGCAATAGTGCATGGCTTTGATGTTACTTATCTTTTTAAGTTATGTCCATTGTTTATTTTTCATATGATAGCTATAATGAAGCTATAATAAAGACAGTATAAGCATACTGTTTTTTAACAGGACAATTGTAACTAGAGTTACAGCTGCAGTTCCTTTCTGCACTGTGCTGGGGTAGTACTAAGGATTGAATCTGGGCCCCAGTGTTTTCTTTTTAACCTTTGCATTAGAATTGAATGATTTGCATTCTACCATTACAGTCTACAGTAATCTGAAGGCGATTACATTATTTGTCTTCACCTGTAAATTTTTTACTTTCTTATGCTCTTGAGAGTTGTGTGTTGTATTTTCATTATAAGTTTGCATTATCTGTCTTATTCTCTTGAAACTCACAAAGCTCCCTGAAGATGAGTATTAATTGCTTATCTGGCAGTATCTAAGTACTCTTTCTTCTTTTGAGTTGGATTTTGGAAAATTATTTTGTTCCTTTATTGTTTTAAGTTTCTTCTAACTCTGCTTTTTAGATTTTGTGACTGTGTTGAGCAAAGACTGTGGGTGGGTGTTGGGGTGTGGACATGGGCTTATTAAAGGGTATAAACTCTGACTCCTTGGGAAGTCCAGAGCTGCATTAGCTCTGTTATCTGAAGTCATTGTCAGTGAGGATTCTCAGTGTCCTGGGCAGCATCAAAGCATTTGGTGGCAAGGCTGAAAGACTTAATCTACTTTAGTTGTGGAAAGCATCCTGGCCAGGGACCTATGTTGATTCCTATTCTGGCTCATGAGTGTTCTCACAATGGTGGGGCAGTAGCAGTGGTGTCTTGAAGTTTTAGAGCCTGAAGAGCAGCCACAGAGCTGTGTGTGTGTGTGTGTGTGTGTGTGTGTGTGTGTGTGTGTGTGAAGGTAGATGGGAGGAGGGAGGGGAAAGGGAGGGAAGGAGGAAGGGAGTTCAAGAGTGAGCACTGACTGCTGTTCTGTGCTGCTGCCAATGTCTAAGACAAGGACACATTGAGTAGCCAAAGTGGATCCCGGAGCACTGGTGTGTGCAGAACAGTTGTAGGGCTGGGGCTTAGAGCACAGGAGCAGAATGGATGTAGGGTGAACTGTGGTGTACAGAGCATGACTTAGGGAGGAAGGTGGTTCCTTTCTAAAGGAGAGGCATAACAGCATCTGTCTCCAGGGTTCCTCAGCAGTAGTAGTGGTGAAAACTGGCAGAGGAGGTTCTGAGCTCAGTGCCAGTACACACTAGAGAGACCTCAGGAAATCTATGATTATCTCAAGGCTGTTGACAGCTTCAGCGGCAAAGGTTCTCGGTTTCTCACCAAAGCAGGCCCTTAGGGTCATGGTGGTATCTACAGACTGCGGATAGAAATATTCCTGTCCTCCTTTGAGCTCACCTGTTTCTTGCTTCCTCTGTAAGCCTATCCTCCCCAGTGGGCCTTCTGTGGCTCCTCTTCCCTGCTTCCTTCTTTTTCTTTTTTTTTTCTGTGTGGTTCCCACATTTTTGTCTTCATTTTATGTGAATTGGATTGCTGAGTCCTCCCTGGGCTGTTTGTCTTGGTTTTTTACAGCGATTAGAAGACTGATAGCTTTCAGTTTGCCCTATAGCTGATAGTTTCTTACAAACTCTCCTTTAATATGTGGTTTTATATTTGTTACTCCCACCTAATGGCAGTGAAGACCATTACCCAAATTCTTTAAGCAAGTTAAGCAAGTCAAATTAAGCAAGCTTTATTTTCTCAGGGTTATTTCCCTAAAGTGGGATTTGAAAACTCTCTAAAGTAGGATTTGAAAAGCTATCGTTGAACACAGGAGAAGGTAGAGTTTATATAGTCAAAAAGCAAAGACAACAAGAAAACCCTGCACAACTTAGAGGTTTTCAAGCGTTGGGGAATTTCCAGAGGAATTTTGGTTATGTAGGAACTTGGCTGAACATTTTAAAATTATTTGGAAGAACATCTTATCGGGGTATATTCAATGTGTGACTCAAACGCCATAGCTTGGGGAACATGTTAAATTCCAAAAACAGGTTAAAGCAGGTCAACCTGAAATTTTCAGCAAAAGGAAATAAACTTGTTCTGACCTTATAGCAAAATGGCTCCCATCCTTAAGATGGAGTCATGCTGATCCATCAGTATTTTCACTTCTTTAGGTTTTTAATTTTTACTTATGTGTATATGTCTGTCTGAATGTATTCCATGTGAGTGCAGGTACCAGAGGAGGGCATAAAAATTCCTAGAGCTAGGGTTGCAAGCAGTTGAGAGCCACTTCACATAGATGCTGGAAAACAACTCGGGTACCCTGGAAGAGCAGCAGATGCTCTTAACCACTGAGCCATCTCCACAGTGCTTTTTTTCATTTCTTTAACAGAGTCTTTTGAAGAGCAGATGTCTTTAATTTTGATGATGACATTTTTATCAGTTTTATCTTGTATGGAGTATGGTTTTGGTCCTTATATAAAAATTCTGTTTTTTAATATTAAATTATGTGCTTCTGAATGCTAAGCAGAGGCTCTGTATCTGAGCTCTACTACCAGGCTCCTTTGCTTTGTTTTAGATTGATTTTTTACCTTATTTAATTACGTATGTGTCTGAGTTAGGGTTACTATTGCTGTGATGAGACACAGAAACTTAGGCCAAAGCAGATAAACAAGGATTTATTTGGCTTATGCTTCCACTTCACAGTTTATCATAAAAGTCAGGGTAGGAACTCAAGCAGGCTGGAGAATGGAAGCAGGAGCTGATGCAGAGGCCATGAGGAGTGCTACTTACTGGCTTGCTCCTATGAATGGCTTAGCCTGCTTTCTTATAGAACTTAGGACCACCAGCCCAGGGGTTTCCCCACTCATATGGGCTGGGGCCTCCTACATCAGTCACTAATTATAAAAAGTGCTTTACAACTGCATCTTATGCAGGCATTTTTCAATTGATGTTCCCTCTTTTCAGATGATTTTAGCTTATGTCAGGTTGACATAAAACTCCATCACAGCATGTGACTGCATGTGGGAATGTGCACCGGAGTATAGGTGCCCAAAAAGGCCAGACGCATTGAGTCCCCTGAACCTAGAGGTTCAGAAAGTTGTGAGCTTCCTGCCGTGGGTGCTGTAGCTGATCTTGCTTCTGTGTTAACAGCAGCAAGTGTTCTTGAGCACTGAGCGCTCTCTCCAGCCTTCTTGTCCAGATAGAACATTCTGAGATAACGAAGGACAAAGGGACTTTTCTTGCATTTAAGGTTATGGTTCATCCTTAGTTTATTTTATGTATGTAGCATAGGTCAAGGTTTTGTGCTTTAAAAAGAATTTGCATGTGGAATCCAGATGTTTAACAGTTTTTCAAAAGGGAGTAGAACGGAAGGAGATGTTACTTGAACTTCCTCCAAGAAGTCTCAGTAGGTTAAATACTTGAGAAACATTGCGGAGAATGTGGAGAAATAACTTGCTTATGTGTTTCCTGGAGGGAGTATGGTGTATTGTACTTGAAGATAGGAGAGTGAACTCTGGGGCAGGATTGTGTGTTACTCTGTTATGAACGATGAAGTGTTAATGGGTAATGACTAATAGGTTTTGAAATTGTGTTAAGCATGAAGAAGACAATGTCTATGACATTGTGTCTCACATGCCAACTTTGCCCCTTTCTAAGTGCAGACTTTTTTGTTGTTGTATAAGAGGAAGACAGAAAAATAATGGAATGCACCAACACAGTGAGAATGTAATGTGTGACAGTTTGGATTCTGTTAGACTCGGTATATATAAACTACTCGGTAGTGATATAAACAGTTTTTTGTGGGGTCTAATGAAGATGATTTGAAAGTCATTCTTCTAGAATAATCAGTTTATTTTTGATATGAAGTACTTAAAAATAGTTTTGTTTCACATTTTAGGTGTGAGTTCTTGATACGGATGAAGGGTCAGGAGTTTGTTGATGAGATTCAAGCTAGATATCCTCATCTTCTTGAGCAGGTAAACCAATTTTAAAATTTCCTCGAGAGCTGGGGAGATGGCTTATTTGGTAAAGTGCTTACTATGCAGTATGAAGCCCTGAGCTCAGATCCCAGCACCACATACAAAGCTGGGTGTGGCAGCATGCATCAGGTGTGTTGGAAACAGGTGAAACCCTGGAGATCACTGGCCAAGTGGTCTGGCCAGATAATTCAGTGAGTTCCAGGTTGAATGAGACAGAGACCTTGTCTTAAAAATACACCTGTGTCTACCTTTGTCCTCCACAAGTGTGCACACATAGATGCACATAGCCATGTGACCAGGTTCATATACTTTATACATATACAAACAAAAATACAGCATTGAACTATACTATGAAATAATAATCACAGAAATCTTAGAAGTGGTTATTTATTTTTATTTCATTTACATAATTTTAAGGCAAAATTGGAGTTTATTAAATTTTTATAGCATTTTAAGGATTGTAGTTATGAACAGAATGTATTTAGGAAGAAAGATACACCTAGGTCGGGTGTATGCTTAGAAGAGCTGGAGTTCAAGTCACCTGGCATGTAGCTACAGTAATGGCATCCTTGGCAGTTGTTGTTAGCTTGCTGTTCAGAGGTCTTTATAAATGTTGTTTTTTACTTTTAGTTTTTTGAAAAATCTTAAATCGTGCCACTGTACAGAGGTTTTGTTTTGTTTTCCCGTTTTGTTTTTAAATGTGGTTAAAGGGGTATCTTCAGTGTCTCTTTAGTCTCTTCTAGAAAAAAAAAAAAACCAAAAACTTGATAGGAATTAAGACCTTTGAAGAGTTACTCAAATGAAATATCACTTTTCAAATGGAATGAGGCGGCACTATTGTATCTTCCTGTTCTCTAAAATAGAAACTCCATCCACTGGAGTTTTAACCTCGATGTGGATAAATGTGTAAGCATAGCTGTATGATAATTATGATGAAGCAAAACAAAGTAAAGTATACGTGTGTGTTTATTTTAGAGTTTTGGGACAAGGTTTCTTGTCTGAGGCTTGCCTTGAACTCCTGATCTTCTTGCTTCAGACTCTTTTTTTTTTTTTAAGATGATTTATTTTATTCTGAGTACACTGTAGCTGTCCTCAGACACACCAGAAGAGGGCATCAGCTCATATTACAGATGGTTGTGAGCCACCATGTGGTTGCTGGGAATTGAACTCAGGACCTCTGGAAGAGCAGTCAGTGCTCTTAACCGCTGAGCCATCTCTCCAGCCCCTTGCCTCAGACTCATAAGTGCTGAAATTACAGGAGTGTGCTAGCATACCTGGAGTTTCCAAAAGGATGCGCACATTTACTTAAATGTCTGATGGGTTGGCTGTGGTGGCTCACTCCAGTAATCCTGTTACTTAGGAAAGCTGAGGCAGGAAGATTTCCATGAGTCAGCAGCAGAGTGAGGTCCTATTTTAACAAGGCAAATCTCCAACTGTGCTGTTTAGACTGTTTGAGATTTCTGATTTACCTGTCAAGTGTTCTCTTATTTCATAGCTGTTGTCCACTTCAGACACCCCAGGAGAAGAAAATGCTGATCCTCCAGGTAAGTATGAAATAGTTCAGATACAACTATGAATTTTTATAAAGATGTTAAGAATGAGAGTATATTAGCAAAAGGGTGGTGGCACTTTTGAAGTTATAGGAGCAACTTTGGGATGTTAACTAGAATATGTATGCTTCACTGAGATTCACGACATTTATTATATACTATTATATAAAGAGCTGACGTATGAGCATATGAAGCTACAAGACACATGCAGGAAACAAATAGCTTTAAGCATACCAAAGGAAAGCTTTGCCTCCAGAGAGGAGAAGGTCGCTGTGCCTAGAATGTATTAGAAGAGGCCAGTCTGTAGGTGATTGATGGCCGAGCTGGAGATAGAATAGTGATTCAGTGCAGGAGAGCTGAATTTAACCAGATCTCAGCAGTTCCACGTGTGTGATCTACGTTTGTTGTGGTTAAATTACTATCACTGTATGTGCTGATCATATCAGAAGGGGAGGGCTGGTTCTGGTTCACCATTTGAAGAGAGGCATTGGCAGCTTTGCAGCTGATACAGAGAAAGATGACCAAGAGATACAAAAGTCATAGACACCTTGACTCCAGAGTAGATAGGGACTTGGTCATGGAAACTGTGCTCCAGTGGGTAAGGCACTGGGTCATGTGTGGGAAGGAAGGAGTGCCTGAGTATGTGGTTACTGCCCGTGTAAGGAGCTGGAAGGACAAAGTAGTAGATAGCTGTTCTTAGTCAATGTTTGTGTAGGCTAGAACCCAGAGCCTTGTGGACGGACGCTCGGCACTCTATGGCACACTGCACCATGCTATACATCTTGCTTTTGTTTTCCTTATAAAATCACTTTGCCCATCTTCAGAATGATTGTTACACATTTTCTTTCTTTATAGATTACTACTTTTAATTTATAAAATCATTTTTAAAAGAATGTATGAGAGATTGTGCACATGCGCGTATGATGTATATTTAGACCTGTGCCACAGTACACATGTAGAGATCAGAAGATGACTTCAGGAATCCGTTTTCTCTTAGTTTTAGGTTGGTTCTGGGGACAAAATCCTGGCTTGTCTGGGAAGTGCTTTCTTGTCTTGAGCCATCTGGACAGCATCGTAGCCCTTCCCACAGCTTTCCCCATTCATGTGACAGCACAGAGAAAGAAGGAGAGTGAGGAGGACTTCTTTCTCTTAGAGCCACTCGTGTCAGTTCCTTTGTCTTCCCTCCTTCTTAGTTTTCCCCCTCCTTTCTTTTCTTCGTTCATTTTTGATACAGGGTCTCATAATATGCCCTGGGCTGGCTTTGAACTTTGGATCCTCTGACCTTGGGCTCTGAGTGCTTTATTACAGGTATATGCCACCTTACCTGGCTTTGTCCACTGGATTGTGTTCCCTCCTGCTACTCTGTAAATGTTGCATTGATAATGACAAGAGTCACTGGAGTCTGCTGGAGTAAATCTTTCTTACCTGGTAGCTGGCATTTGACAGACACAGTTTAATGTACTTTTGGCAACATCTCTGGGCACATCCTTAGCTGTCCCTGAGCTTGAGATGCTGCTGCTCCCCTCCTGCAGGCAGCGATGACAAGCACACTGCACCACACTGAGCTTTTGTCCTCAACACATGCACTTGGGTGGCTTCCCTGACACTACTCTTTCAGGTTTTTTCCTGTTTATTAGGATGGTTTTGAACAGTTTCCTCTGCTAGCTCCTTTTTCATATTTCTAGATGATAGACTACTAAATGAAGTATACTTTTTGCTCAGGTCAGATGAGTCCAGGCTGGAATGTTCAATTACCTCTGTAAATCTTAGAAGTGCTTCCATTTCTTTTTTAAAGATTTATTTATTTAATGTATATGAGTACACTGTCACTGTGTTCAGACACACCAGAAGAGGGCATTGGATTCCATTACAGATGGTTGTGAGCCACCATGTGGTTGCTAGGAATTGAACTCAGGAAAGTCAGTGCTTTTAACTGCTGAGCCATCTCTCCAGCCCAAGTGCTTCCATTTTTGGCTCCAATAGCTGTCTCAGTAAATATGTCAAAGCACTAGGTTTCCTCTGCTTCATTCTTGAAATGTTCTTCTCTAACCTTCCCCATCTCAGTTCATAATATCCAGCTATAGAACCAACTGGGCTATTTTCTGAGAAGTCTGTTCTGCCTTCACAGCATGTCCTGATGTTTACCGTCTCTTAGTCCATGCTAGCCTGGTCTATCCTGTAGTTCTTCCTGATCCCGAATCCATCTCTGCAGGATCACCAGTCACCTTTGGAATAGCTCTCTGCTCAAGATCTTCCTACAGTATTCTGGTAAACTCAGGGTGATGTAGACACTCCTTACAAAGCTGTATACCATGGCTACTGTGTCTGCTGTCTGCCACTATCTATTTCTTGACTCTGTCAAGTTTTTGTGCTGGTTAAGGCTAGTCTTGATGTTCTCTTTCAGCTGTTCCTGTTGCTTCATTTGTCATTTCAGTTTTAGGGTTTTACTTATTTTTAAAACTTTCTGGGCTGAGGCGTTGAGGATCAAGGCTGTCTTAGTATTTCTACAGGCATACTTTTGACCACAGTTACTCCCTACTCACTTTGTGTGTTTATTGTAGCAGTTTCCAGTAGATGGCAGTAAAGGTATCTTGGAAAAGTACAGCTGTAATGTCACAGAAGCACAGTGTGAGCTTGCACTGGCCTTGTTAACCAAAACTGCTTCCCTACGTGTCCCTGCAGCCTCCCAATTCCTGCATTCATCACCTTATATTTTCATCTTCATACTCTCCATTCAGAATAACAGTACTTTTGCTTATTCGTGTTTTCATTAGGTCTTTATGCTGCCCATCCTTGTTTTCTCTGCCTCACTTATGTACCTGTTTAGAGATTATTCATCATTCAAGTCTGATACATATCCATTGGTGTGACTCCAATGCAAGTGTTTCATGTGTGCTTAGCAAGAACTCATTACTATGCTAGGCCCCACACCCACACCTCATCTCTTTATGGGCGAGGTTGCCTGAGATGGAGTCTTCAAGCATGCCAGACAAGCCCTCCACCTAAGCCACACCCCCATTTTTAAATTCAATGTATTCTAAGCATTCTGTCATAGAGGTGTACCCCCATCTTAACCTTATTTCCTATTCTTTGTTTGTTTATTTATCTATTTATTTATTTGTTTTTGAGGTGATAGCTTGTTTAAATCTTGCTTATGAGTGCCAGGAAAGGACCTAGGGCTTTGTGCTGTCACATGTCCAGTTCCTACTGAGCTTTACATTTGCCCTTCTTTCCTGCTTGAAGGTAATTTCTCATATCTATATTTTTTGTGGTACATTGGTTTTTAAAAATGATTGTATATTAGAATCTTTGGGGGAGATATTTAAAAACATTTGTCATATTTGTGTATGTATGTATGTATGTATGTGTGAGAGAGAGACACACAGAGACAGAGACATGGAGACACAGTTATTTTAGAAGTCAGTCCTTTCCTGTGGGTTTCAGGAATTGAATTTGGGTAGACTTGTGCAGCAAACACTTACCCATGAGCCATCTTGCCTATCTGATTTTTGAGGAAGAAACTATTTATAGTGTATGTGTGGGTGCACATGCTGCAGTATGTATGTGGAAGTGAAGTGATCCCTTCAGGCACTGGAGAGATGCTCAGCAGTTCTAAGTACTGGGTGTTCTTCCAGAGGACCTAGGTTCAGTGTCCAGCACCTACATGGCAGCTCACCACTGTCTGCGGGTCTAGTTCCAGGGGATTCAACACCCTTACACAGACACACATGCAGCCAAAACACCAGTGCCATAAAAGCAAATAAACTATTTTTTTAAAAAAGAGGACAACTTTGGGAATTAGTTCTCTTCTCCCTCGTTATGGATCCTTTGAATTGAACTTAGGTTGTCAGGCTTAGCAGTGAGTGCCTTTACCACTGAGCCATCCAAACAGCACTGTTGGGATTGTTTTTAACAATCAGATTCCTAAGAAGATTGCCAAGAGATTTTTTTTTTTAAGTTTATGTCTAGGATGTATGTACTGTAGGAAGTAATTTTTTAGATGCATGGTATACTAATTACTCAAAGTTCAAATTGTATTGAAGTTAATTTAATTGATGCATATGATATGTCTCCCTTACCAGGATATGAAAAATAAAGGTGCCACAGGCATTGTTTTCATAGTTATAAATTTGTCAAGTTTAATATTAGCAAATTTGTCCACAAATAGTTGTGCATTTCGGCCCTGGAGAAAGTTCGGAAGATGTCGTCATGATGAGCACGCCTGTGGTTAAAGCAGCCTTGGAAATGGGCTTCAGTAGGAATCTGGTGAGACAGACAGTTCAGCGTCAGATCCTGGCCACTGGTGAGAACTACAGGACGGTCAGTGATATTGTCTCAGCACTTCTGAATGCTGAAGATGAGAGAAGAGAAGAAGAGAAGGAAAGACAGACTGAAGAGACAGCATCAGGTATCGGTGTTGGTGGCCACAGGTTTTCAGTTACGTGTTATGTGCAGCATTATTTCACACCTGTAAATGGCTGCTAACACCCTCTGCCCCGGCATTTCTAAACTGTTTCTTTATGCCAAGCTCAGGCTAGCTTCAAATTCAGTCTGTAGCTAGTGCTGTCCTTGATCTCCCCTCAGATCAGGAAACTGAGATATATATAGCAGGGGGACACATGGGTATTAAGTGGCTAGACTTGCCTAGGAGCCAAGCATAGTCCATTGTGACTTGTAGGTTAAGCTCTTGAGCGCTGTAGTTCTATAGAAGCCATGGAGCCTCAGAAGGAACACTGCTCTAGGCTGAAGATGTAGCTTGATTGATGGGTCCTTTGGCATTCACAGACCCTGAGTTCCATCATCAGCACTATGTAAACTGGGCATAGTGGTTCACATCTGTAATCCCAGCACTTGGAATGGAGGTAGAGTCAGGATCAGGGTTATCATGTATCATGTTTGGAACCTGGATACATGAGGTCCTATCTCCATAAATAACAAGCCAAAAAAACCCAACTAGTTTAGGATTCTGGGGAAAGAGAATAAAAGAGGATACATGTTTTACTACTCTTTAAAGTTTTCTGCTTGTTTTCAACAAATTTGAAGGCCAGTGTCTGAGTCTGTCATTGTGTAGACTTGAGAGTGTTTGTATGAGCCGTGTGATACATCTGAGTTTAATTGGGAAGATTAACATGACACCATTGACGTGCAATCAAGTAATTTCGAAGAAGTCCTTCAAGCTCAGCTTAGTTCCTGATTTGTGCATAGGGTTGGTTGGGTGTAAGTTTGGGGCATTTGCAATTTAATGGAACTTTTTTCTTGCTTGTTTTTAAATGAAGGTGACTTGATGCTGATTCGGAAGAATAGAATGGCCCTCTTTCAGCAGTTGACGAGTGTCCTTCCTATCCTGGATAATCTTCTTGAGGCCAGTGTAATTACAAAACAGGAACATGATATTATCAGACAGAAAACACAGATACCCTTACAAGCAAGAGAGCTTATCGACACCATTTTAGTCAAGGGAAATGCTGCAGCCAACATCTTCAAAAACTCTCTGAAGGAAATTGATTCCACATTATATGAAAACTTATTTGGTGAGTTTGTTGAGAAAATTATTTAGATACCTATAGGGTTTTAGTCATCTCTCTTGTTGAGCAAGTAGAATAAATCTAGTTTGAAAAGCTGTAATCTTGAGCTTGAGAGATGGCTCAGCGGTTAAGAGCACTGACTGCTCTGCCAGAGATCCCGAGTTCAGTTCTCACATTCACACAGTGGCTCACAACCATCTGTAATGGGATCTGATGCCCTCTTCTGGTGTGTCTGAAGACAGCTGCAGTATACTCATATACATAAAATCAATTTTTTTTTTAATTGTAATCTTTACATTATACCTAAGTCAAAAATAAACTGATGTATTTTATTGTCTAGATAGTATTCTTTGTAATATATAGCAAAAGAATCTATCTAAAAATATTAGGTTAAAAAAGTTTTGCATTGATAGAGTGATGCTTTTTTTATGCTTTCTTTCTTTAGTGGAAAAGAATATGAAATATATTCCAACAGAAGACGTTTCAGGTAAAATAGAGTTAGTATTTAAGCATTATTTCTGTTACTTTTTAGAAGCTGAATTTCACTAACACTCTTTTGTTCTCAGGTTTGTCATTGGAAGAACAGTTGCGGAGATTACAAGAAGAACGAACTTGCAAAGTGTGTATGGACAGAGAGGTTTCTATCGTGTTCATTCCTTGTGGTCATCTGGTAGTCTGCCAGGAATGTGCCCCTTCCCTGAGAAAGTGCCCCATCTGCAGGGGGACAATCAAGGGGACTGTGCGCACATTTCTCTCATGAGTGAAGAATGGACTGAAAAGTATTGTTGGACATCAGAAGCTGTCTGAACAAAGAATGAACTACTGATTCAACTATTCAGCAGAATATTCATGTTCTACTCTTTCTCAAGTAATCTTGCTTTGTGAAAGGTAGTATTGCATATTTAATCTTAGTCTGTAGCAGGAGAAGGTCTTTGTTGGTGAGCTACAGGAGTGTGTATGTCCCAGAGCAGGAATGGGAATGCTTGCTGTGCGCCCTTCAGGACTTCCTGAATTTGGAATTTGTGAAAGCTTTGGATTCAGGTGATGTGGAGCTCAGAAATCCTGAAACCAATGGCTCTGGCACTCAGTAGTTAGGGTGCCCTGTGCTTCTTGGTGCTTTTCCCTTCAGGAAAATAAGAATTTTTCTGTTATTAGTAAATAACATTTTCTGTTTGTGAGAAACATACTAAAAAGGTTTTTTAAAGGCTTGCATCATCATAGTGTATGCAGGGATGAATGCAAGCAGAACACTATGTACATAATAAATCTTTTAAAAAGTGTTTCTAATGTGATTTATAAGAATTCCTTTAGATAACAAGCTGTGCATGCTTTGTAAATAAAGTATTGGGTGCAGACTTCGTCGGTATCAAAAAATTGAGATACATCTACATGAGAATTTACAAGAAACAGTTTACTTGCCTGGTGTGTAGGTGTTTATTAGGATTGGAGGTTAGGAACCAGACAGTGATAAGTACCTTCTTTGTGGACCAACCCATGTATGACCTGTCCCATATGTAAGTCTGGTAGCTTGTAAAGATTTGAAGTGTATTTAAAAAAAAAAAAAAGGCAAAGCATGGTGGTGTGCACCTTCAGTCTCAGCAGAGACAGGTGGATCTCTGTGCTGGTTGCTTTTTGACAACACAAATTTAAACACGGAAGAGGGAATCTTGAGAAAGTATGTAAGATGGCTTGGAGGTGTGTCTGGGAGCATTTTCTTTATTAATGATTGATGTAGGAGGGAGGGCCTAGCCAGTTGTAGGTGTTGCTACCCTGGACAGGTGGTCTTAGATGGTACAGGAAAGCAGGCCAAGTAAGCCATGTGGAACAAGTCAGGAAGCACACCTCGATATCCTCTGCTTCAGCTCTTGCCTGCAGGTTCCCGCATTGACTTCCTTCAGTGATGGAGTATGATCTAAGAGTTGTAAGCTGACTAACCCTGTCCTCCTGAAGTTGCATTTGGTTATGGTGGTGTATCATAGCAATAGAAGCCAAGATAGTAAATATGGCCTATTCTACATAGTGTGTTTCAGAGCAGCCAGGGATAGATAACAAGACTAAATAATAAATAAAACAAACCCCTTTGTATTAGTGTTCTCTAGAGTAATAGAACTAACTTATAGAACAAGACTCTCTGTGTCTAGAAAAGGGATTTATTAGAATGACTTACAGGCTGTGGTCCAGCTAATCCAACAATGGCTGGCTATGAATGGAAATTCCAAGAATCCAGTAGGCACTCAGTTGATGAGGCTGGATGTCTCAGCTGGTCTTTAGTAGATGTGGGAATCCCAAAGGAGTAGTCTGTAATGCCAGTGAAGGAATGGACTTGCTAGCAAGGGGAGAGAGC
This sequence comes from Grammomys surdaster, assembly GCF_004785775.1. Taxonomy (NCBI): domain Eukaryota; kingdom Metazoa; phylum Chordata; class Mammalia; order Rodentia; family Muridae; genus Grammomys; species Grammomys surdaster. The sequence continues at coordinate 9,393,066 of NW_021604596.1, forward strand.
AAGCAGGCAACGAGCACAAGATTCCTTCTTTCTTGTCCTTATATAGGCTTCCAGCAGAAGGTGCAGAAACACATGTTAGACGTGGGTTTTCCCAGCTCAAGGAATCTGGATTAAAAGTGTGCCTTCCTGCCTGAAAAAACTCGAGATTAGAAGTAGATCTTCCCAGTTCAAACTAAGCAGAAATCCTTCACACACGTGTCTTCTTTTTTTTTTTTTTTTGCACATGTGTCTTCTGATTTGGGATTTTAGTTAGTTCTGGATATCGTCAAGTTGACACAAGGTTGATGTTGTTTTTTTGTTTTGTTTTTAAAATTTTTCTATTTATGTGTTTCTGTTTGTAGACATATGTGCAATTGTCCAGAGTGTTGTAACCCTTGGTGCTTGCGTGATGAACTCTGGTCCTCTTTAAGAACTGCAAACACTTAATCCCTGAGCTCTCTCCAGCTCTGTGAGGATACATCTTTGTGAGCAGTCTGTGAAGTTCTGCTGTGCCTGTTGATGTGTTTCAGAGCACATCAGTTCTAGTCACTCAGCAACTGCACAGTAAAAACTGACCATGGTTTTAGAACATGACTTGGTTAAAGAAAGCAAGATCCTCAGAACAAAAAACCTTAGTATGGGGTGTGTGTGTATGTGTGTCATAGCATGCATGTGAAGGTCAGAAGACAGCGTTGTGGAGTCAGTTCTCTCACCTTTACATACAATACTTTTTAAGAAGATGAGAAAATTTAAGAAAGTGGAACTTTATATTTTAGCAAAGCTTTATGTCTTGCTTAAAAGACTGCTGTATTCTTACCTGCTTGTACATGATTGCTTGTGATATGTTTAGTTGCACACATTTGGAAAAGGAAGACTGTTAAGTAATTAGTGGGACATGTGTACACTTTATGTTCTGACAAGTGGCAGGGGTTTTTTGGTTGGTTTGGTTTGGTTTTGGGTTTTTTTGTTTGTTTGGTTTGGTTTGGTTTTTTTTGAAACGGTCTCTCTGTGTAACAAGCCCTGTTTGTCCTTGTAGACCAGGCTGGCTTTCAACTCACAAAGATGCACTTGCCTCTGCCTCCTGAGTGTTGAGATTAAAGACATGTACCACCATGCCACCATGCTTGGCCAAGTGGTAGTTTCTTAAGCATAGTGGGAACCTTGAATAAAAAACAAAACAACAACAACAAAAAACAATTGGTGGCAGTGGGCATCTGAACCTCCCTGAGAAGGGAAAATAGACATGGAGGGGGGGCTGAGGCTAGGGGTTGGGAAAAGGGGGGATCAAGTGTGAGGAGGATGGAGAGAGTAGTGGGAGAGACAACTGAAATTGGGGAGCATCTTAGGGATGAGATAGAAACGTAGTGCAGTGGGAATTGAGGAATCTGTGAGGGTGAACCTAGCTAAGACTCCTGGCAATGGGGTGTATGGGGCCAGAACTGGCCATCTCATGTAACCAAGCAGAATATCCAGTGGAAGAATCGGGATAATGATTCAGCCATAAAACTTTTGATCTGCAATTTGTACTGCCTACAAGATAAGCAAGGGTAACGGAGTAGGGATTGTGGAAGTGGCCAACCAATGGCTGGTCCAACCTGAAACCCGTGCCATGAGAAGGAGCCCACCTTTGAACCTGGAGGGCCAGAACCCGAGGCTGATATCCCAGAGATCTAGGATAGAACCAAACACAACTGACCCCCCCCCCAAAAAAAAAAGTCAATGAAATGATGTGTAATATTGCCTAACCAAGTCATCAGGCTTTGCCCAGCAACTGATGGAGACAGATGCTGACACCTACAGCCAAACATTAGACAGAGTTCAGGGAATTCTGCAGAAAAGGGAGAAAGGACTGTAAGAACCAGAGGGGTTAAGGACACCACAAGAAAATTTGGTCTCACAGGGGCTCACAGACTAAAACCAACAACTAGGGAGCCTCCAGGAGGCTGACTTAAGCCCTCTGCATATATGCTATGGTTATGTAGCTTGATCTTGTATCTACTGACAGTGGGAGCAGGGCCTGTCTCTGACTCCATTGGCTCCTTTTGGGACCCTTTTCCTCCTACTGGGTTGCCTCATCCAGTCTTACTATGAGGGAAGGAGCCTTGTCTTACTGTGATTTTATATGCCATGTTTGGTTGATATCCATGGGTTGCCTGCCTTTTGTGGATAGAAAAAGATGACTGGATTGGGGAAGGGCAGAGGGGAGGTGGAAGGGGAAATTGATTGGATTATAAAAAGTAATCAAAAATATTATGGAAAAAGCAGAATTAAATTTTGTTATTTATAGTGTGTTTAAGTGGAGGTCAGAGGAGTTGGTCTCTCCTTCCACTTTCACTAAGGTCCCAAGAATCGACCTCGCATCACCAGGCTGTGCGTGCGGCAAGTGCCTTTGCCTGATGAGCCATCTCCATGGCCCCTCAACTGATCCCAGACTGGCTGTGTCAGGGTTCAGGACGGGGTCCCAAAGGACTTAGGATGAAAATAAAGAGATCTGAAAGAATCAAGGGTGGGGTCAGGAGGGCTGCATGGGTTGGTGACAGCCCTCAAACGGGGAAGCAGAGGTCAGGTTAGAATCACAGGGAGCTCAGAATATCTCAAGTTCTCCTCAAGGTGCATTCTGGGATGGCAAGCAAAGCATTTTATAGCTCAGTGTCTGGAGCATTTAACCACATACATACAGGAGCAATGTTAAGTGGTAGGTAGTTCCTGGACTTTAGCCCCCAGGGATCCTGGTGCCAGTCCACGAAGCCCTTCCCTGCCACCCCATCATTATAGTTCCAGGCAGTCTCTAGTCTTTCTGTCTAAAACGGATTTTCTTGGTTCATTTGTGTCTTATGTGTAAATACGTATCTGCAGAGGTGCTCAAAGAGGCCAGAGGCATTGGGTCTCCTAGAGCTAAGGTACAGGGAGTTGTGATCTCACTGTTGTGGCTGAGAACTCAACTTGCTGAGACCAATCAGTCGCTCTAGCCCCCCCTCAATGACCCTTTTAAAGAGATAGAATAAACCTTAAAGAGTTGTGTTAGCTAATCTTGGTTGTCCACTTGACAAGTAAGACACAAACTACTGGGCATTTTTCTTGGTCAGATTATCTGAAGCAGAAAGGTCCACTCCAAATGTGAGCTGTACCTTTGGTGGCAGCCCATATAAAAACATGGAGGAAGAAAGGAACTTGGCTTTTCATCTGCTTGCCCTGGTAAGTTCATCTGTCCTGTTGCGGAGGCATTCCTTCACTGATATTAGAAGCAACTTCTTCAGAATTCCAATGTCCATTAAAAACCAGTAGCTCTCCAGTAATCCTCCAGGCCTTTGGCACCACACTGAGACTGCTGAGACTTGCAGCCTTTTGGACTGAGCAACTACTGGTGTGAGGCAACCATCTGTGAGCTCTACAGAGCACACCCTATGAGGCAATCTAAGAAACCCCCTTTATATGTTTTCTCATTTTCCCAGTTCTGTCTCTTGAGAACCCTGGCTAGTAGAGCAGCTCTAGGTGTGGTGTGGGATGAAGTGAACAGCCTGGAGTTCCCACGTACCCCCTTCTCCACATGTGCATGTCCTTCCCAACACAATCGCATAGAGCTCTGTGCTTATAGACTGTGTGCTTTGGCACATTATCAACACAGAAATCCTAACACACTGATTTAATTTCTTCAGGTGTTGATCCTGCAGTGAGGTTAATGGAGCATATGATTCTTGTTTTCAGTTTTCTGAGGTACATGTTTTCCATGACAGACAGCTATGCTGACATACTTTCCCAGGAACAATTTGCAATGAGTTCTCCTCTGGCCTCTGAACCGTGGTCCTACCTTCTTTTGATGGCCACTGTAGGAGGTGGGTGGGATTTCACTGGGGTTTTAATTTGCATTTCTCATGGTTTGTTATGTACAGAAGGTTTTTTTTTTCATGTACATTTTGGGCATTTGGATGCATTCTTTAAAATGCTTGTTCCAAAGGACATATGTTCCACTATGTTCATAGCAGCCTTATTTATAATAGCCAGAAGCTGGAAAGAACCCACATCTCCTTCAACAGGAATGGATACAGAAAACGTGGTACATTTACACAATGGAGTACTACTCAGCTATTAAAAACAATGAATTTGAGCAATTCTTAGGCAAATGGATGGAACTAGAAAATACCATCCTGAGTGAGGCAAGCCAATCACAGAAGAACACACATGGTATGCACTCACTGATTATTGGATATTAGCCCAGAAGCTCGCAATACCCAAGATAAAACTCAAGACCACATGAAGCTCATAAAGAAGGAAGACCAAAGTGTGGGTGCTTCGGTCCTTCTTAGAAGGAGTAACAAAATACTCATGGGAGCAAATATGGAGACAAAGTGTGGGACAGAAACTGAAGGAGGGGCCATCTGGAGACCATTCCACCTGGGTATCCATCTCATGTGCAGTCACCAAAAGTAGACGCTGATGTGGATGTCAGGAAGTGCATGCTGACAGGAGCCTGATGCAGCTGCCTCCTTAGAGGTCTGCCAGAGTCTGACATATACAGAGGCAGATGCTCACAGCTAACCATTGAACTGATCATGGAGTTCCTATTGGAGGAGTTAGAGTGAAGACTGAAGGAGCTGAAAGGGTTTGCGGAGCCCCATGGGGAGAACAACAATACCAACCAACCAAAGCTCCCAGGGTCTAAACCACCAGCCGGCCTGGGAGCACATAGGGAGAGCCCCATGGCTCCAGCTATAAATGTAGGGGAGGATGGACTTGTCAGACAGGTGGGAGAGGAGGTCCTTGGTCCAGTGAAGGCTGGATGTCCCAATATGGGGGAATTCCTGGGTGGGTAGGTGGGAGTGGACAGGTAGATGGGAGTGGGTGGGGGCACATCCTCATAGAAGCAGGATGAGGGGGGATGAGATAGGGGGTTCCTGGTTGGGGGGGAAATGGGGAAAGGGGATCATATCTGAAATAAAAATAAAATATCCAATAAAAATTAAATAAAATGCTTGTTCCAGGTATTTTGCACATTTTTACGATTATTTTATTGTTGAGTTTCTTATACATTTGAATATTAACTCCTTATCACAGAGATGACTTACAAACCTTTTTTTCTTTTGTTATTTAAGATCTTAATTTATACTACATTAATGTATATTTGTATGTTTATATTATATAATTATATATTATACAGTATATATTATATTCTTATAAATTTATAAATATATATCATATATTCATGTGTGTGTGTGTGTGTGTGTATGTACTGTCGTAGGGTTTACTGCTGGGAAGAGACATCGTGACCATGGCAACTCTTATAAAGGCAAACATTTAATTAGGGCTGGCTTACAGTTTCAGAGGTTTAGTCCATTGTCACCATGGCAGGAAGCATGGCAGTGTGCAGGCAGACATGGTGCTGGAGAAGGAGCTGAGAGTTCTACATCTGGATGGACAGGCAGCAAGAAGTGAACTGCCTTGAGCTTCTGAGACCTCAAAGCCTTGTCATGCATCTCCTTCAACAAAGCCACACCTACTCCAAGACCACACCTCCTAATAGTGACACTCCCTATGGACCTAAGGGAGCATTTTATTCTAACTTCCACAGATAACACTGTAGACTTTTAGGACTGCTTTGTTACTATAATTTAGGCCTTTTGGTTTACTATGTGTTAGTTTTCAAACATGGGAAAATTTATTAAAGTGCTTATTTAACGTATCAAAATGGACAGTGGCCCTAGGTTCTCCCAGAATCCTCAGTCCCTACCTGTTACAGGATGTGGCTGGAATACCCCACCCTCTACCCTGAATTCTCCAACATAGGGAGCTGGACTGTTCTTTCCTATATAATCCAACTATTCTGTTTACCTGCTTCCTTTGTACTTTTGGGCCTCCTGGCTGCTGTACCTGGTCCCCCTCTCTCCTCTCCTCTATTCCTCCCCTCCCCCCTTATATGACACAGCTCAGTCTGGTCATGTCCACTCTGGACTCTCCCAGGTATCCCTGCCTCTGGCTATGTTCTCCCACATATCTATAAAAAACTCCTCCTGTACCACACCTAGGGCAACATTCCAGTTCTTTTGAATCCCTAACAATGCCCGATAGCAGCAGAAACTAGTCACTGATAATTATGTTCCCTTATTCATTCATTATCAACAAAAAATCTGGGATGCTAAGTATCAAACCCAGGCCAAATGTGTTATTTAACATATCAAAGCAGACCCTAGTCTACAGGTTCTCCCACAGTACCTTAGTCCCCTACCTGTTACAGGTTATGACTAGCATTCCCTGTCCTCTACCCTGAAACTCTCTGGCCCAGGGTCTGGACTGCCCTTTCTCCAGAGGCTCTTCCCTATATAATCCAGACATTTTTGGTACTCACTTCCTTTGTGCCTTTAGCCTCCTGGCTACTGGTCCCCCCCTCTCCTCTCCTCTCTTTCTCCCCTCCCTCCTTATATGACACACCTCAGTCTGGTCATGTCTACTCTGGACTCTCCCAGATGTCCCTGAGTCTGGCTGTGCTCTCCTACAACAGACGTCCACCACACACCAGTAGCTGTCATGTCCTTTCCTTTTTATTTCTTTTTGTCCTTCACTATGTAGTTTAAGTCCCAGCTGGCTTTCCATCTGATGCTTGTCATTGTGTGAGAAGGATCTCCACCATTATGTATGAGTGTACAGCGGACATTCACACGTTGTTCCCTTGACAACTGATCTGCTATCATATGCTTACCTAGTTTCTCACTTGTTTTTAACTTAGTATGATCCATCTAAATGTGGCATATATATATATGAATTTTATTGGGATGACTTACAGGCTGCAGTTAAGCTAATCCAGCAATTGCTGGCTGTGAATGGAAAGTCCAAGAATTTAGAAGTAGTTCTGTTTCAGAAGGCTGGGTCTTCTCTACATGCTGGAATTCTGAAGAAGGAGGTAGACTCTGATGCCAGTGAAGGAATGGACCTGCTAGCAAGGTGAGGGAAGCTGGCAAAGAGCAAGAGCTTGCTTCTCCCTTGTCCTAATACAGGCTTCTAGCAGAAAGGCATGACCTAGATTAAGGGAGTTTCTTTCCACCTCAAGATCCAGATCAAAAGTGTATCTCCTGCCTCAAAATCTGGACTAAAGGCACAGATCTTCCCTCCTCAAGATCTGGATCACAGATGTGTCTGTCTTCCTACCTCAAAGGTCCGGACTAGAAGTGGATTCACCCACTTCAAGGCAAGCAGAAAGTCTCTCACAGATGAGCCCTCCACTTCTAGACTGTAATTCATTCCAGTTATAGACAAGCTGACAACCAAGCATAGCCATCACATATCCACTGTTTTCAAATTTTGTCTTTAAAACCAAAGTGAATTTTTTACAGGTAGCATGAAATTGAGTGTTTTTAAAATCCATTCAATGTTGTGTTCGTGTGTGTTCTTCTTCCTATGTGTATGAGGAAGTTGACTTTGATGTATCTCAACTCTCTCTCCCCTCCCCCCCCCCCCCCCCCGCGCCGCCCCCCCCCCCCCCCCTCCCGCACTCTCTCTCTCCTCTCTGTCTCTCTCTGTCTCTGGTCTGTCTATCTGTGTATGTATTTGAGACAGGAACTCTCACTGAACCTAGAGTTTACTTTTTTCGGGGTATAGATTGACTGACCAACAAGCCGCAGGGTTCTGTATCTTTCTGTCTCTGCTCCCCAGTACTTGGGGTTATGGGTGTGCACTGCTATCCCTAACTCTTACGTGGGTGCTGAGAATCCAAACTTAGGTCCTGGTGCTTATATAGTTATCACTGGTTCACTGAGCATCTCCTCAGCCCAGTCAATGATTTCGATTAGAGATTTTAGTTCATTTATATTTATTTATTAAACAGAAGGCTGATTATCCCTATTTTTAACACCTGAAAGACTTCACAACTCGGATTCCTGAGTGACATGAGAAAATTTTCATACTTGACTTTACATAACATGTTCAATTAAAATAAAAGCACATTAAAAATATCATAGAAGTTCTCTTTCAGCTAGTGTTAATAATAAGCACAAATGATTACCCCTAAGTATCCTACAGTATCACTAAGATACCTCATTTGCATATGTAAATATTCTAATGTCCAGAATCTGAAACACCTCCGTTCTCTAGCATCAGGTCAGATGCTGAAGCTATATGGCCAGGCAGGAATTGTGTTAATTATTTAGGTCCTGCAAATCCTTTGTCTCTTGCTTTCTCCCTGTGGGACTGGGTAATCTTCTGTGTTAGCAGTGGTGATATGCTTTATTACTTATCTTTAATGTACTCACTGTTTCTTTGTGGTTATTATTTTTTTTAGGTAATAACCACTTTGTATAAACTTAATTATGTACTTGTATTATGTATAAACTTAATTATGTATAAACTTAATTATGTACTTAATTATACCCCTCCCCATTTTTATTGTCATAATTTATCTTCATGTCATATATCTGTTAACAAGTTAGTGCAGCTGTCATCTTAAATACTTGGTCTTTCTAAGTCCAATTCTAAAGACAAATGACTCACAAGACTACTCTGAAAAGCTTCCGTCCTTGACAGCCACCACCCATACTTTTGTCTTGGCGAGTCTCTCAGTGTCTGAAGGACAGCCTTGCCATTCAGTCGTGGCTTTGTTTTTTCCCTCAGAACCTCTATTGCATCATACCACCGACTCTTCTACATGTCAGCTTCCACTGACCTCATGATGGCGAAATAGGAGCTTTCGTTTGAATTACACATCTTTTTCTTGTTGTGTTTGGATCCTGTCAGTGCCTGGCAATGTGACTGTAAAGTCATGCTGTCATTTTGGATCAAATATGATTTGTGACTTTGGATCTTTCTGTCCTGGGTTCTTAAATTTTCCAGATTTGGGATGTTTCTGTTATTCAATTTTTCTTCCTTTAACACTGTCAGTGCTTTCACTTGTGATGCTGGCTCATAAACTGCATAGGATTTCATTTCTTCACATCTCTTTTCTCTGATGACTGTACAATTTGTTGTCTGGTTTGCATTGTGCTAGGTATTTTAAGTAGTCTAGTCATGATCTTAAGTGGATTTTGGTATCTTGGAGAGTCCTGGATCCAGTGCCCTGCAGGTACCACAGAAACAGCTTCCTCTGTTGTATGTTCCATGATCCTCTACCCTGCCATAGGCCTGAAAGCAGGCAAGTAGCCAACCAATCATGGATAGAGCTTCCCCCATCTTCCACACAATTTAGGCAAGAGCAGTCCTTTTTTTGTAGGCTATCAAGTCATTCCACCACAGTCACGTGAAGCTGACATATCATTCATTGCAGTTGGCATTTCGTCACTTGTTTAATTTTGTTAAACTGCTTATTATCTCTTAATGTTCCATCTTCCTTAAAGTGATTATCCTGTATGTATAATATATATATAGTCTATTAATAGTTTGGCGCGCTCCCATTTACTGGGAAGTGGTGGTTGTTTGGTACCAATGTCTCCTTGGTTCACATCTCTAGTTGATTTCTGTGCATTTAGTGGTACTGACACTTTTATAGGATGGCTTTGGGGCAAAGGACTCACACTTGGAAGATAAATAGGTGTGGTGAGTACAGTGGTCTGGTACAAGTGGGGAACAGCAGCTTATCCTCTGCAGCTGGCAGCTTGGGTTAGTTTGGCCAATATTGTAGGGGCCCTCAGAGCTCTATTCTGTGAGTAGCTGAGGGTTTTGTGGGTCTTCACTTGTGATGTCTGCTGGAGTCATTTTGCCCCCAGAGGTGATAGCTAAGGCTTTTCAAGGCACTGGGTCCAACTAGTAGGCCCACTGTGACATCACCTGAAGTGTGGTGCCTGTGGAGTGGCTATAGATCCAGAGACTGGAGCAAGGGTTATGAGGATCAGTGGGCATGCTGGTGAGCTGACAAGTATTTAGGTGCCAGCCTTTGTGAAGCAGCCAAGAACTGGGAACAAGGGCATGTTAGCACGCACATGGCCACAGTGGCTACAGGGTGAAGGTGAGGTCTAAGTTCTTTGGTGACTGAATAAGCTAACATTAGTAGCCTAGGCACATTAACACAGTGGCCCCGGGGCCCTCAGGCATGAGGTCTTTTAAGCAGTAGCATTGATGTTGGATATCTAGGCCTTGAAGCTAAGGCCTGAAGCAAGTTCTAAGTCTCACTGAATGCTGAGCCTGTACTTTATATGTATATATGGCTCGAGGTCCATGGTGCAAATGAGCTTTCTGTGGTGAAGTCTCCCATGTCTGAAGCACAGGCATGTAGGTAGAGGCCACAGTTTTGAGTTTATGCAGGGCCAGGAGAGATAGCATCTTTGGTTCTTGGTGTGAAATAAATGGCTGTTCTGTGGTGTGTGGTGTGTTTGTGGGGGTGGTGGCCTTGGGTATAAATGGATGGCTGTTCATCTGTTGCAAAAGAGACTGAACCCAAGAATATTGAAGAAATGAGAGAACACAATGGCAAACGTCCAAAGCCTGTGTCAAGGAATGTACGATGTTGAGGCAGAACCATTCAAGGTCTGGCCCATTGTGAGAGCCTGTGTATTCAACAGGATTATATATTAAATAAATAAAAGGGGAGCTTCTGGGCAGATTCAACAAAACACTAATCACTTTGAATGGAGAACAAATTTTATTCTAAAAATAGATCTTAGTAACAATGAGATACCAAAATTGGTCATTACAATAGAAAAAGGGCAATAAGGGATTGCTTTAGTCTTTCTCAAGATATAAAATTACCACACCATAAAATATGTTGCTAACTCTCATATTTGAATTAGTCCTTCTATAGATTTACTCATTGTTTTACTTTAATAAACACATTCTTTAGAAAAGCTAGGAAAGGTAAGCATTTGTTTAAGTCACACTTGGGAGACAACTACACTTAGGAAACATGTTCAATTTTTACAGATTAAAAAGTCTCTTCAACAAAAGTCCTGGTATTTGAAAGTAACAAATTAGATATTAAGTAAATTACTTTTAACCCCCAACTCAGTGGAAATGTAAGAGGCAAATAATGAGAATGCTTTAAGAAAGTGGTTTATATCTCCAAAGTGCTAGAGAAACAAGTATTTAAGACGATCTCTGGTGGGTATTGAAGTACCAAGAATGGAGCAGATAAAACAAGTTAAGCTTTCAAGGCCCTCACTGCCCCGAGGCCCTGAACTGTATTTCCCACAGGAAGCAGAGCAGTGGCTGCAAGCCAGCGGGAAGCATGGATTTCCCACCAGCCCTTGTTTGAAACTAGTCTAACCCCACGGTCCCTTTCCTAGTATCTCCCTCTGGGTTAGCATCATCTGAGCAGTCCATGGTTCACCAGTTGGACCTAATGTAAAGCAAGTAGAAATGATTCTTATATATAAAAAAATTCTTTGTAGTTTGTGTTCTTATGAAAACCAGAAGCACATTACAAAAGTTATACTTACATTTTTAACTGTAACATAGGTGTGTGTTCGCTCATAATTTTTGGCTTATTTTTACACTTTTAGAAATTGCTATAATTCACTTTGTCCCTCTACGATAGAAATACTATACTAGTATTTTGTAACTAAATGCCTTCTTTATTAAACTGGGCCCTGAGTTTGACCTGAGTATAAATTTTAAAACTTACAATGCCACAGACAGCGTGGCTGCTCTGGTGACCTGAGGCTGCTTCCCTGGAAACAACAGGGTGTAGCTCCCTTTCCAGAGGGTAAGGAGTAGGCTTGGGGATAAGGAAGCCAGAGGTTACCAAAATACACCTTAGTATAAAAGTCATTTTCTCAAATCTGAGTAAGTTGACAGTAAAAAAATACAGCATTTGTACCCTGTGGGTTCGGTGGCCTGGGGCTTCACAATTCCTGGCTTAACAAACAGGATGCTGGTCAATATAGACTTCTAAACACTGACTGGCAAATCATATAATGGAGCTTTTTAAAAATGGCATTTTTGCATCCATTAAAAAATCCTAGATATGGGAAGCAGCTCCACATTGCCTAAAAAACGTTCACTAGAACTCAAACTGACAAGTGACTGTGGGAAGCAGTTCCCAATGGTGGGACAGGTTTCCACAGCAGCATGACAGCCGTCTTCATGCTGCTGTGCCTTCTGAGAAGCCAGGCGAGTGCTGCAGCTTTGCCTGAATTATGTACAAAAGAAGAGATACCAGCTCTGACAGTTGAAGAGAAATGATGAGCCAAGCTCCCAGTGCCTGGTGGCCTTTAGCACAGGAGCACGGGTGTGATCGTCAGGGCTGTGTTTGGATTGCAAGTTCTACTTCTGGATGAACTCTAATCTAAACCCTAAAATGCTGAGGCTTCCTTCCACTGCATTTGAAAGCTGGCTAGCTCAACCGTGGAACCTGAGGCAGGAATTAGGATCACCCAGCTCTGACTGGCACTCAAATGCTTTATGTGAGCAGTAAAGACACTGATATCGGGAATGCTGTGACAGGCTCCTCAAATGTATGCCACATGGGTCCTGCTCCTCAGTGATGCTGGTCCTGTGTCACCAATCAGTGCCATGAACATACTCCAAAAGATAGGACTTGTCTTGCTATGACTTACTAAAGGAAATATGATCACTGGATAAATTACTGTTAGCTCCAAATATTCATTTTACCCAGGCTATGCCCTTTACCTATAGTAATGAGAAATTTCCAGATATTCATGGAATATACTGTTCATTTTATGCATGTCTTGTTTTTACTACTTCCAAGAAAATAATAGTTTCAACTAATATAAACCAAAATAATTGACAGGGCTGCAGTCGCTCTTCTTTCCTTGATCACTGAAGGACTTTAAATGATGGCATCATGTTCATCACTGAAATATATAAAAAATTAAAATTATTTAAAATCATTATTGTAAGAAAGGTTACAGTAGAACAATTTCAATTTTCACAATCAAAATTATCATCGCTCATTAAGTTCTGTGCACACCCAGCATACTGTAGTGGTTAAGACTGCCAAACAGGTCCACAGTCAAATCTCTGTTCTGACTTTCACAGGGCACAGGCCATGTACACATGAGGGGAAAAATTAGCCCATAAAGGTTAAAATTCGGAAGTTAGGGTACTATAAAGAGCTAGGGGTACAGTCATGGGCCACCACACCTGGTTTATAGCAGTTTGCACTTACAGTAAGTTCTAGCACCAGGGAAAATCAAGCAGTCAGAAGAATTTCTTGTGTGTCTGTGTCTTTGTCATTAAAAATAAAAAACAAACATGTTTTTACTAAAAATACTCTTTGGTACTGATGATATCCAAGGCACATGTACTAAGTCACTACATTGATGAGACCTGGCATGTCAGTTCTTATGAGAGTGGTAAAAGCCAGCAGAAGGAGCTTGCAAAACTCTGGTAAAGCAGTATCTGATCCCAGGTAAAGTACAAACTTGCTCATTGGTATGTCTCCATTTGTAAACAGTCATAAGCCTGCACACAAGCACAACATAAGTCTATCCTGGAGGAGAACAGTGGCCTAGCTCTGGTATTGGTCATGATAGAGTATGCAGAATGGCCCAACTTACATGCTTCGGTACCGAATGCCTCTTCTTGAATAATACATTTTGCATCCAATGTAGAGAATAGATAAAACTCCCAGTGTTAACACTATACCACCAACAAAGCTGCCAATATCAAACTTTGATCCTTTGCCTTTGGCGGGATGAGTAGTTGCTGAAACTAAGAAGAAAAAACAGTTATCTGTGCTTTATTTGAAACATTCTGAAGTCTGAATTTCTAGGTAAGAACACTGAAGTGTGGGTGAGGGAAGATTTAGGCACATAAAGTTTGTATTTTTGTAGAATGGAATGCTGGCTCTCAGGTGCCATTTAACAGCTAATTTACAGCATAGGAAAAAAGAAAAGTCATTTTAATACATACCCGTGACAGATGTCAGTAAACTACTGTGGGCTGTGGTTGTAGTGGATGCTGATGTCTGGGTAGAGTTTGGGGAAGCACTTGCTTTGGGTGTAGACTTTGAGGCAGTGGGAGTCACATTTGGTGAGACTCCCGGGGTTGATATTTTAACAACAGTTGTAGGTTTCACAGTGACAGCTATGGTAGTTTTTGGCAGTACTGAAGGCTTCACGGTGCTGTTAATTTCATGGGTCTGGTTGGAAACCACATGCATGGTAGTATTCTCTGGAAAAAAAAATGCCAAGAATAAGAATTGTTGTTAGGATCTATGGTAAAAGATCCCACACGCGGCTTCTTATCTTCGTGCCACACAGAATGGGTCTAACCAGGGGGACAGCAGGAAAGTCGTGCTGATGATGACATTGCTGTATTACACCCAAACTATCAACAAGACCAGGCCGGATAGCTAGGAACTTTAGTAAGGATATGAAGAAGCCAACCCTGTAAGACTGAATCCTCTCTGGTTATGATACTGTACCTTACTTCCTTTCACATTTTAGGTTTTTAAAAGATAGTTTGTGTTTTGAGTCAGGGCCTTGCTATGTAGCCCAGGCTAGCCTCAGACTTGTGGCAATCCCATTGCAGCCTGCCTGAGAGCTGAGAACACAGATCACCATAACCTGCAGCAAATTATTTCATGTCTAGAGAAATAAACTAAGTGTGAAAAGGCACTCAGGTTCTCTGCCACACTCTCTCTAGAACTTTGAGGACAGCCATTGGGTGCAGATTCCCACGCCACAGTAGGACAGGAACAGGCGGAACTATCCTAAGGTGACAACTTCCTGCAGTGGCTATGGGCTAAGTGCCACAGTTAGGTGCTCATTTCATGATGGTGATAGCTGTCCACAGGTGGCAGGATGTCTCGAAGCCAGTCTGGCAGAACTGCTTTACAGTGCCAGTGCCTCACCTCATGCCCAGTGTGTAGTTTTTGGTATGAAATATTATGTGCATGAAAAATGGAGAGAGAGACCAGTCCTTAAATAAAACTCCCAACCACAGAACAGTGTCTTCATGTCTTATTCGGTAGGCATTTCCCTCGAGGGAGACTAAAACACTCCACATGACCAAAAGCAAATCCTTGTATATTAATGGCGCAAATGGCATCCACTTTGAAGTTCTGCAACTGCTGACAGCACACACGTGTGGGTGGAGACTTGGACTGTGCCTCTGACTCTAAAGATTGTGTGGCTTATTTCTGTGTTGGCTCTCCATTTCTCAGAAACAGAAACACTTACTGGTTTCCCTTGTTGACCATTTTTATCCTCATAAATAGTAAGATGAAAAAAATGAATCACATGGACTTCTTGACCCATCAGCACCACGGTCCTTATTTCTCCAGATGATGACTCCCGATGTCACCATCTGCAGCTGTCTCTCAAGCTCAGGAGCACAGACTGGTCTCAGGGCATTGCTTCTCCACCACGGGTCTTAATGTTTACATTTCAGATATATTTGTCTGCTTTCAGCCTAGCCGCTCCTCAGTCCTCCCACTCAGTAGTAGCTTGTTTATTTTTATTTTTAAAAATCAAGAGAGCATTTATCATTATCCTAGTAGGTGCCATACTTGAACTAGCCTTTTATTATTCAATCTTGAACACTGTAACATCTCATCCCACTCTAAAATGGCTATATGAATTCTACTGTGAAGAAGCCACAGCAAAGAGTGGTCTTCCTGTCCTGTTGCTCACTGGAGCGGCCTCTGCAGGATACAACAGCTGTCTTAGTGTGCAGCTTTCCATTCCGCTGCACACTAAGACAGCCTTCAGACCCCAGAAAGTGACACTGGTAAACAGCACGGGACATATTAGTTCCCTACTTGGAAAATTAACCGTGCTAGAAAAACATCTAAAGGCTGGAAATGGTAAAATACTCTAAAGGGAAAGAGCTGTTAGGACCGTGACATGAGCGCTGAATGTAAGGACGCGTCTTTAAGATCAGCGTTCATACCTGGTCACTTAACTCCCTTATTCGGATGTATAATTAAACGTCAGGTGTTTCCTCCTGTGAATAACTACTAACCTGGGCAATGCGGCACACAACTGGAAAGGTAGCACTCAGGAGCTGACGCAGGGCATCACACGTTTAGGGCTAGCCAGAGTTAAAAGGCAAAATCTTGCTTCAAACAACAAAACCAATGGGTAAATGAGTGGGGAGATGGCTCAGGGGCAAAGGTACTAGCTGTCAAGCTTGTGGAGCTGAGTTCATTCCCTGGAACCCTTATGGTAAACGGAAAGGACTCTCACAAGCTGTCCCCAACATCCACCATGTGCTCTGTCACACAGACATGCATGCTCACATACTCCCAATAAATAAATGGAATAAAATACAAATAAATGTAATATATAAACAACAGCCATATTAAGCCTAATGTTTCTGCCTCTTTTTACTGTTCAGAGACTGATGAGTACCTAAAGGTAGCTTAACAAAGTTGTCACCTGCAAAGATATCACTAGAACAGGCCAGCCACCAGTTGTCGCCCACCCAGCTGAGCTCTGGTTCTCCTCGAGTCTCTAAGGCAGTGGTTCTCAGTCTTCCTAATGCTGCAACACTTTAATACACTTCCTCTGGCTATGGTGGCCTCCAACCATAAAGGTATTTCCATTGCTACTTTGTAACTATTTTGCTACTGTTATGAATCGTAAATATTTGATATGCAGGATATCTGATATACAATCCCACTGAAAGAGTCATTCCACCCCAAAGGGGTCACAACCTATAGGGTGAGAACCACTGTCCTAAGCTGAGGTTGAACAGGAAGGTGATGGAATGGTGTTCTCTTCCACCCTTGGCCCAGGGAGAGAAGGTAAGAGGATGTTACTTCTCATACAGACATGAGGCCCAAAGGAAACTCTCTGAAGAGCTTTCTGCCCTGAGACAGGGTCAAGGACTGAAGTCAAGTCCCAAGGGAGGCTGGCTCAGGTATGTTTTTTTGTTGGTGGTGTTTTGGTTTTTTTGTTTTTGTTTTTTTTGTTTTTAAATCTATGCAATAGCAAAATTTATGATGCTTCCTTTACTGCAGTTTTTCTTCTTTTCCAATAACAGCCCCTTACACCTACAGCAGATGCAATGCAAAGGGACACATGCACTGCTCGTGTCTGGGCCTCCAGCAGTCTGGTCAGACTTCACTCCTCTAGCCCAATTAGTTATGCCACAGGGAGCAGAGCTCAGAAGTCACTTAAAGTCCCTAAGAGCCAGTGTCTGTAAGGTGCTGTACCACAGGGGTATGAGCTGAGGTACTGTTAGCTCACCCCTGTGACAGCTGCACTGGAAAGGTCCCTCTGTAAAGCAAGGGGATGCTGTCCCCTACTTCCTATGGTGGCTGTTAGCAGCCAATCCAGTTTCAGCTTAGGAAGAAAGAAGCAGACAGCCACTGTTGTCTAACAGAGGCAGTGGTGCTCTCTGTGAGCCTGTCTCCCCAGCTGACCTGGATACTTGAATGGTTTCAGCTACCTCACGGCAGAAAGGCTGCTGTGAAGGAATAATCTCCCTTAGTCCCGTATCCAAGTCCCAAAAGACTGAAGGGTATAAAATGCCCACTTAAACTCTCGTCTGATTTTTAAAAACTCAATTCTTTTATCTGTAGTAGTAGCCTTCCATCCATCACAGTTGCTAAAAATATGGAACTATTTCTAACACAACCAGGATGTTCTGATGCCTGAGTGTTAGTTTGAGGAGGCTGATTCTAAGAATAGTTTCTAGCTTGAATACTTAAATAAAATTAAAATGCCGAGTTCCTGAAATTAAAGCAAACCAAACCAAACCAAACCAAACCAAACCAAACCAAACCAAACTAAACTCAATCCAACCCCCTGAGAACCACTTTGCAGAGTGACAGCCTAATCAAGCAAGTGCTGGCTGTGTAAACTCAAACCAAAAAGGCCGTTTTTAACTGCAAGTCCAAATGTAGGTTCTAAAAATCCTAAATTCAAATTACTTGACAGAACACAGAACTGAAAATCTAGATTTTTTTTTTAAAAAAATCAGTCTTAAAACAAACAAACCAACCTAGAAAAATCTATACCAAAAGTGGGGTCCTGGTGAGAACTGAGCCTTTTAAGAATCACATCAGCACAAGGGCCTGGCTATTCGTGAACATCAAATACTTTATGCATCTTATTTAAATCAGAGCAATCATCTAAAGACCCTGTAAGTCTGTAGAGAAATTCTGCAGGAGAGCTGTTTCCTGCACAGCAGGATGCACAGGGTAGGGCAGATAGCCTGGCTGCTCAGGGCACTGAGGCTGCCCAGAGACTCGTTTAGCCAGGTACCTTGGGGCCTGCTCATCCCATTCCACAACCACATCCTACACCCACAACAAGTCTTAGCTAGTTCCAGAAGGCCCAAGACAATGAGAAGGAATCAATATCACCAGTACCAAACAATGGTCCCTGGTCAAGACCCTCCAAGGCTCTCAGCAACTGCCCCTTAAATTCTTTGAGACAAGGTTTCTCTGAATACAGTGTCGAGAACTCACTATGTAGACCAAGCTTGGCCTGCAACTCTGAGATCCGCCTACCTCTGCCCTCTGCCCTCTGCCCTCTGCCCTCTGCCCTCTGGCCTCTGCCTCCACCTCTGCTAGAACTGGAAGTGTGTGCCACCACCGCAGACCCATCCTACTGTGTTTACACGCCAGTTACACAGCAGATCAGGCCTTAGTTGCTTCTTTCTATATGTGTGCTTATGTGCTACCTCCATACCAAACACAATGCTTAGACACCCACTGACACAGAAGGCCTTACTGTAAGGGGTTCAAGATGGAATTGACAGACAGGGAACAGTGCAGTTACAAGCCAGGCTAGAGGTGGGGGCAGCCTTTCTCTCCTTCCAAAGTGTCTCTATCTTCCTTTCAATAAATACATGGATTTTAGTCTTTATAGTTCTTAATTGTATTTTTATTATTATTACCTTAGAATTTAATGTTTCTTGGGGCCAGCACAACTGTGCAGACACACAGACACAGACACACACACACACACACAACCACAACATAACTAAAAATTTTTCTCCCATGCTGTCAATGGCTTTTCTAGATCAAGCAGAAAGGAGATGGTTTCGTCCTAATGTGGAAGTATGTTTTAGGCAATTTTTACTTTTCATTTTACAAGGTGAATTCAACTTCTTCCTGTAGAAAATTAGAAAACATAATACAAGGCAATGGGAAAAGGTTCTTGCATAGAAACTGGCACAAATGTGACCCAAAGCCCGCCCTGGCCAGGCTGCCCGGGGCCCCTGGCATGGTACTTGGGGCTGCCTGAAGGCGCCTGCATGCCCTGGAGCTCCATTTGACCTCAGGGAAGGTGCCTCACCGCCAGTGACACTGCCAGCACTTTCTATCCCTCCTGTAGAGGCACGTGGCGCTACCATAACCGGACTGTGACCTTGAATGAGCTGGTGGAGCTGAGCCCATGCCCTCTGTGACAGCTGCCAGTGTTCCCTGTGAATACTGTTTGCATTCCGTGCCTAAGACTCTCCTATGTAGTTTATAAACATCTGTAATTTTCATAGGTTTCTGAGGCAGATGCTGTTAGCCCCTCTTACAGACGAGACAGAGGTATACGAGGGTAACCTGTCCAGAGTCACAAATGTAGAAGCCAGGAAGTGAAGCTAGGCAGTTTGACTGAAAAGCCCCTGTACCAAGTCACTGGCTGGCTATGTTACAAGGGGCAGCAGTGCCACAAAATCAGGAAGCTGTGGCTGGAAAGGGCAAGGAATCATACCCTGCCCAGTGCTAACCTTTATCACGCTCCTGGCTGGAAAACTGTGAATAGATTTTAGGTTAAAAAAATGACATTAAACATGCTCAGAATTCCTTTAAACGTCCACATCTCAGCTAGGTGTACACCAGACATGTTCCTTGAATCTGCATATAAGAAACATACCAGTTCGTCTCTGTCAGAAAACCACAAGGCACTTGACAGAGACCTTCCTCATACCCCAGTCTGACTTTGCACTGTCTCTGCAGGGCTAATTATGCCTGAGATAACACTATTAAAAGCTGTACTAGCTAGCAATTTCATAGACTCTGCAGATGGTGCTGTCATTCGGTTACAAAAGATTTAGGGCCTAAACACAGATTAGGCATGTGCAACCCTGCAGCTGCCACAAAAGAATGTGGTCATCCATAAGCTTAAAGCCCACAACAAAGAGTTGTCAGCAAAACAAATGTCAGCAAAGAAGCCCCTGGAGGCAACAGTTGCACTGAGCCATCCCGGCAGGTGGTTTCAGTTCAGTGTGGAAGGGTACCACATTCTTTGTTTTGGTTTTTTTGAAACAGCCTCTTGTTACACAGCTAAGGCAGCCTTGGAACTTGCTGTGTGGCACAGACTGACCTTGAACTCAGCATCCACTTGCTTTCAGTCTCCTGAGTACTGAGATTATGGATAAGGTCCCCATGTCCAGCTTCAGTGCTGGTAATTTTGTTTTAAAGAGAAAATCCTCACTCGGTAGCCCATACTCACCTGAAACACACTATACTACGTAAAGGCCTCAGACTATTGGCAATCCTCCTGCATCAGCCTTGTGAAGGCTGGGTTACAGGAATAAGCCATCTGGCCTGGCTCTAGCACTAGAAAATTTAATACTTAATGCCCAACATTTTGCTTGAAAGACAAAGGAAAAATGAAACCTTGCAACACTGAAATACACACATGCTTAATGTTCTCTATGAATACTGCATTTTAGACAGCAGCAGCTTCTGTGAGAGATGCCATCCCAGGCCTTCATGTTTTCACTGTGTGATTTCTGTCAGAGCCCCAGAGGACTGACAGGTGAGACTCTCATGGTTTGTCCAAGCCTGGTGCCCATGCTGCAGCCGCATGGTTTTTTGTCAGCAGCAAAAACTCGGCAGAGGATCCCACTTTGTCATGTAAAGTGCTCAACCAGACACTGACTTCTCACTGACAACGTTCAAAACACCACAGGTAGCATCAACAAATACTCATGCATACTTAATCACAAATATCTGAAGTAGAAAAGCTTGGGTTTAAAAATCACAGTGTCTTACAACTTTGATTTCTGTTGTTTTTCTGGTGGGGGTTCAACCTGCCAGCTGGCTGTACCCACAACCCCTTCCCACCTACCAATGTTGATGCAGCAACAGAAACATCTGTGTTCTCATTGGTCTCTGTGTTAGTTTGATGCCAGCTTGACACAAGTTAAAATATCATGTGTGAGGAGGGCTCCTCAGTAGAGAAAACGCCTCCATAAGATCAGGCTGTTGGTGAGCTTGTACGACATTTTCTTAATTAGTGACTGATGGGGGAGGGTCCAGCCTATGGTGGGTGATGCCATCCCTGGGCTGGCAGTTCTGGGTTCTTTAACAAAGCAGGGTGAGCAAGCCAGTAAGCAGCACTCCTCTGTGCCCCTGCATCAGCTCCTGACTCCAGGTCCTGTCCTGTTTGAGTTCCTGCCCTGACTTCCAATGACTAACTGCAATGTGGACGTGTAAGCCACATAAACCCTTTCCTCCCCAAGTTACTTTGTTCATGGGGTTCTGTCACAGCAATATCAACTCTAAGACAGTGCTGCTAAGAAATCCCCCCAAGTGCAAGAATACACTCAACTGCTTCCGTCTCAGAAGCCGTTGTCCGTAACTGAGGCTTCATTGTACTGCTCACTTGATGTTTCTATGACATATAATGCTACTCTCCATGGCTTAAAGTGTACGTAACTACTCCATGACAGTATGTTTTCTGACATCTGCTCTTTGCACTATACACAACTGGTTTCTTAAAGTATTTCAACTTTTTGTTCTAAGAGCTGTGCTGTTAAATAGGTTTGTTACATAATCAGTTTCATTTTTTTCCCCGATCTATTCCCCATGGTTCTTGGAATCTAACAACTACTAACTTCCAAATACCATATCTAGGACTCTAGTCAATTCTAGCTCAAGCGGCTAATGATGAAAATGTAAGATCACCGCAGAACTACTTAAGAGAACATAACATGTGCCTATGGGACATGGCTAAGGAAACTATCTGGTTTTATACCACCTATATAATGAAATAGTATAAAATAGGAAACATTTAAAATTATATCCCCCTTAGCTGGGCAGTGGTAGCACACGCTTTTAATCCTAGCACTTGGGAGGCAGAGGCAGGCGGATTTCTGAGTTCGAGGCCAGCCTGGTCTACAGAGTGAGTTCCAGGACAGCCAGGGCTACACAGAGAAACCCTGTCTGGAAAAACCAAAAAAAGAAAAAAAAAAAAAAGAAATTATATCCCCAGAGCCAGCAATATGGCTCAATGGGCATAGGTGCTTGCTGTCAAGTCTGATGACCTGGGTTTAACCTCTGAAACTCAAAAGGTAACAAGGAGAGAAATGAGTCCTGCAGTTTGTTCTCTGAACTCCATACATGCACAGTGTGTTATATCTCTATCCCCACAATAAGTCTACAAATTCTTTGCTATGCTTCCTTCCAAAAAGCGAGGGTTTTTGTTTGTTTGTTTTGTTTTAAACATCCATCGTCTCAAAACTGTCTTCTAAGAAAAGAACCTGGTGCAGGTAATGCCTGAGGGTAGCTTCCTCAGCCCTCTTTAGGAGCAGGCTGTGGGGGAAACATTTACCATTTGAGGCCTACAGAGAGCCTAGTGGGGAAGAACTGGCCATGTCAGTTACCGGAGAGGGGACTCCTACTTGGTCACACCCATAATCACTGCAACATCAAAGCGATCCTATTGGCGTTACTAATTCCTGATATACATGGATGCCACATCATAGGATAGTTTTAAATACTCAAGCTCAGAGCTCTGAACCTGCAGTTATACAAGAGACAGCCAACAACATGGCAGCCTCTCCGTCATTCCCTCCAGTGAACATTGGCTGTGTCTAGGAGTAACTGGAAGGAATGGGAGGAGGCCTAGATCCTTTCAAATTTTTACTTTAGATGCTAAAGCATCACTTCAGAGACTAAATGCATATATTACTAATGTCCACAATTGTTCAAAGGCCTAGAAAGATTTTAAACAAGACATACCCTACAGGGAACAGGGAAAGCCCTGTGTGAATGTGCATTGGTGACACAGGCACAGCCATGTCTAAGACCTCACAGACTTAGAGTCAGAGGGATGGCATAGCCTTTCTCGGAACCAAGTGTTGACAGTGTGTGTAGGAAATGTCCACCACAGCTTCTCCCTCTCCCACTATTTACAGCCTGAAGTGTGCTCCCCGACAGAGGCTACCAATACTGAGATTTTCCAGGGTATGCAATGACCCATCCCTCAATAATATTATAAAGAGTCAGTAAACTCTATATAATACACACACCGAGCCTCCTGGGCTTCAGTGTCTCCACTGAGTACCTAGACCACCTGACTCCAGCTTTCTGAGTCCTCTGTCTTTTCTTCATTCCACCCCAGTCAGGTCTGAGCTGGGCTTGTATATTCCTAAAACAACTGAATCTCTACTCTTGCAAAAGGGAAGTATGAAATAATTTGAATTTTAGACACATTGTGAGCAAGTTCTATTATGTGGTTTCCCAGCTGAGTGCTGATTATAAGAGGCAAAGTGAGGGCGGAGTGGGCAGTAAGAGGAGGCGTAATCCTGGTACAGAAGACAGACAGATGACTGACAGACAGCTAACCGAAGCTATCTGAAGCTACTAGACGATGGGGACAGAGACCCCTCCAGATGCCTGTGACCCTGAGGGGATGTCTAAGGGCATGGCCACCTTAGGAGGCACTGTACACACAGAGCTCACCTGCTGTGACCCTGGGAAGGGGTTTTACTGTCATCCTACAGACTGGACATGAAAGTGGGGCAGGGCACAGAAGACTCTGGATTCCTTTCCTGAGAGTTCAAATTTGAATTTTGAAGACACTACTGGTTTTCAGGCTTTGTAAGGGGCAAAGCAAAGTTTGTCCAGATGAGGTTCTCCTGGACATCCTACCTAACACCAGACAGCTTCCTCAGAAACACAATAGTACAAGGCAAAGGTCATGTTCATCATCAGTGTTGAGAAACACTGAGCAGGCAGAACACCCATCTTTGTAAAACTGTACAGGAGGAAATGAGGAATGTCCTGGTTTGTATCAGTCTTCATGGTCAACAATGGCAGGACATACCACATCCTTCTCCATTAGTCAACCACATGAAAGCCTCCAAGGGCCAGGTGCATTAGAAACACACTGAGCTCTGTCCTGCCATTTTCTGGGTATCTTTTCCTTCCATCTAAAGTAACCCCTGTGGTTACAACGCTGCATGAGAGACTGTTTGTGCCAAGACTGGCAGCACCATGCAGTGCGGGCCCCACCACTCACACTGCGCAGGGCACACACAGGGAAGATCAGCTTGGCCCTGGGGAGCACAGCCAGGCTTGCTTCCTCTCATCTGGGCTCTAATCTTCCAAAGACTTGTGTCACTTCCCTCCAACCCTGCCACACCTCCTGTCAGGCTTGTTCATAATTTTCTTCAAAAAATTTGAAAATGCGTTTTATATGAATATATGGTTTGTATTTTTTGTCTTGTTTTTGAGACTGGGTTTCTCTAGCTGTACAGGAACTTGGTCTGTAGACCAGGCTGGCCTCACACTCACAGAGCTCCATCTGCTTATGCTTCCCTGCGTGCTGAGATTAAAGTGCTATCTATATGTGTTTTGTTTGCACGTATGTAAATGTACCATGTGCATGCTCGGTGGCCACAGAAGTCGGAAGGGGGTGTTGGACCAATGGTTGTGAGCCACCATGCAGGTGCTGGAGTCTAACCTGTGGCCTTGGTAAGAATAAGCACTCTTAACTTCGGAGCCATCTCTCCAGCTCCAAGGTCACCTTCCCCCTCTTCTGGAAGTCCGATATTCAGAGGCTCATCTGTCTACCTGGATGTTTGTTTTTAGTTCTTCTCTCATATACTGTATCCCAATTGTAGTTTCTCTGTCCTCCCAAGTCTCTTCCTCCCACCCACTCTCTTCCCTAGATCCACTCACCCTTCCCCCTTCCATCAGCGCGGAGCAGGCCTCCCCAGAACATCAACTAGACTTGGAATAACTAGCTACAATAAGACCAGGCACATACCACCACGTCAAGGCTGGACAAGGCCAGTAGAAGAAATAGGGTTACTTAAGTAGGCAAGAGTCAGGAACAGCCCCTGCTCTCAACTGGAAGGATTCCTACAAGAACACCAGGCTGCTACTCAGCCTTAACATATATGCAGAGCACCTAGGTCATACCCCTACAGACTCCTTGATTTCTACAGGTCCCAGTCAGTTGATTCTGTGGGCTGTGTTCTCTTGATGTGTCCCTGACCCCTCTGTTTCCTCTGATCCTTCCTCCCTATCCTTCTCAGGACTCTCGGAGCATCTGCTGCCATCAGTTGCTGGATGAAGTCTTTCTGGTGCTAAGAGCACTCTGCAGGCAGGGCAAACTGTAAATCAGAGGCTTTGTGGCTGGGTTGGTGTTCTAATCCCTCCACTTGAGACCTTGGCTGGTTACAGAAGATAGCTGGTTCAGGCCCTGTCCCCATTCCTAGGAGTCTTTGCTAGGGTTAGTCTTGTAGATTCTATTGCACTAGGTTTTCACCTCACCCTCAAAAGGGTTCCAGTGCCAGATGTTTCTCCCAGTATTTTCTCCTTCCTGATCTGATGATAACCTGTATCTTTATCACCACGTTTATACCTGTCTGTTATTACAGCTTTTGTTCTGCCTACAGTCCACCTCAGCTGAGGCATCCTAGCAGGTTTTTATCTATGTCCAGTTAAGTCTCTGCGACTCTTGGGACCTGACATATTGCCTATGTCATTTGGGATATATGAGGTACAAAATGAACCTCTGTTGAGTGCCGTTGATCAAGGAATATCCAGAACAACAGCAGAACTGTCAGCAAACATCGATACGGAAGCTGGCAGTTTGTAGCTTTAAGATTCTAAGTGACCATGGTACCCTAACTTCAACCTTGACTTCACTCCTGCACGCTGGACTCCATCCTAACAAGGATGCTAACAGGTACAGAGCACCTACTCGTGCCAGCTGCTGCTCCAAGCATTTTGCCTGTACTAACTCTAATCTTTGTAACTCAAGAAGCGGTACTAGAAGGAAACTGAGGCACAGACCCTAATATCCAGACCTTGTTCTGGATATTCCTTGATCAATGGCACTCAACAGTTACAGTACAGTAACTTCGCTCCTCCTAACTACACAGTAAGGTGCCACTCCATGGTGGAGGTCTTGCTTAGCAGTGTGAGGCCTGGCCTCCATCCTCATCACATGGGGGAGGCAAGGGGACAAAGCCAGTAACAGAGAGTGACTGTCTAAGAGCCAAGATCCAAAGGGAATTTATTGATCACAAACACTCTCTGCACCTTACAACCAGTCAGGCAGGCACGCCCTCCTTGTGGTCAGAACCAACTCATCCTTCCTTTCCCTCTCAGGCATATGGATGCCCAGCACTCAGTAGCTTTCCACCACCTCCGATGCTGGGGACCTGAATGAGAACAGTCCCCCAAAGACCTTTGTTCTGGAACACTTGGTCCCCAGCTGGTATCACTTCAGGACAGAGCCTTGATGAAGGAAGTGTGTCACTAGACCAGGCTCTGTCCCATTTCTTGTCCCCTCTCCTTTCTGTGTGCAGATGAAATAGGACCTGGCTGTGCCCTGACTGCTGGACCAGCTTCACGCTCCTGTAGCTCTCCTGCTCTTCATGCTCTCCGCCTGAAAATTCAAGCCAGAATAAACCCTCTCTGCCTTAGCTGCATTTGCTGAGACACTGCATCACAGCAACTGAAAGGAACGGATACAACACTCTATGAGCAACTTCAACTATCTGAACTTTCAAGTGTCAAAGTCCAGCAAAGCTTTCAGGTCCACAGACATTGGCTGAGCCCAGGTTTCCCCTTGCCTTGGTCTTTTTAGCTAACTGGTAGACTTCCAAAGCATAAATAATAAGATGTTTGCGGACAAAGCTCAGGGGCAGAATACCTGGGCTGGAACCCTGACCGCCTATGGTGGTTTGAATAAAAATGGCCCCCATATGTTATAACGTATTTGATCATACTGTGAACCCTGAGCTTGTGTTATTTACTGGAAAAAAACCTGTTTCTAGTTGTGGTATGGCTTAGCCTTAGCACACACCTTTAATTCAAGAGTTTTCTTCTTGAATATTGTAAACAGGATTAAATAAAGTCAAAGGTCAATAGGCAGAACAAGCGACCCAGTTGACAGGAAGTGAACATATTATCATTAAAAACCATAGAGAGTAGGGGGGAGTCGGGAGGATGGATAGAGAGACACACAGAAGTAGAAGGGAAGGAGATTCAATTTGGAGGAGGTTTTTTTTTTTT
>NW_021604596.1:9420232-9438739 GCF_004785775.1 Grammomys surdaster
TTTTTTTTTTTTTTTTTGAGACAGCAAGAGAGAGGGGCATTGCTTCTGGGACAAAACCTGAGGAGGAAGGCCAGCTGGGTGTTTTCTCTGCCTCTCTGAGCTATAGGCTTTCTGTAGCTGTAACCCAGCTGTAACCCAACATCTGGCTCCCGAAGCTTCATTGGTAAAATAGAATCATTGAGATTTTGTTAAAAAGCAAAACAAAAAAAAAACCCAATACCCATAGCCCCATAAGGAATGGCACTATCAGGAGATGTGGCTTTGTTAAAGTGAATTTTTTTTTTTTTTTATAAGAGATGCTGTGGTCACGGTGTCTCTTTACAGCACTAGAACACTAAGATGGAAGCTGGTACCAGGGACTGGGATGTTGCTGGAACAGGGCAGACCACGCTTCTTGTTGCTGGAATGTGGACTTTGGATTAGAAAAGTAACTGAATGCCTTTAAGTGGGCCTTAATGGGCCATACTTATAGAAGCATGAAAGACAGTGGTGCTGGGGGTGATTTGAAATGTGGGGACCTGGCTCAAGAGGTTTCAGGAAAGAATTTTAGTATGTGAACCACAGACTGTGTTTGTTATATTTGGTGAAAAATGTGGCTGCCTTCTCCCAAAAAATCTGCCTGAGGCTGAGTTGAATACTAATGGAGTAAGTCTTAGTAGCCGTGATTTCAATCCAGTCTCACACTGACTGTGTGCCATGGTTATCAGTGGTCAGGCTTATGCAGACCTAGTGAAAAGGGAAAAGCTCAGCAAGGAAAAGTACAGAACACAGATGAGAAGTTTAAAGAAAAACCTGATGCTAAAGGGTCTAAAGGGAAGTGACCTCAGGACAAGACCCCTCCCAGCTAAGCTTCCAACCTGTGAACGGATTTAAAGAAAAGTTTAGGATTGGGTATGATGGTGCACACCTTTAGTCCCAGCGCTGGGGAGGCAGGAGATGGATTTCAGAGTTCAAGGCCAGCCTGGTCTAGAGAGCAAGTTCCAGGACAGCCAAGCTTAGGGAATGAAGACAACCATTGAAATAGAGAGCAGAAGAAGGGGTATTTGAAAGAGAGGGCCATGTTCCAGCCTCAGCAGCAGCAGAACCTGGCAGCTCTGGCCACAGAGTTCTGGCTTTAGAATCAGGATAAAAGAAAGGGGTTATAGAATCTCCTGAGATGAGTAAGGAAAATGGCTGAGGCTAGGCATTTCAGGGGTGTCCCTGCATGGTGTGGATAGCCCTGGTCTTGTATTTTGATGCTAATCCGCTTTCCTGGGAGGGGCTGCAGAGGAGGAGTGAATCAGTACATGGGTGATTTCTTGTGAATCTTCTGCCCACCTTAATTTGTAAAATAAAGGCTAGAGCCAGTGATTGGGCAGTATAAGGGGAGGTGGAGGAAACAGATTTGGAGGAGGAAGAAGAGGTGGAAGGACAATGGAGGAGAAGCAAGTGGCCTGGAAAACCCGCAAGTTATAAGGGATCTCATAGCTGGGAAACAGAGGAGTGTAGAGGTATCTGCCCAATCTAGGCGTGCAGTTTGTATTCATAACTCTTGAGTTCTGTTTTCTTTGACCGGTCTTATTTGGGTTGGAGATTTACCACAACACTGCATGGAGGCCTAGAAAGAGCACGTGTGAAGCTGTAAAGGTGAAACCTGGATTGCCTTAGAGATCTCAAGATGATGGAGGTGCCAGATCTGTGGATACCTGCTGAGAAAAGCTGCTAGTAAGGACTGGAAACAACCCAAGAGAAAGGAGTGTGTTGCAGTCCACAAAGTTAGAAGGAGTTGGAAATCTGAAGAGCACGTAGAGATCACACATGGAGATGCAGAGTTTGGAGTTTGCCCAGCTGGTTTTCAGTCTTGCACTGGTCCAGCATTTCCTCCCTGTGCTCCCTTTCCTCCCTTTTGGAATGGTAATCTATATCCTGTGCCATTGTATGCTGGATGTATCTGATCTGCTTCTTGATTTTGATTTTATAGGGGATTATAGTTAAGTCACTGCCAAGAGTCTTCAAAGAGACTTTGGACTTCTAAACAGGGCTGAGACTGATAGATAATGGAAGCTTTTGAAGTTACACTGAATGCATTTCTCTATTATAATATGGTTACAAACCTATGGGGGCCCGGGGAGTGAAATGTGGTGATCTGAATAAAAACGGACCCCATAGCCCATAGGTAGCGGCACTATTAGGAGATGTGGCCTTATTGGAGTAGGTGTGACCTTGATGGAGTAGGTGTGACCTTGGATGAAGTGTCACTGGGGGGTGGGCTTTGAGGTTTCAGAAGCTCAAGCCAGCTTACGGCCTCTTCCCACTGCCCGGCCTCTTCCCACTGCCCGTGGATCCAAATGTAGAACTCTCTGTTCCTCCAGCACTACGCCTGCCTGCATGCCACCATGCTCCCCACCATGATGATAATGAACCAAACCTCTGAACTGTAAGCCAGCTCCAATGAAATGTTTTCCTTTATAAGAATTGCTGAGGTTATGCTGCCTCTTCACAGTAATAAAACCCTAACTAAGACAACCCCTAATATCAAAGACCTTCTGTCTTGAAAGATGGATCCTTTACAGGACTGGTGAGGAGCTGGAGGCAAAGGCTACAGTCCCACAGGGAGGAGGATGAGCACAAAGGATCCAGAGAAACAAGAGCTCTCACAAGAAAGTCAACCCAAACTCCAACAGAAATGAATCTAGAATCAATCTCTTCACTGGGACTATTCCACACTAAAGAGTTAATTATGATACACATAACTGCTTTAATTATTTATTCATCTATGTACCTATCTGTTTTATTTTATTTGCAGTGCCAGGGATAGAACTCTGGGCCTCATATACACTAAGCAAGTGCTTTTCAGTGGTACTAAATAACGTACAACCTTAAGTTTCCACTGTGTTAAGGAATGATAAGAACCACTGACTATATAATGCGAAGAGGGAGGTTTACAATCCTCACATTGTGGTGTGTTTTTTTGTTGCTATCTAACATTGAAAGCCTTTCTTAAACTAGAAAAGGATGATAAAGAGAGCCTGTGGCATGTTTAAAAAAATGTTCTTCCCAGCAAGATGGAAGCTGAGTAAGATTGTTGATGACAGCCTCCCACTGGCACACCAGTGAACAGCTATTCCTGTCCCTAAGTGCTAAGGAAATCAGTGAATTCGTTTTTGAAACAGCTAATTATAATCAAGGCTTATTTCTTTCAAGCTTCATGGAAAAAATAGAAACACAAACCAATGCCAGTAGTTAAAAACCTAAAAGTAGTAAAGTATGAACCAAAGCAAACTAGTCACTTAGCCACAAAGGCTGGACAAGGAGGAGACACAACAAAACTAGACAACTGGTTGTACAGTAGCTAGACTCAGATTCTACCCAGCAATAGTAACCTTGCATGTAAATGCATTAAATCCTCCAATTAAAAGACAGTGACTAAATTTGGGCAGAACCCCAAGTGTGTATCAAAATATATGGTCTTTATAATAAACTAAGTTCAACTGTTTGGGCACATGTAAACTGGAAGTAAAAGGATGGAAGACAACATCCCACAAAAATGGAACCTAAAGAGGGGGTGGCCTCATAGATAAAATACATGTTAAAACAAAAGCAGTCCAAATAAACATGACCATTACACAATGCAGGGAGGTTCAGTCTAGCAAGTAACGGGTCTGAATGCGCGTGCTCAACATTGGCGTTCCCAGACATCAAAGGCAAACATCAATAGGTCTTGTAGAGATAAAACATCAACATTAGTTCACTTTAGCATTTCCTGGTCAGCACCAGGCAGCTCAGTAGTGCCTGGCTCTCAATGCAGAGGAGAGAAAACAAGTATCTGCATGCCCATTTACTGCAGCTATTCACAATCACCACGAAGTGCAAACGGGCTCACTGTCCACCCACTGATGGACAAAGACACTGTAGAGCAGACAAAGAAGAATGATACTGACTGTCCTGTAACACAAATGGACTGGGGGTCATTGTAATATGTGACATAAGCCAGAAACTGAGAGCAAAGCAGCACCTGTCTACACACACACACACACACACACACACACACACACACACACACGGTGAGCACCTGCAGCCCCTTCAGCCTACAGTAAGGTAGACCATGAGAGACCACAATTATGAAAAACAGACAGATTTTGTAAATAGAAAAAGGAAAACAAGCCAAACTGCTCTTGCAGAAGACTGCATTGTGGTTCAGAGCACCTACTGGGATGGCTCACAAGTACCCACAACTCCTGCATCAAGGG
The DNA here is from genome assembly GCF_004785775.1 of Grammomys surdaster. Classification (NCBI taxonomy): domain Eukaryota; kingdom Metazoa; phylum Chordata; class Mammalia; order Rodentia; family Muridae; genus Grammomys; species Grammomys surdaster. Next base: position 9,424,462 of record NW_021604596.1, read on the forward strand.
ATCCAGTGCTCCCTTCTGGCCTCCATGGGCATCTGCACTTGAATGTAGACACATAATTAAAAACAAAATAATGTTTTAGATGCTGATACTGTGGTTGTTGAGATGGGATGGAGGGAAGTGGGTGGGTACTAAGACACATGCAGTTGCCCTGGAGCCTGACCAGAGACAAATGCTCAGGGGATGACTCCGTGGGTAAAGGGGCTGTCAATTTTTTTTTTAGATTGTTTTTATGAAAAATAAATTCAAAGAGCAATGACTAGAGAGCCATCTAAAACATGACTTGAAATAATGACGACATTAGGGTTATGGTTTTGAAAAGCCTTCACGTATATCCATAAAGTATACAAAAATCAATGTGCACACCTTCATAGGAGTCTCACAAAGGGCAAAGTTTTAATTCCTGTTTACCTTGGAACAAAGCACAAATGATTCAAATTCATATTCATTTTTCTTTTTCTCTCTCTCTTTTTACACTGGCATACAAAGACTAATGGGGATGAGCTAACTTTGCAAAGGTTAGCTTTGATGTTTCATGAAATTTCATGGCTAATCCGGGAACAGGTGCTGAGAACACGTGTATTAAGCTGACCTGAATGGCCTTAGTCTATTCTACTCCCTGTGCTATTCTCTGTAAGAGCTCATGTTTCAGTTCGGAAACTTCAGCCAAGTTTTACTTTCCTGGAGAGTGTTTCCTTTTCTCTCTTGATGGCTAATGGACAGACTATCAAATTAAACAAGGCTAACCAGTAAATTACAATTCTCATCATAGTAATGGTGTAGCCGCTGCAGTGCGCTGCCTGCTCTGTTGTACGCAGCCGTGGGTGCAGAGGCTAGCACCATGTAACATGTTCTAAAACCCGGGAAGGAAACATCCCTCACTTGCCAAGTACCAGCAATCGTACTTTCCTCACATCTCTGACAGTTAATACTGCCATGCTGGTTCTAAGCAGACACTAAATGGCCCCTCAGCCACTGCTGAGGGCAGCAGGGAAGACATGGGACACAAGACATGAAGATGGTAACACAATAGAGGCTGGAGAGAAGGCTCCAGAGTCAAGAGTGCTCTGGTGGTTTGAATAAAAATGGCCCCCAATGCTCATATATTTGAGCTTAATCATCCGAGAGTGGCACTATGTAAGAAGGACTAGGAGGTGTGGCTTTGTTGGAGGAAGCGAGTCACTGGGGGTGGGCTTGGAGAGTTCAAAAAGCTTACACCTGGCTCAGCATGATCTCTGCCTTTGGATCAGTGTGTAGCTCTCAGCTTCTCCAGCACCACACCTGCTTACTGCCGCACCCTTTGCTGTAATAATAATGGACTAAACAAGCCTCCAATTAACTACTTTTTTTTATAAGAGTTGCCTTGGACATGGTGTCGCTTCACAACAACAGAACAGTGACTAAGACAAGCGCTTACTGTTCTTTTAGAGGACTCAAGGTCCTAAAACCTCACAGAGTAACTCACAACCACCTGTACCTCTTCTGGCTTCCATGGTAACTGAATGCATGTGTCAGACATACAGACACATAGACATAAACACCAGCAGACACCGACCCACACCCATAGACACATCCACATGTAAATAAAGAAAAGACTCCAGCAAGTTATAAAGTCTGTTAGAAATTAAAAAGCGATAGATAAGCCAACTGCCAGATACTTTTCCAGGATTCAGGGAGCCTTTGACCCACGAGAACCCTTTTCAGTGGGGAAGTCTAAACTGCCCATCTTCAATTGAGTGACCACCCCTGTCACTTCTGCCTCTCACAGACAAAGAGGCATAGCAAGAGGGAGTCTCTCTCTTCTGTAGTCCAATTCTTTCTCCTTGCTCACACAGCTCTGCCTGTTGGGCCTCTCTGGTCAGTTGTGACCTCCCAGTGCTCCATCTTAATTTCTCCCTCTGAAATAATCTCCGAATGTGTGTGTGTGTGTGTGTGTGTGTGTGTGTGTGTGTGTGTGTGTGAGATGGAGGGTTAAGTGTCGGGTCAGTGACCTGAATAACAAAACATCTGAGCTCAAAACACCAGCTTGCAGCCCTTGCTCCCACCTGCTCCACCCAATCCCTCAGCAGAGTGCCTGTTTATGGCTCCACACCACTGGGAGGGGCTCAGAGCCATTTGTATTCAGTCAACAGCTTCCTAATCTTGTTCTTTGAAATGTCAACCAAATCATGGGATTGCCCACCTTGAGTCTTTCTGTAGCTTCTGTTGAATTATATATAATCAAAACAATCAACTTCAAACTGCAGGGGAGACTTCAGCAAGTCCTTGGGGGACCAAGCCTTTTCTATGCTCTCACAGATAAACAATGAGCAGAGATGTTATCCTGACAGGAAGCTGCTGGGTGCCAGCATCCCCTGTGGAGGCCTTACCCAGAATGCAGCAGGACACGGCCTGATCTGGGGAGAAGCGAGAGTCAAAGTTGCTTCTACACAGAATCTAACTGTGGCGACTCCCAGGATCACAAGAGCTCTGTGCTCTTGTGCTGACTGCACCTTGGTGACTCCTGGCACCCAGTGTTGAGCAGCCCACACACATCTGCCTTCTTCCATGCAGAGCATTTGCTTATTGTTTACTGTTTGGACAGTAATGTGTGCCAAGTCCTGCACTGGGCCCTGGAATACAATGGTAACTGAAATCAGCACGGCCCCTTCAGGCACTCCTTATAGAGTGACAGGAAGAGTCAAGTAAATGCAGACTGGTGAGTCACTGGGACACACACACACACGATCAAGGACTGTTCACTGAGGAGTGGAGCCTGAGCATTCAGTATTCAGCACTCAGTGTGATAGATGAACAGCAGGCAGGCAAAGGCAGAAGAGACAGGAGAGGACAGTACCTTAGGTATCAAGAACAGTGAGGCAGAGAAGCAGGGGGTCTGGAGGAGGAGGAGAAAGAAGAGGAAGAAGAGGAAGAAGAGAAGGAGGAGAAGGAGGAACAGAACCACTTGAGTTCTAGCTTTTCTGGTGCTGTGTGCCAGGGGCTTTATAAACCACCCCATCTACCCCGTACTGCTCAGCTGAGAGGAAACAGTCTCAGAGAAACTGCATATCACCTGTAGCCAACCAACAGCATGAAATACATATCATGGGTAGACACAAAAAGCTAGTGGAGACAGCAAGCAGCCAAACCAGTTCCTAGAGCCCTCAGGCCAGTCTCAGAGCACAAGTACACCTTATTAGTTGGTTATTTTTTCTTTCATTTTCTTTTTTTCCCTTTCCTTCCTCCCCTCTCTCCCCTTCTTGGCAAAGTAGAAAGGAAACTCAAAATACATTATCTGGTAAGAGCTAGAGGAGGGGAACCTGTGATCAGAATATATATTGTATGAAAAAAAAATTTTTAAACAACAACAACAAAAAAAGAAAAACAAAACAAAATCTAAAAAAACTCCACAGAACAGTGCCCATGTTTGTCCCCCTGGTGAGCAATCTCTGCCTCTTGAACTCTGGAAAAGAAGCCTCACAGCACGATTGCTCTCTTGTTCATGGGCCTACCGTTAACCCTGACTATGCAGCCCGCTCTGAGCTGTAAAATTGCTTTTCTCTGGATAAAGTTACTTCGCTTCTCTTGTTAAAAAAAAAATAGAAAGGAAGGGAGGAAGGAAACAGAAAGAAAGAAAGAAACAAAGAAAGGAGGGAGAAGACAATGGGCCACATACAGGAGAAGTGTAGTACAGGGTCATGAAGTTCTGTAGTCCCCATGTTTCAAATACTGTGCTCATGAATTTCAGCTAGGAAAAACAACAACAAGAAAAACCCAAACACACAAAACAAAAAACCCCAAAGAAACCCCAAACTAACCAAAAAAGAGTACTTTTAAAACTGTGTACACATTTACTGTGTATACTCGTTTTCACCATCTGTGGAGTGACTAGGTCATGTTCTACCCCGCACAGTTATTTTTTTATGGTGAGCCCTCACAATCTACTCTTTTAGCAATTTTCAAATAGAAAACATTGTTATTCGGCTGGCAAGATGGCTCAGCTGGTAAAGGCCCTTACTGCTAATCCTAACAGCCAGGACTCACAAAGTGGACAGAGAGAACTCACTCCTATGAGGTGTCCTCTGACCTCCACACAACATGTACACACACACACACACACACACACACTAAATAAAATACCTCAAGTAATGGTGTTAACTATTGACTATACATTACAAAATTTCCACATGAACCCAGAATTACCTTTATAACCATAAAGGGGGAAAAGGCACAGATAAGCCAGCAACAGCAACGGAAAAGAAAAAAAAAACCCAGTTACAAAAACTGAAAGTGTTAATGTGCACTCCACAGTACAGTACAGTACAGTACCAGCCTGCAAGCTAGTGAGTACACAGCCCCAAGAAGGGGCTCTTTTGTCCCAAACTGAGTGTGAGCCGAGGGCCTAATTGTTTCACTAAAGGTTGGAGTCTGATGGGAAAGAGCTGCACTCAGAGGCAGCCAGGACAGCGCAGAGGGACTGCTCGTTGTTAGAGGGCCACATGCAGAATATAAATCCTTTCCTGCAGTATGACAACAGCACCATGTTTTGTTTTGTTTGAGACGTGGCCTGTACTGGTTACTGTTCTCTGTCAATTTGACACAAGCTTCAGTCATCTGGGAGGAAGGAACCTCAGCTGAAGCTGAGGTTGTATCGGCTTGAATACACTTCCAGGGCCAGTACAGCTCAGGCTAGATGAAAGGAAACCTTGAATCTTTCAAATTTACCTGCCATGGTAGCATTGGAGGTCAGCAGAGGCACAGAGTGGTTTCCACTTGGAGAGCCTACAAAAATAAAGACATTCATTGTTAAAACATCCTGAAGATTTAGCTTGGTATATAGCAGGAGCCCTTTGACCTTCAGTTAAAGATTTGGGGCTCCAAGGGGTGTACATATTGAAGGCAACTGTCTGACTATCTTTGTGTGAAGGACTTGAAGAGTTGCTACACCATGGAAAGACAGTGTGGAAGAGTTCAGGCCCACGTGGCAGAGTCGCCAGGTTGATGAGCAGTCTGTTGGACATGCTTACACTCAGGCTGTCTCTAATTTTGAAGAAGAAACTGTGAGCTTGAAAAAAATGAGAGCCCATTTAGTTTAAGTGACTCTACCATGCATACATCCCATTCCCCTAGCCCCAGGTACAGTCAGTCTCTGAGCCTCGAACCTGTATGCAGATGAGGGGGAGGGGAACTTGCAGCTGTTGATGAGCATGGCCAAGGATGGTATGGGGAAGGGAAGGTAATGCTGCAGGAAGTTCTGCTTGTACCACTGTTGCTATGAAACGTCCTGGAGCTGTCAGTGAGTTTGAGGCTGCATTGTTAGATCTTTCACATGGAATACGGCAAGCTTCCGTAGCAACTTGCACGTGCCACAGTCTGGTGACAACAGCTTTGTCGAGGTGCCTGCAGAGGTGATGTCAGCTCTGTTCTGGGTGGTATGGACCACTCTGGAAAGGCCCTCCTTATTCCTGGGTGCCTTCTGGCCTTAAAACCATCAGCACCCCAGTGTCACTCAGTGGTGAGAGATTTGTAGGATTCTCATTTTTCAGTGAAAATCTCAGTATGACTTCTAATTTCTAAGCTAGTATCTTAAGATTTCGGCAGGTCAGGGGGATTAAGAGAATCCTGTGCTGCAGGTAAGCAACTTTTCAATGATTAATTTTGGAATCTGTATAAAGACTACAACCCACAAGGGAAGGGAGCTCCTTGTGTAAGTGTTCCTCCTCACAGGGACCAACCCTGTTGATATCAGGCTGAGCCCTACTCTGAGTCACTCCCTGTGTAAAGAGGCCCAAAGGTGTTATTTATGTTTCTGACAGAACTCACTCCCAACAATCCCCCTCACTCAAAACAAACCGAAGAAACCTTTAAAATTCAAAGAAAAGCCAGCAATAATAACTGTGAAATATTTAGCAACTCTTAAATCTATTTCTCATGTATCTTCCTATGGATGGGACAGTCACCTAGTGTGAGACAGAACTCAGAAAGGTCCTGAGAGATGCAGATGTATTTGACAGGTATCAAGTTGTGGCCAACAATATTAAGTGCTTATGGACAGAGGTTTCCTTTATCTTCGCCTTCTGGGAACTTTATGACAGGAGCATTGTTTTGCAGTGAGAGGAACTGAGCCCCAGCAAAAGCTACTCAACTCTTTAGTGGGTCTGGATGCAGATCGGGTCCATTGACTGCAAAGCCAGCATAGAGCTGTGTTCCTCCTCCCCTTTCTTCCCAGCGTCACATCATCAGCTGCTCCTCCCTCACCCGAGTCATTGCGATTCCTCCCTCTCCTGGTGTCAAGGTGCAACCTATTTGCAAGCAATGGGTCCCATGGCTACAACACTCAGAGCATCTCCATAGCATGGTTAACCTATGTCCGGACTGCCGCATGAGCCTCAATTACTGTCACTTCCAAGACAGCATTTCTAGGAAAAATATTTGAATGTTTGGACAGACATTTCCACATTTAGTTACAAGTTAATAAAAGTTATTTCATTCCCTTAAGGTTGTTGAAAGTGAATTAGTCACTTGCCATCAAAAAAACCAAAAAAAACAGAAAACAAAAAAACCAAAAAAAGAAAAAAAAAAGAACCTAACAGCGTCCCAGCCTGCCTCCCAAATGCTAGGACTAAAGGTATGTGCCAGCATACATGGAATCATTATTATTAATTAATTTATTTTATTATTCTGGTGTTTGAGACAGAGGTTCTCTATACAGCCCTAGCTGTCCTGGTACTCAGTATGTAGACCAAGCTCGTCTGAAACTCACAGAGACCAATGTGCGTTGTCTCTGGAGTGCTGAGATTAATGGTTTGTGCCACCATGTCAAGCAGAATAGCATTTTAAAAAGCCTGACGCTGAAGAGCATTACTTCCTCTTTTGTACAATACCCTGGACAACACTGTGGAATGAGAGCAGTTAGGCTGTGGCATCAGCTTGATGTGGTGTGGTGATGAGATGGCTGAGTTTGGATTCTGCTCTGAAGTCAAACATGTATTACTTGTTTTACTTTAAATAATTTAGCTTACTGCTCACGAATTTCTCAGCTATAAAATGGAGATGGGATGTGAGGTCTCTAAGAGTGACTTACAAACCTCAATTTAGCACAGAGGTGGTGGTAGGGAGCACCAGCAGAAAATGTACCTGGAATATTAGCTATGTTTCAGAACACTGTTAAAAATCACCACGTATTGTACTGCTAATTGTACTAATTACATGCGGCACACAAAGACTACAACAGTTATCTGGGTTTTTTTTTTTTTGGTTTGCTGTCAAAATTTTTAGAGATACTGTCTCCTTTATGTAGCCCAGGCTGGCCTTAAGAAGTGCTCAGATTAGCCAGAGGCCTGGTCCTGACACTCCCTTAACACCACCTTCTTTTCGCATAGTTTGAAGGTGTCTCTATAGAACTGAATTAATTGGTTCTATTAACTCATGAAATCAGGGCATCAGAGCATTTTAGGTTTTCCATATAGCACCAGCCTCTCTAGTGAGACACTCCTAAACAGAGCACAGAGAGGCAGTGGAGCAGCAACGACAAAAGTGTGTTCTGACAGCAAAACATAGAAAAGGGGACTCCACCCCACTCAGTAACTCGTGGGAGGAAAAACTCAGATGTATTTGTACACACAAGGCAAGCGGCTGGGTAGGATAAAGGTCTCCTCCCATAAACAGTCTAATATTTGCTCTAAGACAGAATCTGAAGATAATTATGCTGTCCATTCTTTCCTTAACTGATGTCAGAAATAGGTCTGCAATTCCAGTTTGTCACAGGTACAAGTCAAAAGAGCAAACATAAAACATAAGTAATTGAGGTGAAGAAGCCCTGTTATCCCCAAAGTAGAGTTAGGAATATCAGAAGTTCAAGGTTATCTTCAGCCACATAGGGAGTTCAAAGCCAGCTTGGCCTGCAGGGTTACAAGAGATCCTGAGTCAACAAAACAAACAGTGCAATTCTGCATAACAAACAGAAATAGGGTTGTTTAATTCACCCGGATTATTCCAGCGAAAGCAAGTGTTGGGCCCAAATCATCTGCTTTAGTAAACTGACTGGTTATCTCTCCACAGATGAGACTGAAAAGCACAAGAGACGGACTGAACTGAAAATCACAAAGCCTTTGGTCATTTAAAGTTTCTTATCCTAGTTTACTATTTCTCTAGTGACTGGACTCTAGTAGGTAACAAGGGACAATAGAATTTTCTCAAACTCAGAGTACTTTTCAAAGTGCCCAAAAGGTCAAGGTTTCAAAGAGAAACAAAATCCCCAACATAGAAGACTGTCAACATCATCTTGTTATGACCTTAATGTTGACGTCGTAGGCTTTGGACCACAGAGACCTCAAGGCTGCTGCGTACACAGCATTGGTCACGGTCCTGGCACAAGCCTCACCTGAGCAGGAGAACAAGGCTCATAGACCCAAAGTTCCCACCCAGCCGAACTGGCCCTGCAATACAACTTGAAGTGTCTGGGAGTACCTTCAGCAGGAAGCTGTGTGGGTAGACAATCAGACCTGTGTCTGCCGCAGTCAGCGGACATATTTCAATCTACAGGTCTTGCTACCAGCCACACAACTCCAGGGAAAGGATGAGGAACAACTTGAGTCTTTGGCTCGAGGGGCCATGCCAAGGAAACTCAACAAGTTCTGCGCACCACGCCGGCCTGCTGCCCACAGGCGGGGAGAGCCAGAGTCTCGCTCCGCAGGTGGCCCGTGGGCAAGTGGGACACCAGCCCCAATCTCAGTTTCCCCCTCGCCCACCGAGTCTACCGCAGACGCGTGGAACTTTCCACGCGGACGCCGGACATGGAGAGGCAGGCCGCCGCAGCGCGCTTCCTCTCCGCCCGCTGACTTACCCTGAGCGTCGGTCCTGTTCGTGGCGGTCCCTGGCAGCGCCAGCACCTGCAGCGTGCACAGCAGCAGCGCGGCTCGCGCGCACACCGCCATTGTTTCCAGGGCCCCTGAGCGCCCGCAGCAACCGCTCGGCGCCCAGAGCTGCCCTCCGTGCACGCGACCGCTCCGCGTCCCCTTCCGCCCCTACCGCTCCCCCGTAGCCGCCGCCGCCGGTCCCCCCGTGACCAAATAGGGATAGGGCCTGGCGGCCTGGGGCGGGGCCAGGGCGTGGTCCACAAAGTCAGGAGGGGCGTGTCCTGCAGGAGGCGGGGCAGGGAAGAGCTGCGGAACCCAGATTGGGGAGTGGCTCTGAGGAGAGCTGAAAGAGGGCGTGGCTTACAGAGGCGGGGCAAGGGGCGAGGCCTCGGAAGGGTGGGGCGTGGCTCTGTGAACCTTGCGGGGAGCCGATAAGAGGCGGGGCTCTCGGAGGCGGATGAGGGCGTGGCTTTTGGGCATGGCTTGAGCACTGCGGTTCTATCTCTGCCATTTGAGGGATAATCATCTATCAGGATGTCCTGAACACAGGCTTTATATAGAAATTTTCGGGTGGGAATTGGCACGCATGCGGCGCGGAGTAAGAGAAGGAGTCACAGGCTGCATGATTGCAGAGGGAGCTTCTCAGAGGAGTGTATAGGGAGGTCAGACTCAAACTTAAGTTTCAAAGTAACCATCACGATCTTAGTACTCCATTTGTGCGTCCTTATTTCTACAACTGTGGAAAAACTTGTAGAGTGGGCGGTGCGGTTTGCAGACCAGTTGGAAATTTAGCATCTATAACCTAGGTCCCTCTCTTCTAGAGTTTGCTGACCCAGCTCAAAAGCAGCCTGTTGTAGTCTAGGTTTTTGTTTGTTTGTTTGTTTGTTTGTTTATTTTTGTTGATGTTTTTTTCAAAATCCCTCGTAAGCCCTAAAGCCAATGCTCCCAAAGACTGTATTTTGATTCCACTCAATACTCTAAAATTATGTGGCGAGTAAACATCACTCAACTAATGTGGAAGACAGATCCAGGTTATTGCAGCTTTTTCATATCTGATCCAGGGCACTTCAAAAATAAGGCCAAAACTTTGTTATGAAAAATACTTTTTGACTTTCATAAAGCTTCTCTGTTATAGATGTGTGATGATCATGGATTAATTAGGCCTTATCTGCTCTACATTTACAAGACTTATATGAGATTGCAACATGAAAATACCAGCATTTACCATGGGCTTTAAAAAACAGCTGTGTGTTTAGGGTTTGATGGTTCTATTTCTGAAGAATCTAGACAAGTGCTTCCAGACATGGAATAGGAAGGAACATTCTGTATACAGAATGAATGAATGTTCTGACTCCAGATGTTGAAACCCAGTGCTCAATGTGATGATTTAAAGAGGTGGGTTATTGGAGAAGTGAACTGAGCCAGAAGAACAGAACTCTCAATAGTGAATAATGCCTCATGAAAGTAGCCTGAGGAAAAATTTCACCCCCTCTGCTGTTAAGAAACAGTAAGAAAACTCAGTCTATGAGACCAAGGGGACTTAAACAGATACCAAGTCAGTTGCTGGCATTACCTTTGACTTCTCAGGCCAAGAAGAAATGTTTCAAGAGTACTGATATAATCTAACCTTATATTTTTACACAGTCCCCTAGTTGGTGTAGCAGTGCACACCTATAATTCCAGTACTTAGGAGACAGAGGCAGGAGGATTGCTGACAATTCAAGGCCAATCTGAGCTATGTAATGAGTCCCAGGCTGAGCTGATCTGTAGTGAGAGCCTGTCTCCGCCAAACCAGCCAGCAACTGAGGCACATCCTGTAAGTCCACCACTTGGGAGGCTGAAGGAGGATGAGGATTCATGGTCATCCAGCTTTAGATATTCAGCAAGTTTGAGGCCAGCCTGAACTGTATCAGACACTAACTCAAAAAGCCAACCAGCCAATCAAACAAAAACCTCCAAGATGAATAAAATAAAACACGAGGCTTCTCCTGATTGTAACTTCTATGACTATTCTCAGTGTGCAGTGACACACACATTCCCACTGCAATGCTGTTCTCAAATACCATTCTTTTAAACAGAGGTTAACACTGACTTTGGCATCTACTGGGAGGTCAATGTTTGCTTTGCACGGTGTCCACTGATCTTCCCTTCTGTGCAGCTTTCGCTGGTCTCTCCAGACTCCCTTTATGGTTTGTCTTCAACCATCTGGGCAGTTCTTTGTGCCCTGATCCTCCTCCTCTCAGCTAACTACAGATGCTGTGAGTCTTTTGCTTATGAGATGGCTTACAAACTACTTATTGACTGTTTAGTATATGATGAACCACAACCTAATGGAGTTTGTAGTCTAGTGGCAATATAGATGCTGATGGGCCCCAATGAAGGAGGTTAAAGTGTGTTGGGTTTAGGGAGGTGGCTAAATCAGTGAAGTGTCTACTGTGCAAGCATGAGGACCCAAATCCAAATCCCCAACATTCATGTAAAAATGTGTCAGATGCCTATAATCTTAGTGTTAGAGCAGAGACAGGTGGTTCCCACGGCTTGCTGACTAGCCAGTTGGAATGTTTCTGGTTTAGTGGGACACTGTCTCAAAATAACGAGATAGCAGAGATAGAGGAAGCTATCCAGCATCTGCCTCTGGCCTACACACATGTGCACACAGACTTCCACATGCATACAAACACACATATGGTATATAAACAGTGTCTTGATTTCTATTCTAAGGAAAGTAGAAAGGAAACTGGTGGTTTGAGTACTTATGGCCCCCATAAACTCACCTGTTTGAATGCTTGGTCATAGGGAGTGGCACTATTAAGAGATGGGCAGGGTTGGAGGAAGTGTGTCACTATGGAGGCAGGCTTTGATGTCACGTATGCTCAAACTATGCCCAGTGTGGCTCACAGTCTCCTTTTGCTGCCTGTGGATCACAATGTAGAATTCTTGGTTCCAGCATGTCTGCCTGCACACTACCATTCTTCCTTGCCTTGATGATAATGGACTGAACTTCTGAAACTGTAAGCCAGTCCCAATTAAATGTCTTCTTTTATAAGAGTTGCTGTGGTCATGGTGTGTCTTTACAGCAATGAAACCCTAACTAAGACAATAACCTAGTAAATGGATCTCCATTACCTACATTATAATTTACTTTTATAATCATTAAAGTCTAGTATTTTAATCATTAATTGTGGAACTGTGAAAGGTAGCCTGGTTCCCAGTTGAGCTAAGGCTTCAAACCCAGGTGACCTTGAAGGGACAATAGACATTTCACCTGTTTCCAGGTTCCAGGTCCCTGTCACTAGCCACAGCCCCCCATAGATTTGTGGCCATCAGTCACATATGGGCAATGCCCCAGGCCCCTCCACTTGTAGAGGATGTGACCTGTGGTCACATAGGCTCAAGACAGATCTTCATTTTAATGAGGTACCTAGAGGCCTGGATGGCTTAGCCAATAAGCTCTCCTTCCTAGACATTTCTCCCTGCAAACCTCAAGCCCACCCTGAGAAGTAGGTATGGTTTTACACATTTACTTTCCACCGTGACAATAAATGTCTTAAAGCCATGGATTGCCTCTTTTTGTTGGGATATGCCCTGGGGAGCCATGGAGAAGGCCTTCACTTACAGACCTGTGTAATCTTTCGTAGAAGAACTCTCTGCTCCAGTCCCATCAAGCCAAGAACTCTCCCGTGGGACTAGCTGGAGCTCCCATCCCTCCCCAACAGCACCCCGCCCCTGTCCCCTGCTCTGGCCTCAGCTCTTCTGTAGCTTCCAGCAGTGCCTGGGTGTCCAAGAGCCTGAGAACCAGATGGCCCTGGCTTCTTTGTAGGCCTGCCAATGGCCCAGCACCCTCTCAGCAACTGCGTGGGGTAAGCATAGTCAACTTTCCACGTCCTGCCTCCCCGAGTAGACGTGAGAGCCCATAACCCTACAATTAATAAATGCAGAAACAGGACACTTTTATGGGAGATCCTAAAAAACGATTCCATATACTTACACGAAGCTGTACTTTGGCTCACAGTTTGAGAGGTACAGTCTGTCATGGGGTGGAGAATGACAGGATGCTGTAGGAACATGAGGCAGCTGGTCACAACACATCCTCAGGAATGAGGCGGAAAGAGGAAGGTCGCACCCATATTCTCTCCCCATTTAATGTTGATTCAATGCAAGATCTCAGCCCACAGAACAGTGCCAGTCACTTTCAAGATGATCTTCCCTCTGCACTTAAATCTCTCAGGCCACTTCCTGAGTAGAGGCCTAGAGGTGGTCTACCTCCTAAGCGCTTGTAAGTCCAGTTGACAATGTAGACAGACCATCGTACATGCTTAAAAATCCGCCATAGTAAGTTTTCAGTTAAAAAGAAACAGGTGCTGGGTTTGTGGCTACATGCCTGTAATGTCAGTACTCAGCAGGTGTAGACATCGAAGGCTATCTTTGGCTACATAGCTTGAGGCTAGCCAGCCTATGTGAGAGGCAGACAAACAATGGAGCAGATGCTAGAGGTAGGCCCATCTACTCTGCGTGCTGTGGATAATCACTCATAGCTATGGGCCAATAAAACTTTTTGGTAAATTAATATTTACACAAGGAAAGACTCAGCATCTGCCTGGCTTTGAGAATGGTAGCTATAGATTAGGTAAAGCTGTGCAAAGGTGTAACGAAAGACTGTAACTTGGCCTCGGTCCATTTCTGCATCTCTGCCAAGTGCCTGTCGCTCCATCTTAGCAGACGGACAGCTGCGACGTCACGTCATAACTTACAATGAAAGGGCACTTCCTTTGCTCTGCATTCTAGAATCCTCATTTTTCCTGCACCTCCCCCTCTCATCTCTTAGTTCTGTCTTCCTCAGAGTACATTCGTAATCAGTGTGCAGATAGTCAACGAATCAAAAAGAATTGCATGTCTTTTGTGTTCGACATCATATTAGAGTCTAGAGAGACATGAGTAAAAGGGAAAATAAATGAGTTAAAAACCAAGACAAAGCAAAAGATAAATGCTTACACAGTTGGACTTTTCACTTCTAACAAGTGGGTGAGCAAAGAATTCTGGGAGCCACACACCTTGGAGCTGACTGCAATTCCAGCTAGCTGCAAGTTTGATGCCGCTTTGACCTACACAGCAAGTCCCAGGTCAGTCAGGGACACTTAGCTAGACTATTTCAAAACACAAAAATAAGTAAGTAAAAAAATAAAGATCCTAGTGGATTGAAGTTCTAAAGACATGGCTTCTCAAGAAGGGAAGGGCTCCAGAGCACTGCTCGGCGGTGTTGACAACGGAGCACTGCTCGGCGGTGTTGACAATGGAGCTCGGCGGTGTTGATAACGGAGCACTGTTCGGCGGTGTTGATAATGGAGCACTGGTCAGTTGTGGGGACTGTGGAGCACTGGTCAGTGGTGGGGACTGTGCAGCACTGGTCAGTGGTGGGGACTGTGGAGCACTGGTCAGTGGTGGGG
>NW_021604596.1:9438749-9443995 GCF_004785775.1 Grammomys surdaster
GTGGGGACTGTGGAGCACTGGTCAGTGGTGGGGACTGTGGAGCACTGCTCAGTGGTGCTGACTGTGGAGCCTTCATATGAACACACACGTGTACACACACACACATGTACACACACACACATGTATACACACACACATGTGCACACACAGACACAGACACACACTTTTTTTTTTAAAGAAAGAAGGATTTATTTATACTTTGGCCAAATCATAGTAAAGGAGAGTCCTGGTGTCTTTCTGCATTTTCTGTAACACTATTACAGTTTTCTAGAAAAAAAAAAAAGAAATATGAGCCAGAAAAAAGCAAATAAAACCATATACTCACTTAAATAGAACTGTGTGAACTCTCCTCCCAGGAGACAAGTTTCTCCTCTGCAGTCTTCAAGACATCAGCCTTTCCTTTGACCCAGCATGGGGCCCCAGAGGGTGTTCTCAGTCTTGGGAGTCCAGCCTGACAGACAATGAGAGGGACACGTGTGTCTCTGTCCCTTTTCTGTTGCTGCGATTAACCACAGGACAAAGGCATCTTCACAGAGCCATTCCTCTGGTTTGCTCATGGTTTTAGGTTACAACCTTCCTGGCAGAGGAAGTCACAACAGCAGGAGTGTGAGGCAGCTGGTCACACTGCATCTGTGGGCCAAACTGAGAGACAGAAGTAATAAATGCTTGCAGTCAGTTCACATCTCTGTGTCTTATGATTGTAAGACCCAGGATCCCCACACAGGGAATTAAGATGGGTGTCCCCTGGGCTGGAGAGACTGTTCAAAAGGACTTGACTTCTATTTCCATCACTCATATGACAGTTCACAACTGTCAACAACTTCAGTCGTGGGAGATCTGATGCCTCAGGGGACACCAGCATGCAGGTGGCAAACAGGCATACACGCAGACAAATCACCCATACACGTAAAAGACGACTAAAATAATACGAGTCTTCCCACTGAAGTTTAGAATGTTCCACAGGCATGTCCATAGGTCATCTCCTAGGCGATTGTAGATTCTGTTCTGTTGACATGACACTAGCCATCATATTTAGACACTACATTTGGTCTGTGGCATTGGAACAGAAAAATGTGGGGAGGCTGTGTCTGAACGCAGAGGAATTTGTTGCCCTGGGAAGGTCACTTCGGGGTGTTTTGGTGGTGTGTTCAGAATGAAGTTGTCTTAGCAGGATGCAGAGACTTCCAAGGCTTGGGTGCTGTAGGAAAGCCCCAGGGCCTTTCTGTTGGTAAGTCCCCTGTTGTTGATTATATCGTACTGTCTTCTTTGCAGGAGGTTTTTTATCTTGCTGTCTTTCCTTAGGGATTCTTGTTCCTTCAACCCTGTGTGTAGAGTCAATCAGAAGTTCTCATGTCATCCTGTCAGGGACAGGGAGGCAGCGACACGCTGCTAGCATGCTCCTCAGCAGCCTGTGGAGTTACCACGCTTCAGGCCAAACCAAGATTTATGGCTTTCATACAGAAAATAATTTCAGATCTAGTCAGTCAGAGGAAGCCAAGTTGGAGACTTTTATGAGAGTTAGCAGAAGGAGAGGCACTTAGAAAAAGAGTAAGATGTAGCCAAGTATGGGTACAGGCTCCTTAAAGGAGTGTCACAGTGAATTGTCTTAGCATTATCCATTTTAGTGACTCCCAAGTTACATCTCGAAAGGTTGTTAAGAAACCCTTACCCCATTTTTTCTTTCTTTAAAACATTTTTAATAAGTAATTTCTGCTTGTTGACTAAATGAGCCAATTCAAGACAAATTAAAATATAAAGGTAGGTTTATAGCAGGCCACTCTTTGGGGGCAGCTCACCACACAGGAGGGAAGGGGTCAGTGAAGTTGCCACACAGAGAGAAGCAGAGGGTAAGGGGAAGAGAAAGAGAAAGAGGAGTGTGTGTGTGTGTGTGTGGGGGGGGACCAAAATATCTGAACTATATACTGGAGAGCTGCGGGCTGAGCAGAAGTCCAGCAGTTGTCCCAGATCTGAAACACAACATATTTTATTATGCTTTATTTGCTTATTTATGTGTATATGTGGTGTCTATATTTTTGTATGTGAACACAAGTGCCAAGGGTCATGCAGGAGGAATGACAAATGGCTTTAGAACTCATGGACTGCAGCCCACAGGTTACCATAGCTACATAGGTGGTCCTCAGTGTGGCACCACCCTGAGTCCTGAGAACTTCATGCTGTTATGGACTACTTCTCTACTTGC
The DNA here is from genome assembly GCF_004785775.1 of Grammomys surdaster. NCBI lineage: Eukaryota > Metazoa > Chordata > Mammalia > Rodentia > Muridae > Grammomys > Grammomys surdaster. The sequence continues at coordinate 9,440,950 of NW_021604596.1, forward strand.
TGCCCTCACACCCCTCTTAACCTAAGAATTATGAAAACTTTAAGGGGCTTCTAGTCTCTCACTGGACAGTATCTCTGGCGTTCACAACAATAGTGCTTGATCTCTTTCAGGCATTGCTGCTGGAGCAGGTTGATGACTCTATCACCACCCACGAGAAGAACTTAGAGATGTAGATTGTCAACAATGACCACCACCCTTAGAAAACACTGGGAAAAATAAACTTGTTAGTGAAGCCAGGTTGAGATGTTTTTTACTACTGGCTCTGATGTAAAAAATCTTAGGGAACAATATGAAGTTCAGAAAGGCACACTCTTATTAGTTAAGCTAGGGACCCTTTATGGTCAGGGAACAAGAACAATGGCAGCACTGGCTGACCTGATTCTCACTGAAGCTGGACTGGTGATGACTGATTTCTTTCTTTTTTTTTTATTAATTAATTAATTTATTTTTCAAATCGTAATTCATTCACACAGGGGTTATTAACACAGAAAGGCAGGACATGGGGAAGGGGATGACACTGGAACGTGGGTGGAATACAGATATCTTTCAGAACAAGGTTATCAGCTGGGTGAAGGTTCAGGGGACAGGTCACTATGACTCTGCCTATGATTCACTTGTCCTTATCTAAGTTGGTATTGTCTGCTAAGGCTACCTATTTACAAGGTCTATGACTACTCAGGCTGGTAAATTTCCACAAAAGCTGCCTGTTTGCAATAGCTTATAGCCATCTGTTTCAGTGTTTATCCACAGAGACCCAAGACTTGGTGTTAGTATACATGTATGACAGGCTTATTGCTGATTTTTAGGCCTATGGCTGATTTTAGGCCTATGGCTGATTTTAGGCCTTCAGTGTATAAGCAGGGCTGCCCCTGACATCTCCTCCCTTCTCTAAATATAGAAGGGCTGTGGCGATTCTAATCTTTCGAAGGTAGGGATAGAGGCCTGACCTCCAGTAATTGAAGGGGACCTTGTAATGGCTCCGGTCCACCTGTCGTTGTGATGACTGATTTCTTATGTCGATTTTGCCCGCAGCTTCCTGATAAGATTTATTAAGAATTGCTGGAGTAGATATGCACTCTGAGGATTTAAAGCAGATATGACCGATTTTTATGTAAAAGTTTAGATTTGTGATTCTTTTATGATTTGTACAAGATTAGTTTTAAAGATAAATAATAAAATGATTACTCCTTTTTTTGTAACTGCAAATTGCTGCCTGCCAGTAAGAGACACTGGCTGAGAAAACTACCTTGCTTGCTCACACTTTATTAGCCTGTAACAAGTTGCTTGGTGGGTTTACATGGGTTTTTGAGAATAATTTGTTGTTGTTGTTGTTGTTTTAACTTGTACTACGTTATGTTATATCTTGTAAAGATATTGAAAAACACATTGTTTTTGTTTGTTTGTTTTTGTTTTTGTTTTTGTTTTTTTGAGACAGGGTTTCTCTGTATAGCCCAGGCTGTCCTGGAACTCACTCTGTAGACCAGGCTGGCCTCGAACTCAGAAATCCGCCTGCCTCTGCCTCCCAAGTGCTGGGATTAAAGGCGTGCGCCACCACCGCCCAGCTAAAACACATTGTTTTTAAGTGTTGTGGATAGCTCTGGTCTTGTATTTTGATGCAGACGAGGAGTGAATCAGTACACAGGTGACTTCTAACCTTCTACCCACTTTAATTTGTAAAATAAAGGCTAGAGCTGGCGATTGGGTAGTAGAAAGGGAGGTGAAGCAGAAAAGTTTGGGAGAGGGGAGGAGGAGGAGGACGATGGAGGACGGAGGTGGGAGGACAATGGAGGAAAAAGACGTGGCCTGGAAAACTGCAGGTTATGAGGGACCCATGGATGGGAATAGAGTAGTGTAGTGGTAAATCTGCCCAATCTAGGCGTGCAGTTTGTATTCATAATATTTGAGTTATGTTTTCATTGATCAGGCCTTTTTGGGTTGGAGGTTTACTGCAACATTTAATAATCATTGAAAGAAGAAAACTAAAATGTAATCACATTGTAATTGTATTCTGCTTGAAAGATTTTGCTGGGATATGTAAGTAATGGAGGAAAGAACAAAATGATGCGGCGTAGTGTGGTGTTGTGTGACATGGCATGGTACGGTAAAGTGTGGTGTGGCATGGTGTGGCATGGTGTGGTGTGACCGGGCATGGTGTGGTAAGGTGTGGCAAGGTGTGTTGTGTTGTGGTGTGACTGGGCATGGTATGGTATAGTAAGGTAAGGTGTGGCATGGTGTGGTGTGACTGGTCATGGTGTGGTAAGGTGTGGCATGGTGTGGCATGGTGTGGTGTGACCGGGCATGGTATGGTATGGTGAGGTGTGGTGTGGTATGGTAAGGTGTGGGATGGTATAATAAGGTAAGGTGTGGTGTGGTATGACTGGGCATGGTATGGTGAGGTGTGGTGTGGCTGGAACATTGTCTCTGCCATGCATCAACTATGTGTGTGTATGTAAAGTTTCTGTGAATGAGGGTTGCATATATTTATATATGTATGTGTGGCATGATTGGAGCCTGCTGGCGGAGCTTTGCTCTAACCGTTCTGTGTGTGAATGTGTATGTCTGTCTGTAGGTCTGTGTGCATGTATGTATGCATGTATGTGTGTGTGTGTGTATGAAGTTATTGGACTTTGCCTTTTGTTTCATCCATTTAGTGTATCTGTGTGTCTGTGTGTGTGTGTGTGTGTTTTCTCTCTTTCCTTCTCTTTCTCAATGCCCCCAAGGAGTTAAAAGAGTTCACACTTTTTCACTGGCCACAGAGAGTGCCAGCCCCAATAACTTAAGCTTTGTCCCCTCAGAAAAAACGTCTGATGAGCAGCTTCTCTAATCGCTAGCTGCCTTTGGCAGCAGCCCTGTAGGTATCTGGGTCCACCCTGGCCAGCGGCTCTAAGCACTGACCCTCAATGACTGCCTACCTCGATTTACCCACCACATGGATGCCAAAGCCAGAGTCGTTGGCACACAAGTATGCCACAGCTCAAGTGTGTGTATGTGTGTGTGTATGAGAGAGAGAGAGAGAGAGAGAGAGAGAGAGAGAGAGAGAGAGAGA
>NW_021604596.1:9444005-9451567 GCF_004785775.1 Grammomys surdaster
GAGAGAGAGAGAGAGAGAGAGAGAGAGAGAGAGAGAGAGAGAGAGAAACTTATAGGGATCAATTCTTTCCTTCCGTCATGTGGGTCCTGGCTTAGTGGCAAGCCCCTTTATTAACTGAGTCCTATTGCTAGGCCCTTTCACATCTCATTTGATAGATGAGCTAAGTGACGTGTACCAGAGTCGCCTCAGGTGAGACTGACAGATGAAGCCAGGGTCCACTAGTGCTGCAGAGTGTGTCCTTTCTCCATAAGTGGAGCACCGTGGGGTGTCCACCAGAGAAGACCACTTGGACACAGGTTTAATGCAATAGAACGTCTTTGCTAACTGGCTGACTACTACATAGGGTATTGGGAATGCCAGTGTAGTCCTAAACCTTTCTCAGAGTGAGCTTCTAAGCACAAAAAACCATGTCCTGCATTGACATACTTCAGTTAACAAGAGATGTTAGCCAGAAGGGGAGCTACAGAAGCTAAAAGGCCAGGCTAGTTAGAGGCTTCCCCAGACGTTGATAGATTAGGTCTTTTTTGTTTTGGCAGGCGACGCTGTCGACCCTGTCCATGTGCTGAGCTTTATGGCTTGAATGGTATTTCCATTATGGAGTCAGTTATACTAAGGTCTGGGCTTGTTACAGGAATTTGGTGAGAGTCCTAGGTAGCACCAGTGGGTTAACCTGAGGGTGGAGAAAGGCCTTGGGCACTTTGCTAGACTGGAGATCTTGTTTCTTTGCTCCTGAGAGTCTGTTACTGGTTTCCTTGGGGGTTGGGGGTGGGGTGGGGTGGGGGTGGGTGCTCTTCTTCTTTCTTCATTACACAAACACTTTTCACAGGCAGGGTTTCAGAAACATAGCTTTCAGGTGACAGACAAATAAAACAGCTATTGGGCAAGTTTTAAAAGAGGATGTGAAGTTTCTAGATACTTGGTTCCTGTTCAGTGCAGCAGTCTCTCACTTGGGGCATAGCAGTAAGTAGGCTCACTGTTCGCTCAGCCAAAGCCTGAGCAATTGAACACACACACACACACACACACACACACACACACTAAAACCAACAACCGTGATATGTTGGGGAAGAATAATTAGTCGGACACTTTATATAAATAGGGACTACTGCTTTAGCAGGATTCTGAGGGCTTGAAAGAAGCTTGGTTCATGACATTTCATCAGCTCTGTGAGGGGGAACAGAACTAAAGTCTGCATGCCTGGGGCTTACTGAGTAAGGGCAGCAAGGGCCTTGGTGACTTCTTGAGAATTTTCACACAAGGAACTTAAATATTTAGGAAAAAAAATGGGGCTTAGAGTACGGCTCAAGGGCTGGTGCCTAGTCAGCACTGGGGAAGCTCGTGGACCCAAACTTAGCATTGCAAACGTTTAAAAAGAAGCACTCGAAGTGATTCAAGGGCTGGCAAGTGAGGCTACGATTTGTTATTATTTAGTTTTATTTTATTTTGCTTAAAACAAAACAGTAGGGTCTAGCTCTATAATCTAGGTAGTTTGATATTCTCTGTGAAGCCCAGACTGGCTTCAGACCCCTTAGCAACCCTGCTGTGCTCCTCCTAGGATTATAGCAAGCGCCATGCCCAGCCCATGGAGTGACTAAGAGCTTACTTTCTCAAGATGTCTGAGAGAAGTAACTTCACGAAGAAAGGATTTATGGATGACAGTGTGAGGAGACAGTTTTCATGGCAGGAAAGTCATGGTCACCAGTGTACGAGCCAGCTGGTCACATGGCGTCACAGCCAGGAAGCAGAGGTAGATGAGTTCAGGGGTACAGCTTATCTCCTCTTGTTTTACTCAGTCTGGTACCCAAACTCCACCCACTTCCCACCCAAGACCCACTTTCAGAGTGGGTGTTCCCTCAATCAAACTTCTCTGGAAACACCCTCATGCGCAAGCCAAGCAGAATGTTTCCATGGTGATTTTTCCATTTAGCCAGTTAGACAGTGAAAGTGAACCTTCACAGGGGGATGTGTGGGGCTGGAACTAGAATGGAAGTCTTGAAAACGGCAGGAGTGTATTTAGGGTATGCACTGAATGTAAGTTCAATTTTGGATGTGGTGGCTGAGGGAGAGGAACTATGGAGGCTTCTTTGTGCTTGGTCATTTCAACGTTAGATCCAGACACCGTATTCTAAAGCAGTCTCACTTTTGAAATTCTATCTTACAGTCCTTCTGACATTTCTGGATGTTATAAAGCCCCCACTAAGAATGCACACAGAGGGTTGGAGAGGTGGCTCAGCAGTTAAGAGCGCTGACTGTTCATCCAGAATTCCCGAGTTCAAAGTGGTGGCTTACAGTCATCCGTAATGGGATACGATTCCTTCTTTTGGTGTGTCTGAAGGACAGCGAATGTGTGGTGGGAAAAGGATGAGGTGCTTCCTCCCTTCCCTTGTCCCTTGCTATACCTATGGCAGGCTGGAGAGCTGGCCCCTGGGTCAACAAAGTGGGATAACTGGCAGCACTCGGGAGAGCCAGCCTTGCACCTTGGCTGTACAACACAGTAGAGCTGGTTCTGATGACATGGGCTCTGGATGAACCAGCACCAAGGGCATGAGAGTGGGAGAGCTGTCTCTGCCCCCTGCTGTGGGTGGCATTGGATGATCCAGCTGGGGCGGGGTGTGGCAGAGCAGGGGAAAGCTCACCCCGATGATGTGAGTATGGGAGAGCTGGTGGGGCCCGACCAGCTCAGATGCTTCTCAGGCCCAGATTCAGGGCTTCGAACTGATAGAGTGTGTGAGGGAACAGGTCCTCCAGGTCCAAAGCTACAGGATCTCCAGGACACAGGGAAACAACAGGATATCCAAGAGGAGTCCCAGTGAGGTTCCAATATTGATAAGGTAGCAGAAGCCACAGGCCTCAATGAATTGCAATGACATTTGCAAACAAGGGAGTGTGGGCAAGAGGGTATACTGTGGGATAATGACACACTGCAGCTTCCGAAACGAGATTCCTCCCCCCTAACTCTGGTTGAGGGGGCAGGTTGTGAGGGTGGAGGGCAGGTACTGAGGGACGAAGGAGATGAATGGGATTGGGGTGTGTGATGTGAAATTGACACAAAACAAAACAAAAACAATAGAATGTTTTAAAAATGCACACGGAAATGTGCAGTATTGTTCTGGGGAAAATCGAGTTTCCCGAGTTGGGAGCCTAGACTCATTAATGAAAGGATTTAGAACTGGACAGGTGAGAACTTGAGGACAATCGTCTTAGAAAAACTACAGGGTGGGCAAGTGTGGTGGCATTTAATCCACTGGGAGAAATCAGTGGCTTAGACACAATTCGAATCTAGGTTAAGCGAGTTTATTATTTCTGCTAGAGGTAAGGCAGCCTTCGAGCCAAACAGCATGCCATGTGGAAGTAGAGGCTAAGGGGAGTTTCAAGGGCAGCTGTCAGAAAAGTATGCATCACAAGTACCCATGGGATTCACAGCTGAGTGAGAAAAATTGTTTTTACGCCCCTGGGTTGTCTTTTCTTTCCCTTTATATAGTAATAAAAAGACCACTTCATCCTTTCTCATAGCGCTAAGCAGATTTTACAGAGGCAAAGACAGCTTTTAATACCTCACAGTCCATTATGCCTGGCTGCTTATTACGTTCCTTTCATCCTCACGGGTCTGAGCACCCTAATGATGGGGATAGAGCAGTGCATTCTGGGCAAGAAAAGATGTGTTGCCCCTACACCTTGAAGAAAGCAGGCATAGGCTCAAGAGAGGGCTCTGATTAACAGCATGTACTATTCTTTCTTTCAGAGGACCCAGTTTTGCTAGTACCTGTGTGGGACAGCTCAAAATTGCTCTAGGGGCCTTCAAGGCTTTGAGCCTCTACAGGCACCAGCATTAGTATGCACAGACCCACATACAGACAAATGTGCACATACACATAATTAAAAACAGTAAAGTAAGTCTTTTAGAAAGATAAGAAAGTGGGCAGTTTCATAGTGAAGGCTAAGTATCTGTGTGGCAGAAGGGAAGGGAGGCTTCAGAGAAAAAGAGCAAGAAAGACCAGTGTTTGGAAAGCATGCCAAGACTTTGGTCAGTATCTCAAAGAAAAAGAGATAGGAGGAGTGAAAGAGGAAAAGTCACACTTTTCTGAGGAGCTCTGAAAAGTACACAGACCACAGTGCTGTGCGATGGAAGCTCTGCTGGTGCTGCACAGGGGAGGGGCTTCTGGTAGTACGTGAACACTTAAGGGGATACTTAGCCCTCCCCATCTCCTTAGCATGGCTTTCAGTGAATCATCTTCCCAAGGAGTCATCTTCTGGCCAAGGGATTGTCAGGCCCCACATAGATTGCTCTTAATGGGGCAAACGGTAATACGTAATGTTCTCATCATGGAGCAGACAAATGTCTCCACCCAGTGCCAGAGGTAGCTTCCACTTGTTTGACCAGGAACTAGCTTTTCTCTAATGGGAGTCACCAGGGCTCTGGTATCTATCTTCAAGTGCTACTGTAGTATGTACCTCCAAAGCTACTATAACAATGCTACGTCCTGAGATGGAATCGTTATTCATATCTACATGCTTCAAAGGAAAGCTAAGGCATAGCTGTTATGCAAGTCTACTATGAGCCAGCATACAATTGGGGTATTGCTTGAACTGAGAGCAGAGACAAATAAGAAATAATGAGGAAAGGAAAGCTGGGTTTGGAAGGTGGAGTGAAGTGGGCTTGAGAGGCCACTCGTGCTGAAAAGCATTGGCTGCTCAGGCCCCACAAGGCTCCAGAAGCAGGAGTGTCTGGTCTCTCCACGTTGACTCTGTATCTGTCTTCCTGATCTTGGCTCAGATGCCCGCTTAGCTCTGCAAAGGCATGTGAACCACTCGAGTGTTTGTTTACCTAACCTTTCCCTTTCAAGGCTGAAAGCACAAAAATAGTCATTGTCCAAATCTGCAGTCTCTTGGATTCCAGGGAGAGCAAAAGCCTCAGAGAACAGATCCTTTCTCAGGGGAGGCCAATTATCCAGAGTGTGGTGCTTCACCCAGGATCAGAAGTCACCATTTTGTAAGGAGTCAGGTTGGTCCCCTTGGATAGTAATAGTGGTTAACAAATTAACACTGTGTTGGACACTCTAGCAGATGGCAGCTCAGATAATGATGAGCTGATGACGGATGAGTCCACATCCTCCCCAGGGATGCTTAATTACATAAACCTTTCACCCTCTATTAAACTAAGCTCATGTCAGAATGCTGAAGACAGACTTGGCCACACTGATCACAGCCAATCTCTCCACTTCTCACACTGGGTGTCTATTTAATTGACTTGTTGGGAATGAGTGGCAGAATCTAACCATTGAGATAGCTGGGGCCCAGGCTTTTCCCTCAACAATCTCCATGTATAACAGTGTCATGAGCATGTCATGTCAGAGAAACAGACAGACATGTTTGTGCTCTTATTTCTACAATGACAGAATTTATTGAATAACAATGAATTCCTAAGATATGTCCATTTCATTGGCTGCAACTTTCCAGGTAGTCTTGACTTCTGTTGAGAGCTGGCGTGGTGGTTTGAATAAGAACAGCCCCACAGATTAATACATTTGCATACTGGTCTCCAGGTGATGACCTGTCAGAGAAGAATTAGGAGGTCGGGCCTTATTAAACTGTAAGCAAGGCCCAGTTAAATGCTTTCCTTTATAAGAGTTGCCTTGGCCATGGTGTCTCTTCACACCAATAGAACACCGACTAAGACTTGATAAAAGCAAATATAGTTTTTTATTTCAATCTTAATTACTAATACCAACTATATATTGTATATTATATATTACACAGTGTGTTTATTACATATTGTGGTGGTTTGAATATGTTTAGCCTAGGGAGTGGCACTATAGGAGGTGTGGCCTTGCTGGAGGAAGTGTATCACTTTAGGCGTGGGCAATGAGACCCTCTTCTTAGCTGCCTGAAAGAGACAGTCTTCTCCTGGCTGACTTCCAATCAAGATGAAGAACTCTCAGCTCCTTCTCTAGCACCATGTCTGCCTGGATGCAGCCATGCTTCCCACCATGATGATAATGAATTAAACCTCTGAAACTGTAAGCCAGTCCCAATTAAATGTTTGCCTTCATAAAAGTTGCCTTGGTCATGGTGTCTCTTTATAGCAGTGGAAACCCTAACTAAGATACATGTAATCTTAAGTTTCTCTCTTATTTGTTATGATAAAATTCCCTGACAAAAGCCACTTAAAGTATCCAGGGTTTGTTATGACCCACAGTTAATACCATCAAGATAATCTGTACCCCAGAATGCCCACTTGGGCCCTGGAAAATTGAATTCAGCTTGGTGCAACTGCCCTTACCCACAGAGCTACTTCCCAGATCTCAAATGACGTTTTTTTTTAAGGATTTACTTCTATTTTTTACTTTTATGTATGCATATGTCTTAATGTGTATGCCACGAGTGTGCAAATGCCTGTAAACACCAGAAGAGGATGTCAGATACCCTGGAGATGGAGTTACAGGTGCTTGTGAGCCCCCTGATGTGGGAGCTGGGAACTGAATTAGGGTCCTCTGGAAGAACAATATGTATTCTTAATTGCTGAGCCATTTCTTGAGCTCCTCAAATGATTTTAAGTGTTTTTGGCTTCTGAACCAAGTTCTCTTCTCTTCTCTTCTCTTCTCTTCTCTTCTCTTCTCTTCTCTTCTCCTCTCCTCTCCTCTCCTCTCCTCTCTTCTCCTCTCCTCTTCTTTCCTCTTCTCTCTCTCTTTCTGTCTCTCTCTTTCTTTCTTTGTCTTTCAAATAAATTATTTAAAGTGTGTGTGTGCGTGTGTGTGTGCACATATTTATACATAGGTGTGAGTCCACACCACTCCTGTGTGGAGGTCAGAGGCAGAGTTAGCTCTGCCATTTCACTGTGCGTCTTAGGATGGCAAATGTGAGCACTGTACTGTATCAAGTTTTTTACATAGCCTTTGGGGTGGGGCTCAGGCCAGCAAGCTCACACCGCAGTGTTTTGAATCACTTAAGCTTGTCCACCTGGCCCTGAATCAAGTTTTTTTGGAAACTGAAACTGTCCTGAGGCCCAACCACACAGACTCTGTGACATGAAGTCAGTAAACTATCTTGAAGTTCTTTGTTGAGTATTTACTGTTTGTGCTGGTTCTTGTTTGTCAGCTTGGCACAAACTGGAATCACCTGGGAGGAGGGCATCTCAGATGAGGAAATGCCTCCATCAGATTGGCCTCTAGCCAAGTCCATGGGGGTATTTTCTTGGTTAGCGATTGATGTGGCAGGGCTCAGCCCACTGTGGGTGGTGCCATCCCTGGACAGGTTGGGCTAGTCTTTGTTAGGAAGCATTCTGAGGGCTGGAAAGACGGCTCACCTGTTAAAGGATAGGCTCACAACCAGAAGCAAGCAAGCCATCAAGCAGCATTCATCATGGATGAAGTCTCTACTTCAGCTCCCGTCTCTAGGTTCCTTCCTTGAATTTTTCCCTTGGCTTTGCTCTATGGGCAACCAGGTAAAATCTTCCCTCTGGAGTCACTTTCAGTCATCAAGAGAGAGCAAACAAGGACACTGAAAAAAAACAAACAAAAACCAAACCAAACCAAACCAAACCAAACCAAACCAAACCAAACCAA
>NW_021604596.1:9451967-9452782 GCF_004785775.1 Grammomys surdaster
GTGTGTGTGTGCACATATTTATACATAGGTGTGAGTCCACACCACTCCTGTGTGGAGGTCAGAGGCAGAGTTAGCTCTGCCATTTCACTGTGCGTCTTAGGATGGCAAATGTGAGCACTGTACTGTATCAAGTTTTTTACATAGCCTTTGGGGTGGGGCTCAGGCCAGCAAGCTCACACCGCAGTGTTTTGAATCACTTAAGCTTGTCCACCTGGCCCTGAATCAAGTTTTTTGGAAACTGAAACTGTCCTGAGGCCCAACCACACAGACTCTGTGACATGAAGTCAGTAAACTATCTTGAAGTTCTTTGTTGAGTATTTACTGTTTGTGCTGGTTCTTGTTTGTCAGCTTGGCACAAACTGGAATCACTTGGGAGGAGGGCATCTCAGATGAGGAAATGCCTCCATCAGATTGGCCTCTAGCCAAGTCCATGGGGGTATTTTCTTGGTTAGCGATTGATGTGGCAGGGCTCAGCCCACTGTGGGTGGTGCCATCCCTGGACAGGTTGGGCTAGTCTTTGTTAGGAAGCATTCTGAGGGCTGGAAAGACGGCTCACCTGTTAAAGGATAGGCTCACAACCAGAAGCAAGCAAGCCATCAAGCAGCATTCATCATGGATGAAGTCTCTACTTCAGCTCCCGTCTCTAGGTTCCTTCCTTGAATTTTTCCCTTGGCTTTGCTCTATGGGCAACCAGGTAAAATCTTCCCTCTGGAGTCACTTTCAGTCATCAAGAGAGAGCAAACAAGGACACTGAAAAAAAACAAACAAAAACCAAACCAAACCAAACCAAACCAAACCAAACCAAACCAAACCAA
>NW_021604596.1:9452792-9475143 GCF_004785775.1 Grammomys surdaster
AACCAAACCAAACCAAACCAAACCAAACCAAACCAAACCAAACCAAAACAAGGACACTGTGCAGCACCGAAAGGAGCATGGAAGAAGAAACGGGGCGGTGTTATGAGGGCTAGCTCTTGAGGCTCTCGGTCTAGACAGACAATGCATTTTCAGGGAGTCAAAACCCAGCATCACAGGGATTGTCACAAGGCAAGGGTGGCTCTCAGTTGATCTGAAGGAGCTGTTAAATGTGTCTGGGTGATTTTCTGGGACTTGTCCTTGGAGTCCAGGTGACTGAAATGAGGAGGATAGGACTGATCCAAGGAGTGGCTGAGGAGAAGGATTTTATTGTGGATACCAGAGAGTACAGTCAGAAGTATCTGGAAGAGTCCAGACTGAACCTGACCATGAGAGGAGGGGGAGGGGAGAGTGGGAGAGGAGAGAACAAACAGAAGTGCCGAGAGGGAGCCAAGGAAAAAGACCCAGAAGGGCAAAGGGACTAAAAGTGTGTGGCCAGTCTTCATTTCAGCCAGATCACACAGAATGTGTGTCTTTGAATGTGACCCCTTGCCAGATCAGCCATGTTGCTGGATTAAAATTCCTCTACAGCTTTAGTTATTAAGTTATTAGTTACTAAGGTATTCTCTAACACCATGGTCAAAGGGAGCTTGAGCGTTACTTAAGAAGGAAGCCAGTAGAAAGATCCTGAGCACCCACCTACTCCCCAGACATGTCTAGAATAGAAATAGCAATTGTGCTGTCCACTTGTAGCACAATAGCGCTTGTAGCACTACACTCTCTGTAGATAGCACAGATGGTGACAGATCACACCCTTTACAGCCAGCACAGTCAGGAGTCAGGAATATCCTTTAAGTATAGAGAAAACAGGATTCTGCTTCAGACTAGACTTGGGATCTCTTATGAGAGGACCTTCTTCATCAGAGGGAGTCATACTTTATAACCAAATGAAGCGTACAACCCCACAGTGGAAAATATGTGGGGCACACACATGAGCAGGCAGGGCACACACATGAGCACTGAATAAGGAAGTAGAAAAAACAGCTGTCCTGACAAGCCCTGCACTCACATACCTGTACATCAGACACCGGTCCCTTTACTGCCAAACCTTCCCTCCTCCCCCCAGCTACACAGCGGAAGAAATCCTCCCACCCCCATGCCCAAGTGCTGGGATTATGACCGTGTGCCACCATCCCTGGCCTCAAGTCCCTTTTGTATCTGTTTTCAGGCAGGCATTGTAACCAGTTGAGATCCGTCCCCAGTCCATGTGTCTGTTTTTAAATTGTTTTATCTATAATACTTGCTAACATATCATATGCCTGTAATCTTAGCTCTTGGAAGGCAGAGACAGAAGGATCAGTGGTTCAAGGCCAGTTTGAGCTACACAGTGAGTTTGAGGCCAGTCTGAATTTCATGAGATCCTGTTTAAATAAAAGAAAGACAAAAAATTCTCCTGTGTTGACGACCAAAATCTGAAAGGAGGGCCCTGTGTCATGTTGACCAGTGGTCTAATGGAAGACTGGCCCTAGTCCAGGTCTCGCAGGATGTTAGCATTTCTACTTAAATGCTGTGAAGGTCCAGTGATATGCTACGTTTGGCTTTGTACTCTTCACCAGTACAGCAGCTAAGATATTGGAAACCTAGTTGGAATATTAATTCAGAAACCCACATGCCAGCTTCTTTTGAAATATGGAAAGATTAGGTGGTACTGGGCCTTTGGCACAGGGTTTTTTTTTCTCTCTCTCCCTCTTATGGAGTACCTAGGATGGAATTCTGAGCTTCACACTGCCGCTCAGGTGTTCTACCACCAAGCCACACCCTACAGCCCTCTCTTTTTCTTTTTTTCTTTTTTATTTTTCTGAGACAGGGTTTTACTGTGTAACCCTGGCTGGCCTGGAACTAGCTATGTAGACCAGGTTGGCCTCTAACTCACAGAGATCCTCCTGCCTCTTCCTCCCAAGTACTGAGATTAAAGGTGTGTCATACATCTAGCATCTTTTTACTTTTTGAAAATGGAATATTATCTACTTATTCCTTGAGAATTTTATACATACATATAATGTGTATCAATAACATTTAATCACATCCAATCTTCCTCCCTCCCTCCCTCCCTCCCTCCCTCCCTCCCTCCCTCCCTTCCTTCCTTCCTTCCTTCCTTCCTTCCTTCCTTCCTTCCTTTTCTCCCTCCCATCCTTCTCTCTCTCTCTTTCTTTCTCTCTCTTTCTTGTTAAATAATGCTCCACATTGAATTAATGCTGCCCATATATACATTCAGTGGAGCATGGATAGCCTATCATGGATCACACCTCTGAAGAAAACTGATTCTGTCTCTCTAACCAGCCACCAACTGATTTATTCTCATTTACCTCATTGATTTCCAGAAGTTTCATTTGAATTTGTGACTCCATATAGAGCCAGGTAATTTGCTTCTGAAAGCCCTACTCCTGGCATCTCAAATGCTTCAACGTGCTAAAGATACCCCTGCCCTCCTAGTTTCTTCCTTATCTGCAGCATGAAAATAACTTGATACACAGGTGCCAGGTTTCTGAGACTTCTGTGTAACTGGTGTGGACACGAGTGAACAATTTTGGCAGCTGATGTTCTAAGGAATACTTAGTGATTCTTCATGCATGCAGTTCCTGAAGACTGCTCACTGTTTTCTGTACTCTGTAAACATTTATAGCTACTTTTATTTTTTTATTCCAAAAAAGTCAACACTATCACATTAGTGTTAAAATTTAAATATAATATAGAAATATATACAATTAAATTTTAAAACCTTTTAATTGATTGTAAATTTCACATCCTGCATCCCAAGCCCATTCATTTCCCCATCTCTCCATATCCACCTCTGCCCTTGCAACCACCCAAAAGAAAACAAAGAAAAAAGTATAAAAACAAAACAAAGCCTGTCTTGCCACAGAAGCTGCAATATATCATGGTGTGTCCCACCATATACCCTTTTGCCCAAACAGTTTTTCTTGCAAATGTTCATTGCAATGAGTCTTTGGTCTGGTTCTAGGGCTCTAGCTTTTGCTACACTATCAATACTGGATCCTCAACAGGCCTCTTCTCGGATATTCTGTTGCTGTATCACAGAGATCAGGAAGTTTTGAATCTGTAGGACTGGCCCCTTCACACACTCCAGCAATTCATTTATGAGCTAGATGTTGAGGTGGCCCAACTCAGATCTAGGCCTGGGTGGAAGGTGAGTTGGTCAGTTCAGCAACATCACCACCAGGGCCAGCTCCCCAGCTTTGCCTAAGTGAGGGGAGGGGCCAGCTTCCCAGCTTTGCCTAAGTGAGGGGTGAGGCCAGCTCTCCAGCTTTGCCTAGTTGAGGGGAGGGGCCAGCTCCCCAGCTTTGCTTAGTTGAGGAGAGGGGCCAGCTCCCCAGCTTTGCCCAGGTAGGGGAGGGGCCAGGTCTCCTACTCTCGTGCCCTCAGAGTGGCCATCCTGCACCATGCCACCAGGGACACAGTTCTACTGTGCTGTCCAGGAGAAGTATGGGCTCGTTCTTCCTACTGATGTAGCTGACCAGGGGCAGGGCCACTCACCCACCTGTTGCAGTTGTGGGGTGTAAAATTAAAATAAAAAAAAATCCTTTCTGTTTCTCTTTATCACTGTCTACATTTAGGTGTTTTTCTTTGCAGACCTCTGTGCTTTATGTTCCCTGTGCAGCATACAGTCATGTAGGTAGTTGATACTGGAGCTCACAGATGAGTGTGCCTGTTAGCGCAAGGCCCTAGGTCAACCCCAGCACTCCCTGTAAATGACTGTGAATATAGAATCATAGGACACACATCTTTTTCCCCCAGTACAGAAATTATCTGCTCTAAATGCCTTGAAAACTCTAAAAACATAATATCTTGAACTGGAGAGATGGCTCAGTGGTTAGCATACTGACCCAGGTTTAATTCTCAGCACCTATAAGGCATCTCACAAACATCTATAACTCTAGGTCCAGGGACATGTTGCCTTCTTCTGGCCTATGTGGGCACTATACACATGTGGTACACAGACATACATGGGGCAAAATGCTCATACTCATAAAATATTTTAAAATGACTATTTTTATTTATTTTTTGACAATTTCATACATATCTCACTTCTCTAGGAACCTACTACCATTCCCTTCCACTCCACTCTGATTGCACTATTTCCAGCTGATATCGCACTGAGTCCAGTTAATGCTGCCTATGGGATGCTGATTGATCTTGTTGACTTGACTTCTGGCAGGTATCCATAGCCACCGTGACCTCATGGATGCAATGGCATGTCCATATCCCAAAGACAGGATGTTACAGCCCT
Organism: Grammomys surdaster; assembly: GCF_004785775.1. NCBI lineage: Eukaryota > Metazoa > Chordata > Mammalia > Rodentia > Muridae > Grammomys > Grammomys surdaster. The sequence continues at coordinate 9,457,099 of NW_021604596.1, forward strand.
CCTTCCCATCTTCTGGCTCTTACATTCTTTCTACCTCTCTCCTAAGATGGCCTCTGAACTTTAGGGAGGGGCAGGGTGGTTATCCCATTTTGGGTCAAGCACTCAGTAGACATTTATTTTCAGCACTTTGATCAGTTACTGGCATTAACTGTTGACTGCTGCAGAGAGAAGCTTTTCTGGCTAAGATTGAGGCCAGCACTCATTTGTGGGTGTAAGCATAAATATTTGGAAGGCAGGTTGATAGTATGTAGTTTAGCAAAAAGACAATAGTCTGTTTCTCCACTACGGACTTTTGACTAAGGTACAGTATCAGGCATGAATTCAGTATCAGGCCTTAATTCCTTCCTGTAGAGCACACTTCAAGCCCAATGCAACAGCAGCTGGTTACTTCGATAACCTTTATGCCACAATTTGTACCAGTGGACTCATTTATGCCTTGCAAACTCTTTATTAGGAAACATATCACAGCCATTTTTCTGTGTTTTGCTGATGGACGTTTTCATTGTGACGGTTATAAAGCATTTACAGTGTGGGTATAATGGATTTAAAACTCTTACTTTTGGCAACTATTTGGGTTATCTCTGCTTTTTACAAACATAAATTTGATAGCACATCTGAGAGCCAGTGGCTCATGTTGGTGGTTTAAGACATGCTGCTGAAGAGGAGATGTCTAGACTTTACTCTAGGAAGATCTGTTTTAAAGTTTGACTCAGCTAGGTGTGATGGCTCATACCCGTCTGCTCGGATTTGGGAGACTTATATAGGTAGATTGCCATTAGCTCAAGGTCAGCCTGGGCATATAGTGAGTTATTGGATATCCCAGGCTACAGAATAAGACCCTATCTCAAAAAAAAGTAACAAAGTGTCCTTTAAAATGCATAGCCGTCCTCTTGCTGCCTATGTCCAGCATCTGCTCCTGCTCCTGCCATGAGACTTTGTGTTGCTTAGCTGGCATATCTCCCTCCTTTGTAACTGGGGTGACAGGCTCTGCCTGTGTCCCTTGGCCATTGGCATATCCTCTTTAGGAGCTACCTGCTTATATTCTCAGTACTTTTAACTCTCACAGTGAGCCATGGACATGAAACTATATTATTAGGAGAGCTGTGTGTTTTCAGGCTAAGTGATACTTCGGCCCTTCTGCCTGTGTTGGAGGGGATGGGTTGCCTCCTAGTGTAGAAGTTTCCTCTCCTTCAGCCCAGGTGGGCTCAAACTCACCATGTAACCAAGGATGGATGGTCTTCTTGCTTTCTGCCTTCACCCTTGTGTTCAGGATTGTAGGCATGCATCACCATACCTAGGTTATGTGGTGCTGGGAATCAGGCTTTGTACATGCTAGTAGGCACTCTCCCAACTGAGCTAGAGTCCCATCCTGTGTAAGTTTCCTGTTTTGTGGCTCACAGACACCCCAATCCTCAGACTGTCACCAGCTCACACACACCTCAATCCTCAGACTGTCACCAGCTCACACACACCCCAATCCTCAGACTGTCACCAGCTCACAGACACCCCAATCCTCAGACTGTCACCAGCTCACACACAGCCCAATCCTCAGATTGTCACCAGCTCATAGAATTAGATGGTTACCAACAACAATACCGTAGAAACAAATTTCAGAACTAGTGAAGGGAACACAAAATTAATGAGTTTATTGATTAAGAAAAATTCAAACACACTTGAAAAAAGGCAAGTTTGGACATTAAGAGAGAAATCTAACTAGAGTTTTGGCACATGTCTTGCATCCCAGTGCTCCGGAGGCTGGAGTCATGCAGAGAGCCAATGCAAGTTCAAGGCCAGCCAGAGTGATAATAACTTGTAATAAGCAGCTAGGATCTCTCTCCAAACAAAATCAAAAGACCAAAACCAAGAGAGGGGTGCTCCTGTGAGCCTCAGCAGAGCTTTTGAAGCAAGCTTGCTCTAAGGAGATTGTCTAAAACTAAGATTCCAGGAGAGGAAAAAATGTACAACTTAACCATTTTCTTATTGAAAGACACCTTTTAAGGCTGTAATTTGGGTGTGGTCACTACCAGGCCACCATCAACAGGACGGCAATGCCCATGGGTTGGCAAAGGACCTGGAAATGAACTACTTTGGAGAAGGTTCAGGGACCACCATCTGCTTTATTATTGACCATGAACAGCTATTTATATCTCTTGTGATTGGTTTGCACATTACCTTGGATTGACAGTGAATGCCTATACCTCCAGGGTCAGGTCTCTGTGATAGTTTATGCTTGGCCCAGGGAGCGGAACTATTAGAAAATGTGGCTCTGTTGGAGTAGGTGTGTCACTGTGGGCATGGGCTTTAAGACCCTCATCCTAGCTGCCTGGAAGTCAGTATTCTGCAAGCAGTCTTCAGATGAAGATGTAGGACTCTCAGCATCTCCTGAACTATGCCTGCCTGGATGCTGCCATGTTTCCACCTTGACGATACATGGACTGAACTTCTGAACCTGTAAGCCAGCCCCAGTTAAATGTCCTTATAAGACTTGCCTTGGTCATGGTGTCTGTTCACAGCAGTAAGATCCTAACTAAGACAGTCTCTATGCAGAAGAAACACATAAGAGACATGGAGAGTGTAGTCTCCTGCAGGCCAGCTACTGGCTGCTTGAACCATTTCAGAATTCAGTGTGCTGACTTCTGGGAACACTCAGAAGCCATGTTTTACATTGAGAAGTACAGTGTGCCAGGAAGGCTGGGTGCCCGATCATGCCTGTGTTTTCTCTTACAGACGGGGTCTCACATAGTACTCTACCTTGCAGAGGAGCTGAGGATGACCTTGGATTTCTGACTGTTCTGCTTCTCTGCCAGCTCCTGAGCCTGGGAATAGAGGCATGTGCTACCACACTCAATTCTGGGGTGTTAGGGCTTGGTGCATCTTTAGCAAGCACATTACATGGTTAGCCCAAGAATTTTTTAATAAATAAAAATTATAGTTACTTATGAAGGTACTGGGCAGATATACATATGAGGAAGAAATATAACTAAGACAAAATATGGTTTAAAAATTTTAAAAACCCATTAAATACACAGGTCATACAAAGAGGTTGAGCCATACATTTTTATCTTGAGCATGGTTCACTAGCTTAATAAACATTTTAAGGAAGCATATTGTGGTGGTTTGAATATACCTGGCCCAGGGAGTGGAACTATTTGGAGGTGTGGCCTCATTGGAACCCCCGTCCTAGCTGCCTGGAAGACAATCTTTCCTATTGGCCTTCAGATGAAAATGTAGAATTCTCAGCTCCTCCTGCGCCATGTCTGCCTGGATGCTGCCATGTTCTCACCTTGATGATAACGGACTGAACCTCTGAACCTGTAAACCAGCCCCAATTAAATGTTGGCCTTATGAGAGTAGTCTTGGCATTGGTATCTGTTCACAGCAGTAAAACCCTAAGACACATACACAATTTCTGTCTGCAATTTCTGTGTACGGAAGTCTTGGGTTGCCTATGTGGAGACCCCTGACTCAGTGAGCTGAAGACTTAAGTCAGATTCAGGTGGGGGAGGGGAAGTCATCTCTTCTTATCTGTCACATCTCAAGATCAGCAGTTTTTGGGTTTTGTTTGCCCAATGTAGCCAGCAAGATGCAATAAAAAATTTCAAAAGAGATGCAAAGGTCTCAACCTTTGACTTAATATCTCTCTCCTTCTCTCTCTCTCTCTCTCTCTCTCTCTCTCTCTCTCTCTCCCTCTCTCTCTCTCTTTCTCTCTCTCTTTGTTTTTTAAGACAGGGTCTAACTATGTAATCTTGGCTGACATGAAACTTGATATGTAAACCAAGCTGGTCTTACATATCCCTCACAGGGATCTGCCTACCTTGACTATCTGAGTGTTAGGATCAAAGGCACGTGCACCTAGGAAAACCTAGATTTTTATTTTTTAATGGTTCTTTGACTTTAAATTTTTCTGAGAAAGAACATGTGTACACAAGTAAGTAATAGATTAGGTAAAAAGAGAACTACTCTAAGATTGTACTATATTTTATAGTAATATGTATTAATATATCATTTTAAAATGTTATTAATATTTTATATAATACAATTATGTTATATTAACACAGTAATACATCATGTTTTATAATCACACAATTTATTACATATTAACACATAGCATTAATATTGTCATATTATTAATATATTAATATGTAATAAATTAATGTTATATAATAATCACATAGAAAATATTACATATAATATCCACATTAACATACATTATTAATACATTAATATGTCTTTAATATTAACATATTATTATACTATATTATCATAATGTAATATATAATTAATAATATATTTATATTAATAAAATGTATTGTATACCAATATATTAATATTATATATTATATTAACATACATTAATATAACATGTTACATATTAATATATTGGTACTTTATTAATATATGTTGTAATCATTACTACTATATATAATTAATATATTATAATATATAATAAAATAAAATATATATTGGCTTTGTCTTTCAGGCTGTGGCCCAGCTAGTTCAACAATGACTGTCTCCCAACAGAATGTCCAAGAATGCAATGGTTATTCAGTTCATGAGGCTTTATGTCTTAGCTGGTCTTCAGTATATGCTGGAATCCTGAACAAGTAGGCTCTAATATCAGTGACTGAGTGAACTTGCCATTCAGGGGGAGGGCAGGCAGGGAGAGAGCAAGAGTTTCCTTCTGTGTTCTTTATATAGCCTACCACTCAAAGGTGTGACAGATATACGGTAAATCTTCTTACCTCAAAAGATCTGGTGGGTCTTTTTCCTTCAAGTAATTTAATTAAGAAAAATTCCTCCAGGAGTGAGGTGGAAACCCAGTGCCGTGGAAGCTCTGAGAGTAACCCTAGAAAAGATTCCTAGTAACGGGGGACAAGGAGCCTGATCCATCATCTTCTGTAACCAGACCAGGTTTCAAGTGGAGAGATTGGGACACCAATATATAATAACACAAAACTTGCAGTTTGTCCTGCCTGGTTGTAGAGTGTTCTGGAACTGGAGCCTAGCAGAATCCTCATCAAAGAGACCAGAGGGACTTCATCCAGCAACTGATGGGAGCTCCGAGAGTTCTGAGGAGGATGGGAAGGAAAGATCAGAGGAACCAGAGGGGTCAGGGATATCACAAGAACACAGCCAACAGAATCAACTGACTAGGACTCATAGGGGACTGCAGAGATCAGGGAACCTGCAGTGGTCTGACCTGCATATATGATATAGCTGAGTAGCTTGGTGTTCTTGTGGGAATTCTTACAGTGCGAAGGGAGCTGCCCTTGACTCCTTTGCCTGCTTGTGGGACCTCTTCCTTCCTATAGGGTTGTCTTGTCTAGTCTTGATGTGGTGGTATGTGCCTAGTCTTATTGGAGCTTGTTATGCCAAGTTTGGTTGATGTTCCTGGGAGGCCTGCTTTTCTCTAGGGTAGGTGGAGGAGAGGTAGACCTGTGGGAGATGGGAGGTGGAGGGTAGAGACTGGGCATGTGGAGAGGAAACTGTGGTCTGGACATAATATATGAGAGAAGAATAAACAAAAAATAAAAATAGTAGAAAGACAGAAAGGAAGGAAGGAAGGAAGGAAGGAAGGAAGGAAGGAAGGAAGGAAGGAAGGAAGGAGATCGCTCCCAGATGATCCCAGCCACTTGGGTTTTAGTTAATTCCAGATGTAGACAAGTAGACAACCAAGCATAGCCATCACAGCTGACATTCAGCCTGAATGTTAGAGAGGTGCTGTGGCTCTGTTGATGGTAGCGTTATGATGTGATCTAATGGACCACTTCGTTTTTTGGCTTTTGTCTTTGGGTCACTATCATTGTGACAAAACACCAACTTTGAAGGAAAGGGTTTATTTGGCTTACACTTCCACATCACTGTTCATCATTGAAGGAACTCAGTACAGGAATTGTAACAGGGCAGGAACCTGGAGGCAGGAGCTGATATATAGTCCTTGGAGGGGTGCTGTTTACTGTCTTGCTTCCAAGGCTTGCTTAGCCTGCTTTCTTACAGAATGCAGGACCGCCAGTCCAGGATGGCGCCACCCACAATGGACTGGGCCCTCCCCTCATCAATCACCGATCAAGAAAATGCCTTACAGCTGGATCTTATGGAGGCATTGTCTTAGTTGAGGTTCCCTTCTTTCAAATGACCCTAGCTTGTGTCAGGCTAACACAAATCTAGCCAGCACAGCTATTTCTATTGTGTTGTCTTGTTTTCTTGATTAGTATAGACTATAAATGTAACCATACTAAATTGACCTAGGAGAGAATGATTTTCAACTTGCTAGATTTCTCTATAGATTCAATAACCTTAATTTATCCATGTCAGTGAACTGAGTTTACTTGTAAAGTACAGATAAAAAAACATCAGACTTCAGGGCTGGGAAATATCACAGTGGTAGAGGCTCTGTGTCTTGTGCACAACATTCTTAAGGTCCAGGATCAATTCCCAGAAAAATATGCAAAAAAAAACAAGATAACTCAGGAGGCAAAAAATTTCCAGGTAAGGTTCGTAACCTTAGTTCCATGCTAGGAACTCACATGAAAGGTGGAAGGCAACATCCAACTGTACAAAGTTCTCCTCTGACCTCCACATGCTGCTGCAGCACATATGTCCAGGCACATACACATCAGGCACACACATACATGACTTAAACACATACCAATAATAGATAGAATATTAAAAGTCTCGAAACCAAAAGCCACTTGACTTCAGGGGTAAGGAATAGGGAAAGTCCCGTGGTCAAATGCTGCACGTAAGGCTCGGGAGGTAAGGCTTCTGCTCTTGTTTCTTCCAGTTCTATTTGTGAAGCACAAACCATACTTTATGAGCTCCAGTGTTCTTCGAGGCTGCATGGGAGGCTTCATTCAAAAAGGGAGTAACTCATGTCTCAAGTAACTACCCCTATAGAAACAGTAACCCCAGAGACAACTCAAGTGATACAGTGTGTATTCCTCAGAGATGCATGGGCGCCCACTTTCCTTCTTTCTTATACATGCTCTCTGCTGCCACCTGCATCCGTCTCTTCCAGCTACAAGTTCAAGTATACCCCTTAACTTGTTGAAAATTTCATTTTATCATCTGAAAGATGAGGGCAGTAATGGTTTCTATGTTGACTGGCTTGTCCCAGGCACTCTTATGTATCCTGTGTAGCACAGCAAGCATCCAGTAGATGTCAGGTCTTGTTTGGTCTCCACACAAAAGCCATCTGACTGTAGTTCAGTGATCAAATGCTGTTGGTAAGGGTTGGTTGGTTGTTGAGCTAAGTTCTCACTTCTTAGCTAAGGTTACTCCTGAAGTCACAGCCATTCTCCTGCCTCAGCCTCCCAAGTCTTAGAAACTTAATACGAGTTTGGGTCACCACACCTTAATATTTTAATATGAGTTCTTTAAATACAATTCCTGGGTCTAGTGTCTTTTAGGTTCATAGCTTTCATAGAGTGTCCCCAGACTTAGAGGAACAAACCTCTGTGATGGTTTGAAATTGTCATAAATATCAATCATGAGTGCCAGTAAAAACTAACATTTTAACAACCATGTTATCTTTACATTTTTAATTATATGAACACATTGTCATTCTCACCATTGGCAAGGCAATATTCTAAGGGTATTATATAGCATTTATTCCAAGGGAGTATGGTCATCATCACCCCCATTTTAAAGATGAGAACGGTCAAGGCACAGGACACATAGCTAGTAACTGGCCATCAGTGTTTGACCTCAGGATGTATGGACCCAAAATCCGTGTTCCTAATATTCTGCCTTATTAACCACTTATTTTCCTTTCTGTTTTGATCTGTGGGTGTGGGCGATTGGTGTATACATTTGTAAGGGTGTGAGCGCAGGGGTGTGCACCCACAGGTGGATTCAAAAGGTCTATCAGGTATCTTACCTTGAGTGCTCTCCAATTTCAGTTTTTGAGACAAGATCTGCCATAGAGCCTGAAGTTCAGCCATTGAACTAGGCTGTTAGCCAGTGAGCTTCAGAGATCCACCTGTCTCCACCTCATCTCCTTCCTGAGGGCTGGAGCTACAGGCACTCACCACCACTCAGCTTTTTGCTTGGGTTCTAGGAATCCTAATATAGGTCCTCAGTGTTTCTGCAGCAAGCACTTTAGCCCTCCCCATCTCTTGGCCTTACTAAGTAATAGCAAGAGCTGTATATATTTCTGAGTATTTACTTAACCAGAGCTTTGAGAATTTAAATACTTTGGAAACTTTAGAAAAGTAACTATAAGACTCAAGGAAAATCAGATAGACAAATACCTTTAAATATTTTCCAAAGGCTGGAGGTATAGCTGAGTGGTAAAACACTTGCCTATAATGTATGAGGTCCTAGGTCCAATTTTCAGTCATCCTCCTTACCCAATCCACACAAGTAATGATAAGAGAGAAAACATTAAATAAAGAACATAGTTTAAAAATGGCATTGAAAGGGGACAGGTAGAGTGGCCAGCCACTGACTTGTGCTCCTGGAAGCCTGGTGAGCTTGGCTTACGAACATGGAAATCCCAGCAGTACTGCAGAACCCTCGATCACTTCATAGTAAGACATCAGTAGAACTAGTGAGGAAGTAGGGAGTTTCCAGAGGCAAAAAGCTAAGTGAAAGCAGAAGTACAAAATGTCAGTCAAGTTGACTTTTGCTGTGGGGATATTTGAGGACAAACCAGTGTCTGACTTTTAGAGTCTTAGTTTTAATTTTATGTTTGTTTTTCTGAGACAAGATTTGGGTGTCTCAGGCTGGCCTCAAACTTGATATGAAGCTAAGGATAGATTTAAATTCTATACCTTTTTTTGTGTATTTTTAAAGATTTATTTTTTATGTATGTATGTCTGTGGTTTTGTTGTGCATGTGAGCACTTTGTCCTTGGAGGCAAGAAGAGGGTGTCAGATCCCCTAGAGCTGAAGCAAGCAATGGGATCCAAGGTTCTGTGGAAGAACAGCAAATATGCTTAATCTCTGAACCATGTCTCTAGCCCCAATATTTATTTATTTTAAAACTTTATTGTGTGTGTGTATGTGTGTGTGTGTGTGTGTGCACATGTGTGCTATGCAGATCAGAAGACAATGTCTATTGGTTTTTCTCCTTTCACTATGGGTTTTATAGATTGATCTTCATGCCCTTACATTGAACTTCTGATCTTCCTGCCTCCACTTTCCAAGTTCTGGTATCATTAACCTCAATTTATGCAGTGCTGGTAATAATAACTATGGCTTAGTGCATGCTAGGTTGGTACTATACCAATTAAGCTATATAATAGCATCTCATTTTAAATGCTTGAGGGGAGGGGGCCATGATGTCAGGCTTATCTGAGATAAGTTGTTGAAGAGCAGAGCTCCATCAAATCTGGACGACTCAAAGATGTTCATATTGGTGTCCTCCTTGGAGCTCTTTATCTCCTCAAGAAGCCGACTATTCTCGAAACACCAAAAAAAAAAAAAAAAAAAAAAAAAGAAGCCCACTATTAACCATGACCCATCAGTTTTCCACCTAACCGTTGTTCAGGGTTGTAACCCTTGAGCTCTTGACTTTATCATTAGTGGTCCATAGTAGTTTGAGTTTCCTAGAAGCCTGAGACTTCTCCCACCACTCAATGACTTCCAGTCTGTCTCCATATTCTCTGTGCTGTGAACCCTCCTCTTAGGATGGGCTCACCCATGTCTCTTGGACTGAGCTCCTGCTTTGCCTGTCTCCTGATTATGATGACCACGATACTCCTGTCAGGTTCTCCTCAATCATTTCCTCTTCCCATTATTTCCTTTGAATTAAATTATTCATCCTTCTTTGTTTGTCGTTTTGAGAGAGGATCTTGCTCTATAGCCAAGCTAACACTTGGGACACCAAAACTTGCAGGATCACTGAAGTGTTAAGCACCATGCTATTGTTAACAGGTTTATGGTCCGAGCCTGGATCTTGGCAGCCATGACAAGCTAGGCTCAGTCACCCATCCTCAGTGGGCCAATTAAAGAGTCACATAATGAGAAAAGCAGAGAAAGGTAAGAGGCATGTGAAGCTGAAGAGTCCTGGTCAAGGTGTGGGGCATGCTTGTCAGCACTGCCAAGTGCGTTGAGTGAGAAGGGTGTGAGGTCACTTCTTGTCTGTTCTATAAGGTGGGCTGATGAATGAGAAGAGTGTGAGGTTCCTTCCTGTCTGTCCTGCAAGGTAAACTGATGAGTGAGAAGGCTGTGAGATCATTTCCTGGCAGACAATTTCCTCTTCTGGCTGATGCAAGTCCACAACCTTTTTCTATTCCCAACATGAGACCAGGAACAGACAGATGGCTAGTGAGTGATGAAGAACAAAGAACTCTGCTGTCCACTCCTTGTCTCAGGTCAGTAGTTCATACTGCTCATTGTTCTACACAGCAGGAAGACAAATGCAGGTAAAACAGGCCTATTCCAAGCCAGCCTTGAGGAAACAGAACTTCTCTGCCACAGATCTTGACCAGGGAGTTTTAGGACAAGAAGAGCTTTCAGAGGAGAAAAGAGGGCATGGCTTACACAGAACTGTTGAATGTGTGGGAAATGATGGGAAGACGCTTTCTGCCTTCTGAACACTTGATCGTTTTAATCTCAATTCCAAACAAGTCAATGATACCGAGAGAGGCCAGGTAACTAGGAGTCACATCATCACTAAATTGAGAATCTGTTTAAGTCTTCAAGCCTTGCTGGACCACACTACAATGCTTAGTCAATATTTGGATTAGCTTTTGGCTTGCACAAGGCAAAAAAGGGAATTCCAGTGTGGTCACAGAAGGGGCTATGGAGGTGCCAATGTCTCGGGTAGTAAATATTACTTGAAGATCAAAAGTTAATGTTTAGTGCAATGCCCTTGTTTCTGTACTTACTAAAAAGGTCATACCCTGATTTTCAAATACAAGCTTGAACTGGTTTCTTCTGCTATGAAATCTTCTAAAAAGTTAATTAGAAAACTTTTCCAGATTTATTTTTCTCTAAATAATTATATAGACTGAGTACTATATATCTTCAAACACATACGCCTTTACAGATAAAACATTCAACTCAAGAATTAAGAATGGCCACTCAGATGTCTGTGGTTTGTGCTACAGCCTGAAGTCATGTTGATGATGTTCATGGGCCATGCTGCCACTGGGAAGTAGACTGATCTGAGAGGCCTGCACTGCCACCTGGGTCCATAGTGATGTCTGAGGCTGTGCTGCTGTAGATGGTCATGTCTGGGTCTGTGGTTTATACTGTGGCATGAAGCCATGTTGATGTCTATAATCTCAGCCGTATCAGAGGGGCCTTATCTGGGTCTGTGGCCCTGCAGCAATGGGAACCCTGTTTGTTGTCTGTACTGACACCAGAAACAATGTGGAGGCCCAGGATTCATGCTCCTGAGAGCTGTAAAGAGCAAATAAGCTACTTTGGCAGTGATATTGATGACAGCAGATGCACACATTGACAAAAAGGGACACAGAAGGCTTCTGTGAAAACCTCCACCTCTACTCCAGTGTTCCTCCCCTCCTCCAAAATAGTAACAGCCTAAATAGGAACCCAGGGTAGAGAACTCTTAAGAACTGGATAAGTGTTGCTCTCCACAAAAGATGGCTTCCAGCAAGGGTGCGGGAGGGGAAGGACTCAGCTCTACATAAGGGGCAGGCCACTAAAGAGTTTGACCATGCTATAGTGATTATACAGATAACACAAATAGGACTTTTTTTTTTTTTTGGCTGGGGGGGTGTCACAAAGGTGGAAGATGGGGGTGGGGAGGTGGACAAGAAAGGACTGGGAAGCAATAGTAGTACATGATGTGAAATCCCCAAAGAATCAATAAAAATTTTGTGTTGGACACCCCCCAACCACCACCACCACCAACAAACAACCCTCAAAACCAAAACCAGTATAAAACAACACACAAAAAAATTATGGCCTTGTACTTTTGTCAAGTAGGTTTCTGGGCAGGATGCTAATATTAGTTTAAATTATTTCATGGGTGCTGAGACATGTTTGTGTTTGAACAATCAGCCTATGGTATCTGCTAAAAATGTTAGTTTCTTTTTCAAGTGCTTCCACAAATAAAATCTACTCTTAGTCCCAGGGTGATATAAAATTAGGCTTCAGGCTAGATTAGAGGAGGGACGAGTTTTCAGATCTTTGTCAACTGGAAGAGGAGAGTCACTAAAAGAGTGTGGGGAGTACGGTCACTTTGTGTGTATTAGGATCATTGTGATCCAAGGACGTGTATTGGAATTCAGAAGCATTTGATAGTTTAAGCAGGAGAGAAAGACTGAGCTGGACAATCAGAAGCAAGGAGATTAGAGGTTGAGAAGGACATTTTAAAGGAGCTGGTAACCTTGGGCACCAAGTCATTTGAAGGCAGGGTAGCACAGGTGCTGGCCTGTGCTTTTGACATCTGGAACTTGTGCATAGGTCATGCCAAGGCATGTTTAATGGACTGTCAGATGCATGGGTTCTACTGTATCCTGAAAGCACAGCTGGAGAGTCCTAAGCAGATGGCTAGTGGCTTCTTTGTGTTTGCTTTGTTTCCTGTTGTTGTGATAAAATATCCTGACAAAGGAAACTTCACTGAGAAAGGGCTTATTTAGCTCACAGTTCTGCACTACAGTCCATCATTGTAGAGAAGGCAAGGTAGGTATTTGAACCAGATTGTCACATCCACTCTTAAGAGTAGAGAGAATGGAAGAACATGAGCTTGTGTTCAGCCCACGTTCTCCTTTGTATAGTCTAGGACCCAAACCCAGGGAAAGATGCTGTCCGCCTTTAGACTCACATCAACCAACTGACAGAATCAAAATGACTCCCACAGACAAGCTCTTAGACAAACCTGATCTAGACAGCCCCTCACTAAGACTGTCTTCCCAGGTGGTTTCAGATTGTGTCAAGTATACAAATAAAATGAGCTATCACCTGTGTCATTTGAAGGATAAACTAAGGAGGAGGACGCCCTTGCATCCTTCTAGCAGCTTAGTGCTGAAACTGACTACATCAAGATGGGGCAGGAGGGATAGCTCTGGAGTCTAGCCCTGGCAACATGGCCCAGTTCCTGAGGCTAACAAGAGAGCTAAGGCATGTGTGTGGCATCAAGGCCAAGGGGTGACTAGTAAGAGGGAGGGCTGTGGATGTAGCTCAGTGGTAGAGCATTTGACTAGCACGTTCAAGGTTGGCTTGATCTCCAGCCCCACAATGGTCTGCCAAGAGAATGAAGGGTGTGTATGTAGTATGAGGGGAGTTGTCTTTTTTTTCTTTTTTTCTTTTTCTTTTCTTTTTCTTCTTTTTTTTTTTAACAGATTGTGTCATCTACTAGGTTTAAATCTCAGTTAGGATTTCTATTGCTGTGATGAAACACTATGACCAAAATCAACTTGGAAAGGAAAGGGTTAATTTGGCTTACACTTCCACATTGTAGTACATCATTGAAGCCAGGATAGGATCTTAAACAGGTCTGGAACCTGGAGTAGGAACTGATGCAGAGGCCATGGAGGGGTGCTGCTTACTGGCTTGCTCACCACGGCTTGCTCAGTCAGCTTTCTTATAGAACCTACGTCCACCAACCCAGAGATGAAACTATTCACAATGGCTGAGTGAGCCCTCCTCCATCAGGCACAAATTAAGAAAATGCCTTCCAGGTGGATCTTGAGGCATTTTCTCAGTTGAGGTTCTCTCCTTAATTTGGTCAAGTTGACATGAGACTAGCCCATACAAATGACTCCTTGTCAATTTGACACTTAAACACATCACTATTAAGCTGCACCTTTCCTTTCTAATTCATCCCAAGATCTCAAATTAAAAACAAAACTAACTTTAAAAGTTCTGCTGTCTTTACAGACTCAAACAAAGAAAAACTTCAGTCTCTTTAAAATGTTCAGTCTCTTGCTGTCTGAAGCCATGTCCACCAAGGGCCATGTTGGAGTCTGTGGTCCTGCTGTAGCTAAGGTGGGGAGGGGATATTGATGTCCTGTGTTACCACCAAAGGCCAGGCAGATGTCTATGATCTGTGCTGCCACCTGAAGCCATGTTGGTATCTGTGGGCCATGCTGCTTCCAAGGACTGTGAGGCTGTCCATGTTGATATCTGTGGTCTGTGCTTCCTTAGAAAGTCATGTTGATGTCTGTGGTCTGTGCTGTCACTGAAGGCTATGATAATGTTCAGGGCAGAGGAATATGTTGATGTCTGTGGTTTGTATTTCCCCTGGAGACCATGCTGAGGTTCTTGTACATACTGATGTCTGAGGCCATGTGGATGTCCATGGTCTGTGCTATCACCAGAAAACATGTAGAAGTCCATGTTCTGTTGTCCCCCTGACTATACAAGACAAGGAAATTTCTTTTGCAGTAGTACTGATGACTACAGACTCACAGTTGAAAAAGAGTGACACAGAAGGCTTCTGTGACAACCCCTAGCCCCACCAAAAGAAACAACTTAGACAAGAAGCTTTTGAAGACAACTCTTAAAATTTGTGATAACAATGATGAAGTGTAGCTCTCCACAACAGATGGCCACTGGGAGTTTGACAATGTTTCACTAAGTATGTGGACAACACGGATTGGAGTTATTTTCTTCTACTTCTTTTTTTGGGGGTTCATAAGGATGGGGCAACAGACCTGGGTGGACTGTGAAGTGAGTGTGATTGGGGTATGCTATGTGAAATTCCCAAATAATCAATAAATATATCATATTGGAAAAATATCCAGTCTCTCTTAAAATGTAAAATCTTTTTTATAAGTTCAAAGTCTTTGAGCTGTAGGATCCTGTAAAAATCAAAATTAAGTTAAATATCTTCTTCAAGAGGGAAAAATAAAGGGCACAATTACAATTAAACCAAGCAAAACAAAACTCCAAGAGTATAAATATTTCAATGTCCAACTATCCGCAAGTCACTCATAATCTTCTGGGCTCCTCCAAGGAGCTTGAGTCATTACATCAGTTCTGCTCTCTCAACGCACACAGCTTGTCTTCTAGGCTCTGGCTGACTCTACTCCACTGTTGCTGCCATTCTTGACGGTCATCCCACAGCACTGGCATTTTCAAAACTCTGAGTTCTTCCGCTGCAACTGCACTTTCACCAACAGCCTCTCATAGGCTCTCTTCATGGTGACAATCCTCAACTTTTTTTGCATGACTCCTTCAGTCCTAGGCCTTCATCTGCCATTGAGGCTGCCCCTTCACCTATGGCCTCTCCTGGCCTCTTAACAAGGTCAAGCTTCAGCTGCTTTCCATGATTCCTTTATGTCATAACCAGTACTATCTGCATGGTACACTAACAAGTTTGGCTGCCAGCACAACCACTTCTAGAACACAGCTTATGTGTGCTAACCCATAAACACTTTCCAGAAGATTTCACCTTAATGGTGCGTGTTTCCTCTTAATCACCCCTAATTTCTTAGCTCCAGATGACCAGCGTCAATTGTCCCAGAATTACAAAAGTTTCACTTCAGTGTTGCTGGTCTCTGATTAATTAAGGCTACGTCTTCACCCCCAGCTGACCCCAAAGACAGAATCTCAACTCAAAATAGCAAATGTCTCTGATAGAGTCTTTAAGTTTCCCTCTGAAACTTCACAAGCCAGGCTTCTATCTTCTTCACTGTTCACCACATTCTTATCTTCAAACCTCACACAGAACAACCCACTAAAATGGGTTTTCTTTCTTCCTTCCTCTCTTTCTCTCTCTCTCTCTCTCTCTCTCTCTCCCTCTCTCTCTCTCTCTCTCTCTCTCTCTTTCTTTCTTTCTTTCTTTCTTTCTTTCTTTCTTTCTTTCTTTCTTTCTTTCTTTCTTTCTAAATATCTATGCAAGTAATGGATTTTCCTCAGAAAAACCCAGAGCATTTTCTTTAAATAGAAGATAGTTGCAAAAGCAGATGCAAGGGAACACCAGTTGTAGTGGAATGAGCCTGACATCTCTTCATTGCATGGGGATACTTGTAGGCTTAGATTCTTCAAACCCTACTTTAATAAGGGTTCTCAAATGCTTAGAGTCTCCTTCTAGCCCATCATCTAAAGGCGGGGGAAAAAGATGGTAAATAGGACAAAGGGATGTGGACCTGTTTAGAAGTAGTTCTTTGGGGGTGATTCCAGTCTCAATTGTCAGGACACCAACAGTCCAGTTCAGTAGTGTCAGGATACCAGTGGTCCACTTGAAAAAAGTTGAAAAAGTGTCTCCAAACACGAATCAGCACTGGTGGCACAATCCAGCAGAAAGAGCCAGGCATCCACTAAATTCGCACAAGTCAGTGGGAGTGACCAGGATCAGCTGGAGTGCCAGGAGTTCTCTGCCATGCCTCTTTCAATGAAGTGAAGGTCAGTGAAGAATTGAGACCAAGGAGGTATTGTCGACAAGCAATGCAAGCGCCCCATCACTGTCTGTCGAGTCCTACTTGTACTCTCTCCAGACATCACACATCCCTTCACAGGTCTTGCCTCAGCAAAACATCACATGAGTCCCTCCCTTCTTCTTGATTACTGTGGATGTTAAGTTACACTTCATGGATCAAAGGCATTTCTTTTCTTTCTGGAGCATAAGACAGATACTGTTTCTTACAGAAACGTCATATTTTACAAATGCAAAATGCTGCCCTCTTGAGAAATAATGCAAAGTCCTTCATATGACATAGCTCAACATGGCTTCCTGTCTCCTGATTAGAAATTTAACTCACATGGCATTGACACGGAAGGAATGTGAACTGAAGGAGAGACTGTGACCTGATGAAGGAATGGCTTTCAAAGGTTCTTATGTGAGGTTCTTGGGCTAAGGAGCTGGCTTAGCCTGTAAAGTGTTTGCCATGCAAGTATGAGGGTCTGAGTTTGATCCCTAGAACCCAATTTTTTCAAAAAAGTCAGACATGGTGGCCTGGAACCCTGGTACTCAGGAGGTGAACAGAAGGATCCCTGGTGTTCTCTGGTCCATCAGCCAGATAGGTGTGCTTGAGGTATAAGTGTGAGACTTTGTCTCAAGAAAGCAAAACAACGCTGGGAGGAGCTGCCTTAGTTGCTTCTCTTTGCTCTAGTAAAATACTGTGTGAAACTAACTCAGGGAGGAAAGGATTGATTTCAGCTTGATCACTGTCCATCACGGAGGGAAAGCCAGGGCAGGAACTCAAGGCAGGGACTTAAAGGCAACAACTGAAGCAGAGGTCATGGAGGGACAGCTGCTTACTGGCTTGCTCCTCATGGCTTGATCAGCATCCAGAGGTGGTACCATCCATAGCTGCTGGGCCCTCCATCAATCACTATTTCAAAAGATGCCCCACACATTTGTCCACAGGCTTTTGCAACCAAGGTCTCCTGAAGTGAAAATATTTTAATAAATCCCGGTGCTAGGTTACTACTTGCCTCAATGGTTTATGTTCCTGAATGAAAGAAACACACACAGCCTCTATATTTAAATATACTTTAAGCAGCTCAATAGCCGGGCAACTGCCTAACCTCCATGCTGTTAGAATTCACCTCCCATCCATTACTTCAAGTACTAATTTCTATGCTCCATCTTGGCTGCTCTTGACCCAATGGAACAGCCCTCTGGGCCATGTTCTCTTGGCCTGGCCCCTTTACAAATAAATGGCAGCTCTGCCCTCCTGTATGTTACTTCCCTTCCATGGTGGCCTCCTCAATGGGTTTTCTAGCCCAAACTTCCAAAGACCTTCCACAACATTCCCCAAAACATGGTTGGATCTATCATAGCAATATCTTACTCCTGGTACTAACTTCTATCTTAGTTTCTATTGCTGTGATGTAACACCATGACCAATAACAAGTTGGGGAGGAATTGAGTTTACAGGGCTTACACTTTTACATCATAGTCCATCACTGAAGGAAGCCAGGACATGAACTCCAACAGGGCTGCAACCTGGAGGCAGGAGCTGATTCAGTACCAACAGCCCAGGGATGGAACACACAATATGCTGGGCCCTCCCTCATCAATCATTAAGTAAGAAAACGAATGCCTTACAGCTGGATCTTATAGAAACATTTTCTTAGTTAAATTCCCCTCCTTTCAGGTAACTCTCGTTTGTGTGACAAGAAGACATAAGACTAGTTAGTAAACCAACAGGTTAGGTTTCCCTCCCTCCCTCCCTCCCTT
>NW_021604596.1:9475243-9482743 GCF_004785775.1 Grammomys surdaster
TCTTTCTTCTTCTTTCCATTCTTTGCTTTTAGGGTGTGTGTTAAGGATGCGCGCACATGAGTTCATACGTATAAAGAAATCATGCATTTTCCCAGGGAGCCACTTACACTGTTGTGTTGAGACACTGACCTTCATCTCTCCCATTAGGCCAGGGAGCTAATCATTAGGCTGGTCAGGGAGCTCAGGGATCATCTGTCTCTGGCTTCTCCATACTGGGCTTACAAGCTTGTGTCACAAGCTCAGCTTTTTTCCTTGGATTCTGAAGACCAAACTCATGTCTTCATGATTTCTGTCAAGTTCTTTATTGACTGAACCATTTTTTTCTGGTTCCAAGCTCAAGGCTGACAGATCATCACCTTTCTTTTGCCTTCCAGTTGCCAATCAACGGGGCTGGGTGACACATGTAAATGTTCTGCCAGCAGTATAGCCCTACCCCTGTCACAAGCTCTACCTGCATCTAGGTTCTGCCCTTACCTCACTCTTACTCATCTGTTCAACCAGTGGCAGCTGATCTGTCCACTGTCTGCATCTGCAGCATCCTGTCAGTTGGGCATCATCTAGCAGTTTTCATGATGCATTTAGTATACCAAATACACTGTTTTGTAAAGCTCTGAAACCCAGTGCCCAGTGCATTGTTGATTAGATGACCCAAGTACTTGTGTCTGAGGTCTTACTGATTGCCAGTTGCCTATGAGGAGCAAAGTCTGGCATGTCCCCTTTCTAAACTCACAGATTTTGTTCCCTATATGTCTAAAGCGCCTTGAGTCTGAGTAAGCATTTCTCCCTCTTGGTCTTTCACCTATGTTTTTTCTTTTGTGGTACCTCAGATCCATAACCTGAAAAACAAGTTCCTCTTTGCTTCAGGGAAGGGAGGGCTTAGCTCTTCAAAGAGAAGGGAATACATTTGCATTTCACTTCCTAGCTCATCAAGGAAAGGAGGTGAAAGGAAAAGGTTACCTACTGAAGTGGGGGTGTGTGTCTATGCCCTGCTTCAGTATGCTGGAGAGGAACATTAGCAAGAGCATGGAAGGAGGAGGGACCTGGAGAGGCACAGGCAATGGGTCTTTGAACTTGAGCTTCCCTGATTTTCCATGTAGATCATAGAGTCTAGAATATCTCCAGTTCCACTGCAGACAGAAGGGATTGGGGGCAGGGGACTGGGCACTGGTGTTCTGGCCTCATGTGTACTTTCTTACCTCCAGTTAAGATGGTTGTGTGATTCTGTTGGGTTTGAAACTGGGTGCCAAGATCTTTGTTCTCACTTGTGGTTTGCCAAGACTGGTATACATCTTTAATAACTTTTAGGTTAGTTATATTTCACTTGTTTTTTAAAATTAGCAGAGAATTAAATGCTAAGATTTCCATTTGTTTTCGGGGAACCTGAAGCTAAGAAGCCAAATGACTTTAGCATAGCAATACAACTAATACAGGACCCTAACCCATGTCAATTATGCAGGTTCTCCTAGTGTCCAACAGTGACATTTAAGAATGAAAGACATGACTCAGTGGGTCAAAGTGCTTGATGGCCAGCATACTTGTGCATGCTGTGGCTACACATACTCTTCCCTGACAGTAAACAAAATGTAATAAAACAGGTTAAAAATAATGAAACCAAAGGGGCCACTATTAATAATTATGGATTCTACTATTGAAGACCTCCGCAGAGGGGAGACCCTCTCTCAAGTCTCAGAAAGTCACGACCACCCAGTAATCTACTCGAGACACCATATACCGGAGCAATTGCGAGGTTATTTATTAGGGCGTGACAGCTAGCTGCCGGTCAATTCGCATGCCCACGCAGGAGCTGAATTGACCCCGACTGCCAGTTTGAGGGGTGTTTTTAAAGGGAAAAACCACAAACCAAGGAAATGAGGAGGGAGTGAGGGGGTTGCTAGGGTGGTATAACATAAAAATAGTGGAACATTCCAAAGGAACCCATCCTACATGAGTCAGGATCAGATGAAAACTCTCTGTACACTTATCTTTCTCAAGAATGTAGTCCTGCCCTGTCACTTCCGCCTTGCCCTGTCACTTCGGCCTTGCCCTGTCACTATGGTTCTCAGCTTGGTTCCACCTGACTAAATTGCATTCTTTCCTTTCTCTTTGTGGGTTGGCCAGTTCCAGTAGTGGTGACTGGTCTTTCCACATTCCTAAAGAAAGCCTAAAGAATATTTTATATCTAAAAAGGATTCTATATACCCAGTATCCATAACTTTTCCCTCTACACTATGTGTATAGTCCATTACTTTTCTACTTTTAATAAATTTTAACTTTCAATTAAGACTTTTGTTTATTTGTTTTAATTTTGTTTATTTCGTTTTAATACTGCGGATTAGGAAATTGTTCTGACTTCTATTTTATTTCATTTCTTAGTGTTGGGGGTTGAACCTAAGACACTGTTTACGCATGCTAGGCAGGTGTCTTACCACTGAGTCACACATCAGTAACTTATCTATACTAACGTTTTAAGGGAGCAATTCTAACTTTGGTAAGTGTTTATATTTAAAAAGTTTCTCTGTTTTTAAGCTAGAGAGCTAGCCAGCTTTCTTTTATGGTGTCAACATGATCCTCATCACAGCTTGATAAGAGAAAGTGCAATAAAATCTCATTACAGACCAGTCTCAGCTGTTAGAGTAGACGCAAGAATCCTACTGTGCATTAGCTTTAGAGAGCAAAGAGTGGAATGCAGAATGATTAAGAAATTTTAGTATATCATGGCCAATTCTTTAGGATGCCAGGGGCTGATTCTATTTCAAAATCAAGAAGCTGAGAGAAGGACACCACCAGAAGAACAACCTACAGCTGTAAGATGGTGAGGATGAAGATAGTGAGAATGCAGCAAGAGACTCCGGAGAACACTGTTGACATGCTGAAACTCTGCAAAGAGCACGGAGAAAGCCAACGATAACAATAGAGATATCTTCATCATAGAGAAGTAGAACTTGTTCTGGTCCCAGCATAGAGATCTGGTGACTCACAACCACTTGTGACTCCAGCTCCAGTGGGACCTGATGCCTTCTCTGGCCTCCATGGCACCTGCATATGTGTGGCCTACACAAACTATACATATAAATAAAAAACCAAACATACAAATGAATAAAAAAGTTAAGAACAATAACTGTTCTCCTTTAATTCACTGTCTGCTTTAACAGTGTGTGTGTGTGTGTGTGTGTGTGTGTGTGTGTGTGTGTGTTGAGCTACGTATCAAGTACAGAGGTCAGAGAAGAACTTTTGGGAGTTGGTTTTCTCCTTGAGTTCCAGGGATAGAACCCAGGTTGTCAGGCTTGGTGGCAAGCACCTTTACTTGCTGAGTCATCTCTCTGGGGCTTCCTCCATATTTAATGCAGGGAAGGTTTGAACAAATCTCACATTCATTGAGTTTTGGTTGAAGGCAGTGTGCCTTGCCTCCCTCTGCAGATGTGGGAGAGTGCCTCAGCTCTGAAAGATAAGATAACAGACAAAACCTGCTCTTTGAGTCTTCATTTTGTTGTGGCTAAACGTGTCCTAAAAATAAATATTAATGGAAAATTCTGGAAAGAAAGAATGTCTAAGTTAAATGATTTTTATTACAACACTTTGTTATAATCTTTCTACAATCTAGGAACTTACTGCACTTTTTAAAAAAAGTATTTTAATGATGCCCCTCTCTCTTCCCCTCTCCCTCTTCTTCTCCCTCTCCCCCCTCTGTGTTGTGTGTGTGTGTGTGTGTAGAAATCTGTGGATTCCAGAAGAATCAGATCCCCTTGGAGCTGGAGTTTCAGGCAATTGTGAGCCTCTGATGTGGGTGCTCAGAATCTAACCTGCCTCATTGCAAAAGGTATATGTGCCCTTAACGGCCCAGCTATCTATCTCTCTACCCCCAACTTCTTCATTTTTTTTTTTAAAATGGTTCTATGGACCATATATAGGGCTTCAAACACTCTGGAAGCCAGTTTGTCTATGGATTCACATCGTCAATCTGTTACTATCTTACTGAGGCTAGTTTTTAGATTTAATGTTACTGTGGTTTTGTGTGTGTGTGTGTGTGTGTGTGTGTAAAAACATGGTATATTTTAAGGTTTAATGCTGCTACCTGCAGCTTCAGCTATCTCCAAAGGATAAGGGAGGAGCCAAATGTGATCTCTTTTAAAACATGATTTATTTGGTGGGTGTATATGATACCGTGTGTATTATGAATGTGTGAGTGTGGACATGCATTTGGAAGTCAGAGGATGCCTTCCCATCCTTGACTAACATTCCTCCCATTCCTCCCATCTACCCTCCATGTCCTGCCGTGGAAGGGCTGGGCTTGCAGACATGCTCCCCTACACTGGGCTTCTCATATGGATTCTCGAGCTGACACTCACGCAGTCAGCCTTACAAGCATGCGCTTTTTACACATGCTCCTCCTTCACATGTGATCTTAACACAGATATACAATTCTCCTTTTCCGGACTCTGGATCTAGTAGATGGTAAATGGGGATTCCCTATTGGGCAGTGTTGCCCACGCACGAATCCCAAGTGAGTTCATATTGTAAGCCTGCTTTTCTGGCCTTCTCTCTGATTCTGTGAGCATTTACTACGAAATGGTACTTTTTCAGAGAAGTTTCACTTCTTCCTTAGGTTGGAACCTGCTACTGTGTCTTGCTATCAAGAAATTAGAACGGAAGGAATTGGGTATGTTGGTGGAATGTTTGTCTACCATGTTCTATCTCTAGTACCTTGTCAACCATGTATGGTGATAACAGCACCCAGGAGGTTCCAGAAAGAGATTCAAGGTCCTTGTTACACAATGAGTTTGAGGCAAGCTTGGGCTATACGACACACTGCTTCAACACAAAGCAGATACGTACCACACTCCAAACTTGGCTCTTCTCACTATCAACCCCTGAGATGGTGAGTCTTTCTTCACCACCGAGTCAAAACTGAATAATTCTTGTATAGATGACTTGGCAAAGGACAACACAGATTTATAAGACTACTGTAAGCCAGGTGTGGTGGTTCACATCTTTAATCCCAGCACTTGGGAGGCAGAGGTATGCAGATCTCTGTGAGTTTGAGGCTAACCTGATCTACAGAGTCAGTTCCAGGCCAGCCAAGGTTATACAGTAGGATCCTCTCTGAAAATAAATAAAAACAAACAATCAAACAAGGCTATCATTCTCTGCGAGAGAATCAACCTCAGGACTTGTATTTCTAGCTGCACTGTTCCTTTAACACATAATTCACTGGCCTTCATTATTACCCCACTGACCCCCTTTTGTACTGGGAATCAAACTCATGACCTTGCACTATAGGTGAATACTTCACCATAAAGCTACATTCACAGCTGTTCCTGAAATACTTTTCCTGTGGGAGATGTAAACAATGTCCCCGTCTCTTCCTGAGGACCAACAGGTTGAGGTGAGTCGACTAAAGTTCATTCTGTGAACCCTACAGATCAATGAGAGGGGTACGGGTAGGAGCATGGGCGGCTTAATACAGCTCTAGTGAATTTCTCTACCCAGTGTGGATGGTGATGTTGAGGCAGGCGGAGCCCTCTCCCTACTGCTTCCTCCCCTATATACTCTTCCTCCTCCCCCCTGGGACCATGTGCACACAGCTGGTCGGCAGGGTAGATGGGGACTCAGGTGAGGGTTCCTCCTTCTACAAGGGAGTTGTCAGCAGCCAGCACAGGTGTGATGGTTGCTCTGGAGGAGGCTCACCTGAACTCCTGCTGGCAGTTTTCCACACAACACGAACCTGTAACTTCTTGTCTCTTCCTCTCCGAAGAAAGTTTCAGAAGGCACCAGCAGACCACAGCTGACCCTTAGGAGGAGGTGAGCCAGAGTGCCTGTCTCCTTTCCCTTTATGCTTACTAGTAAATGGGAGAAGAGTTGCTGCTTCACAGGCTCCAAATGATCAGCGACTCTGTGGCTAGCGGTCACGTCTCATGACGCCTTCTGCATTTGTAGAAAAATAAAATACCTGCCAACAACAAAAGTGCTCTACATCCCTCCAGAAGGCTGTGGTCTGGGGACTGACTCAGCACCATATCCCTGTCCTTTCTGTCATTGACAGCTGGCCATGATGACAAATGAGGGCAAAAACTAAGTGGCACCAGATGGAATCTGGTTTGTTGTAGTCAGTTTGCTTTTGGTTAGAATTCATAAATGCCTCTTGGTTTAAGTGGCAGGTGTTTTCATAAGTGGAAGGGTGACCCCGTGTGGCTTTTTAGAGCATCACTGTGAATTTCTTGGCTTTGCTGGCTTCAAACTGGAATGTCGGATGATTACCTCTTTTTTATTCTGGATGTGTCTGGTTTTTTGTTTTGTTTTTTTTTTTTTTTTACCATCACAGTATGGCAGGAGTGGTGCTGTCTGAAGGCAAAGGCACAACCAAAGAGATATTAGAATTAAGTCCTGGATGCTGGGGCTGGAGAGATGGTCCAGCGGTTAGAACACCTACATTCAATTCCCAGCACTCATGGGGCTCACAACCATCTCTAACTTCAGTTTCATGTGTCATGTGACCTGATGCTCTCTACCTCCATGGATACCAGACACACACATAGTGCATATATGTACACTCAGGGCAAACAGTCAAACATATTAAAAAAGAAAAATTAAAAGGCCTTCATGCCAGAGATGCCATATATAGACACTATGGTTGGGTTGATAGTCCCAGCTGAGCCCAGCTTTGCAGTTTCTGTTCTGGCACAACAGACACATAATTGAGGCTTGCACATCTTCCAAACCAACCCATCTACCTCACTGTACAGCTGGACTACGCAGGATCCCCTAAGTCTCAGGATCTTGGGAAAGCATACATGGTTGATCTCCAGAGGCATGCTTGAGGGTCACTTGTAGAAAAGATTTATTTATTTATTTTATGTATGCGAACACACTGTAGCTCTCTTCAGACACACCGGAAGAAGGCATCAGATCCCATTACAGATGGTTGTGAGCCACCATGTGGTTGCTGGGAATTGAACTCAGGACCTCTGAAAGAGCAGTCAGTGCTCTTAACCGTTGAGCCATCTCTCCAGCCCATTGAGGGTCATTTTTATACAAGAATAGGAAACTGGACAATCCTGGTGTCAGCTCTGGTCTTCTAAAGAGGACACCAAGATGGAATCAGACATGCAAGAGATCTCGGGGAAGGGCTAGCCAGATGGCTCAGGGAAAAAGACACTTGCTGCCAAGACTGGTGGCCTGAGTTTGATTCCCCACGACTCTCTCTACTCACTCTGTTTCCCCTCTCTTTTCTGAGGTATTTCCCCCAAAATCTCTCCAAAATCTGTATTACATTTTCTTCGTTTATTTGTGTGTGTCTTGGTGCCACATTCTTAAACCCACTGGGACCACATCTTATAATTAATTGGTTATTAAATTTTGGAAGGAGGAGGATCTTATGTTCTACTTTATAAAACGAGGAAATTATCACAAAGGACAGGTACTGGTCATGTAGCTCAGTGGTAATGTGCTTGCTTAGCATGCTTCAGGCCCTGGGTTCAACCCCCAGCACTGGGGGAAAAGGGT
>NW_021604596.1:9484604-9486275 GCF_004785775.1 Grammomys surdaster
ACCTGGCTGTCCTGGAACTCACTCTGTAGACCAGGCTGGCCTCGAACTCTCGAACTCAGAAATCCACCTGCCTCTGCCTCCCAAGTGCTGGGATTAAAGGCGTGCGCCACCACCGCCCGGCGAGAACTGACTTTAAGACAATGAAAGTTCACTGTGTCAAGTGTGGATTAGTTAAATAGCTTTGGCTCCCACGCTGCACCCACCCAAGAGCTCTCTGGATTTGCAAATGAAAGACACACGAACACATACACTCACACACACACACACACACACACACACACACACACACACACACACACATACACACACAAACACACACACAGACACACACTCACCAGCTAGTTTTGATGTCTTGACTAGCTCAATGGTTGGGCACCTCTAAACCTCCCCACAGCTAAACACTCCACTCCTGTATTGCTGAGTTACCATCTTTTAAAATCTACATTTCATTTCTGCTACCCCAGACCCAATTGGAAAGTGGTCCTCAGATTCTTACATGCAGTTTCATCTTTCTGCTTCCTCATCATGGTGATTCTCTGTCTCTCCCCTTTCTTCCTCAGTCCCTTGCCCATGGAACCTAAAAGTCCCGCCCCATCTCCCTGCCCAGCCATTGGCTGTATGGCAATTCTTTATTATCAATCAAAGCCAGCTGGGGGTGGGGACATTCAGGTCTGGAAGTACAGCTTTTGGGAGCTGAAATAAGACAAAGCATTAGAGCCAATTCCCAACAGTCAAGTTTAGTCTCTTCTGTAGTACAGGCAGTGTTCCCATCAGCACACTGGGATGAGTTGAAATGCCATCTACCAAGGGAGGAATTATTTTTCTCTTTTTAAAAAGATATGGTTTATTTGTAATTACCTTATGTGTGTGTATCTGTGTGGGGATATGTTCACATGTATGCAGTTGCCTGTTGAGACCAGAGAGGATATTGGGCTCCTTAGAATTATGGGTACCTGTGAGCAGAAATCTTGCTTGAGTTATGCCTTTCCCCTACCTTGTGTGTTTTGGAGACTGGACTCAGGCCATCAGGTGTGACGGCGGACATCTGACTGTATTCGGGGAGATATGAGCTGAGGTCAGGTGTGCTCAGAGACTCACAATTCAGTTCCTGCTTCCAGTGTCATATACTCCATGCTTGCACCACACATACCGCACACCACACACATACACTCACACACACACATGCACATACACATACACTCATATGCCTTCAGCCATGAACACGCCTCCCACCCCTCAGACCCCCATCCCAAGGCTTCTGAAGACTAGTGTGTTTCAGGCATCTGCTGATGCTTTTCCATCACTGGCTGTCTTAGGTCTTCTAGAAATCCCTGCTATCCCGTGTCTATTGCAGGTTTCCTCCTCTTCCAGAATAGCTCCCACTGCTATGGAATGGAGTGTCTGAAGGGAGGAAGGGCAGAGTTGTATGTTTAGACCTCTTGCTTTTCTCTTAGCTTCCAGCCTCCCTTTTTTTTCTTCCTTTCTCTCTTTTTCCACGCCTCCACGGGTCAATTAATCCTTCTGCCTCAACTTCTCAAGTGTTCCAGAACATGTACTTTAGGGTATGCACTATAGTACCAGGGCCTCAGGCCTCCTGTCCAATCACAGTTCTCTGACTTGAAGAAGTAGTGGCAGCAGCAAAGGATGAGCAGTAAAGAGGCAAGGAACATA
>NW_021604596.1:9501275-9527847 GCF_004785775.1 Grammomys surdaster
AGCCAGGGTGAGAGAGAAGGAGAAGCAAACCCTCACTGAGATGAGTGGAACAGAGGAAGATGCAAAGCATGTCAGGAAACCAGGTTTTACCTCTCCCCCTGCCTGTGCCTTCACAGCAGGAAGGGAGTCAGGCAGCAGTGAGTGGCAGCACAAGATCTACAGATAAGCTCTTCTGGAGAGCTGAGAGCCAGGACCCAGCTCAGCACTGCTCTCCTTGCTCTGCCCAGATGTCCCTTCTCACCACATCCCACACAAGGCAGGTATCACTCTAAGACCCTGCTGCTGGAGGGAGGACAGCAGGACCTTCTGTTTGGGGAAGAGGTTAACAGCTTAGTCCTGAAAAACGTTGATTCAGGTACTGTATGAATATGGCTGAAGATCAAGAACATTCTGCTATGAACATGAAAAGAGTCAATATGCAAACAGACATGCCCACTTTCACCTTTGGAGTAACATACGTTGCACAGGTGAAGGGACAGGTGAGAGGCTGGCTGTAATCTGCCACAAACATTTGGCATCCAGTATGGGCATTTACATTGCAGTTACTGACCCCTTAGTGCCTGATCCATCCAAACCGCCAAAGACCCAGCTTAATTCAATTGGTTCATTTCGGGAATTGGCTACTATTTTTGGGTAACTGGCAGCTCCCTGAACATATCGTTCTCAGGAAGGAGGACCTGCTTAGACAGAGACTGTATGACAATTTGCAGGCTAGATTCATTTATGGAAAGTGGAAAGAGAGATTAAAAACAAAACAGACAAAAAAAACAAGCCAAGAGACGCTGCTGAAAAATTTCCTGCCAAATTTAGTGATATTTCTCTGGAGAACCATATTTCTCTAGCAAATGTTCTGGGGTATTCCTTAGCCTGTTCTTGGCATTTCTTGAGGAACTCCCCTGGTAAAAAGATCCACTTACTGGAAAGAAGCCTCCTCAGTCTTCTGAACACAGATCACATCCAGCTGCTTAGTGAGTTTGGCAAGGAGCGTGGTTTTAACATAACATACTGGTTAGAGAAGAACTGGGTGCCAAAGGACAGTATCCGTGTCTTGCAGAACTGTCCCCAGTACTATCAGTAGGTGTCAAGGCTCGGGCATCCCCTGTGGCGATGCACAGAGGGACACTACCCACAATGCTCTGCAGTATTTAAAGGTAACATCAGAAAGAAAGTAGGCTTGGAGAAGCTTAGGGAATCCTTCTGTAGTACATGAGAAGTTCCATTTACACCTCCGCTGGAGCTAACATTTGCTATAACATGTGTTTCAGTGTCTTTTCCAATTCTCTTCAGAGTCTGTCAGTTTTCCAGATTTAATTGTCCCCTGGTAGTTGCTATTGAGCTCTTCTTAATGGGTCCATGTTGAAGGAGATATTTAAAACGGCGGCTCCCAATCTTACTTGTTCTTAATCAGCTGCAATCTTCCTGACTAGGCTAGGCCTGAGGTCACGAGCAGCGGTGTGTTCTTGCTGCTGCCATGGCTCAGGGCACTGGCTCAGGTGGCCAGAGACACCAGCCCTGCCACCCATGAGATGCCAGCGTGGGAGATGGCTCTGCCAATCTTCCATGCTGTCTCCACAAGGCTGGACTGAGCCCAGACCATCCCACCATCCTGTCATCCACACGGTACCCGGTAGAAATGAGACTCAAATGCTTAGATTATCCAAAGGCTTTATATATTTGATAATGCTCAAATAACAAGATGCTCACACAATTAGAGGTGTTTCCCAATTAACTAACCTAGATATAAGTTACCCAGGACTGCTCCTGGTACATGTGTGGTTCTCCATTGGTCCTCCATCTCTACCTCCCTAGCTCCTCCTCTTCCTCTCCTTACTCCTCCCACCTTAGCTCCTCCCAACTTGTGGGGACAATATGCCGCTACAGCTTCAACTTTTTATTGGTGAAATATATATATATATATGTATATATATGTTGTACCACAAGGCCAAGTGTGTAGCACCTACTTTACAGGATCAGGCACAAAGGATGAAGAATGTGCATCTTTGCCTGTGATAATGAAGAAATAAAACCATTGCTAGCTACTACTGGTGCTTAAAGCATTCTCTCTCTCTCTCTCTCTCTCCCCCTCCCTCTCCCTCCCTCTCTCCCTCTCTCTCTCTCTCTCTCTTGGCTTTATGAAGTGACTTCTAAGGAAGTCCATTAGAACTACAGTAACTACAGTGTTGAGACTTGTATTGAATGCTATTGCTAAATTTCAGGGAACATGGTTGGTCTGCTGTGTACTAGAAATTATAGAATAAAGAACTATTGTTAAAAAAGAAAGGAGGGAGGGAGAAGAAAGGAGGGAGGGAGGGAGGGAGGGAAGAGAGAGAGAGAGAGAGAGAGAGAGAGAGAGAGAGAGAGAGAGAGGCAGGCCAGCATTTAGAGCAAAGAAAACAGAAAACTTGGGAGCTGGTCAGTTCAGGATCAATGAAGAAAGAATTGGAGGTGGTCTGTGCCTAATGTTGGGATAAGGCTTATAGAAGATGGGACAAGGCCATTACCAGGGAAAGAGGGGTTAGCCGTGTCTAAGTCATCATTGTCAACACTGGATCTTGAATTTGAGAGTCCAGCTGGGAAGTCATGTCCAGAACTCACAAGTGTGACAGTATGCAGACATAGGCTGTGAGTAACTCACTGTTAAGGGGGGAAAACCAACCTGTGTGTGTGTAAAATGGACATAATGTAAAATTTGCCATTTTAACCTTTAAAATTTTTAAAACATTTACTTTTTATTTTATATATGTATGACAGATTTGCCTGAGTGTGCATCTGAGCACTATGTGTGAGCCTGGAGCTCATGAGGCCAGAAATCGGCATTGAATTTCCTGGAACTGGAGTTGCAGATGGCTGTGAGCCCTGGTGTGTGTTCTGGAAACTGAACCTCCATCTGCTGCAAGAGCAGCCAATGTTCTTAACCACTGAGCAATCTCTCTAGCTCCATTTTAATCTTTTAAGTACAGTATTTATTTAAATAGCAGTTGGTTCTACCACATAGGCCAGGGTATAGAACTCAAGGTGGTCAGGCTTGGCCGCAAGCACCTTTCCCCACCGAGCCATCTCACCACCCTATTTTTACCATTTATAGATATCCAGTCAACATCACTAACTTGTCACCATATTCTCCAATTGTTAAGCTATTCATTTCCAGAACTTTCCATCATTTCAAATAGCTATCTTCTTGCTCTCTTTTCTCTTAGTAAGCTCTGCCCTGCTTTCTGTCTTTTTCACTGTGACCATTCTGGAAACATCACCTAAGTGTAGCTATTCCAGCCAGTTGGTTATGGCACACGTCTGTAACCCTAACCCCTGGGAGGCAGAGGCCGGCGGGTGACACATGCATGCACGTACTTATGGAGTGCAGAAGACAATGTTGAGTGTTGCCCTCAATCTCTCTCTACTTTGATTTTGTTTTAGACAGGGTCTCTCACCAAACCTGAAATTTACAGACTAGTGAGTTCTAGGGATCTGTCTCCCCAGACTGGTAGTACAAGTATGTGCTTGTCTGCTTACACAGCTGTGAGCATCAGAACTTAAATCTTCAAGTAATTTTAGCAACATCACAGTGGCTGCCTCTCTTTTGTATGCTGGGTTTTCTTTCGTCTTTGTGTGATTTTTTTTCTTAATCAGCCATATTCACATGGTTATTATGTTAAAAAGGAGTTATTCACTCTCTTTCTGTTTCACAGTGACACAATATTTAACCTTTCTGAAATGTAGATTCCTTACCTGAAAAATGAGGGCACTTCTTTTCTAGGGGCTAATGAAGAAACGAAGTTCCTAAAAGACTGAACAGTGTTCTGGCAACCTAGTAAGAGGCCAGCAAATGTTTCAATGTTGTTGCTATTGTTATTCTCAGAGCGCTGTGTGTGTGTGTGTGTATTTGCTGGGATGCATATCTATATACCACAAGTATGCAGTGCCCTCAGAGGCCAGAAAGGAGGTGTCAGGTCTCCTAGGACTGGAGTTACAGATAGCCATGAGTCACTGTGTGAGTGCTAGGAATTGAACCCAGATCATTTTGAAGAGTAATCAGTACTCTGAACTGCTGACCCATCACCCCTATTCTGAGAGTTATGTGTTGTAATTTTTTGTTTCTTTCATATCTTTGAACCTAGTGTGGAAATATGACAAATATAGAAGAAACAGAAAAGGTTGGGTTGCCTGTGTCCCAATAATCTCTACTGAAGTTGTTAATGCTATGTTCTTTGAAACTTCAGGAAGTAACTGCTTTAAATATTACAGTTAGCAAAGGAGTCTCCTTGTCTATTCCCTCTGTAAACAAGGAGAGCACAGACTTTAGCAGGAAGCTCTCTGGGTACACGGTGTGCACAACAGAACAGATACAGAAAAACAATTCTAAAGACCGAAACCCGGCAAGCCAGATGTTAGGACAAGTGACACAAGACACATTTGTTCCTCATGTCTAGAAATGTCCCACATCAGGAGAAGGCTTGAGACAGAAGGCAGAAAGACAGTAGGATTCCTCTGGAATCACTGTCCACTGTGTTAAGGTGAGCAGCTCAGGACACAGAAGCTCCTCCAGGCTCCTTACAAAGGAAGTGTGAGCGGTTCCATCCACCGGGCCTCTAGTTGCAGCCACCATTGTCCCCAGCCTCTAGGTGCAGCCACCATTGTCCCCAGCCTCTAGGTGCAGCCACCATTGTCCCCAGCCTCTAGGTGCAGCCACCATTGTCCCCAGCCTCTAGGTGCAGCCACCACTGCCTCGAGGCTCATGCATCAACAGATGGTAGGTTTCAGAATGGGAAGCTGGAAGAGAAAGGAGCAGAAAGGGGAAGTGAGTAGAAGCTGAGGGAAAGGAGGGTTTGTGTAATCATCGCCCCAGCTCAGACTCCTCTTCTGCTGTAGGCTCTCCCCACTCTCAGAGGAAGACGACAAAACAAGTCTGCTAACAATTCTGCTTCTCCGTGACCACCCCATCCTAACCTGTCAAGAATCTGGACCTTTAAAACCAAGCATATCTTCACTCGGGGGTGGGGTGGGGGTGGGGTAAGGAACAAAGAACTTAAGTGGGGGTGAACCATTTGCCCTATCAGTTCAGGTTTTACAAGTTACTTTCCAGAAACGAAGGGAAATGACCGTGCTTGTCCCAGCCCAAACACTGAGGCTGACAACTTGTTATGTCTGGCCTCTTCCGCATGAAGTAGCCCCATGTGAGAATATGGATTTTATTGGATAATGAACAGTGAAACATACGTTATAGCCCCATATGATGAACAATTTACAAATTCATAATAAATGTTAATTTTTAAAATAAATCTTTCAATAATTAAATTTGCTTCCTGTCTTGTTGCTAGGATTTTCCTATTTCTGTTTGCTTACAGCCTTAAACTCTGGCCAGAGCTACCCAGAGAAACCCTGCTTTGACACCTCCCTGCTCTCCACTCCTCAAAAAGAAAAGAAAAGTAGGCAGCCAAGCCTTGGTGGTGCACACCTTTAATCTGAGCACTCAGGAGGCAGAGGCAAGCAGATTGCAGAGTTCAAGTCCAGCTTGGGCTACAGTATTTCAGGATAGCCAGGGCTTCACAGAGAAATCTTGTGTCATTAAAAAAAAAAGAATAAAAGAAAAAAGAAAGACAGAAAAAACAAGGCATATTCCCAGTGA
Organism: Grammomys surdaster; assembly: GCF_004785775.1. NCBI lineage: Eukaryota > Metazoa > Chordata > Mammalia > Rodentia > Muridae > Grammomys > Grammomys surdaster. Next base: position 9,506,899 of record NW_021604596.1, read on the forward strand.
TTTACCAGTCAGCAGCTTCCTGCTACATTGCCGAATAGTTTACTAATATATTTTTCTAAATAAAGAATATTTTTAATCTCTCTCTCTCTCTCTTCCCCTCTTTCTTCCTCGCGCGGGCCGGTGGGTTGCTCCCCCCTCTCATTTTTTGTTTTGAAATAGGCTATTCACCATGTAGCCCTGGTTAGCCTAGAACTTCCTAAGTAGACTAGGCTGTCTTCAGGCTCATGAAGACCTGCCTTAACCTGCCTCCCAAGTGTTGGACAGACAGTTTCTTTGAAGGAGCCAGGAACCTGCTGAGTCCCTCAGCAACACCAGCTAACGTAAGGCCCCTCAGTGTAGTCGGAGGTGATTTGTAATTATGACAATATTTTATTTTGTGATTTAAAAACTGAAGCAAACGTTTTACTTTAGGCTGTGTCTGCAACTTTAGTGGCAACTTTCCTCAGGGTTATCTGAGGATTGCTCTGAGGGTATTGGATGCTTTTCTCATGCTTCAATTAGCAATGACACTATTAACTAGATTAATGTGTAGGGCAAAAACAATGATTGATACTTTTTATTACCGTGTCTATATCTGTAGTTTTAAACAGCCTTCACTACTGAAGCATTTCATATATGAAGTATAATGAATTCAGTTGTTTTCACTCCAATTCCTTTCTCTCATCTGCTTCCTCACCTGTGGGGACTTTATTTTTGTCGCCTCCTACGTTCAGGCCCTCTTTTCACAGGCGTCTCTGTAAATGTGATGAAATTGCTTGCACGGCTGTGGGTGGGAAGCTTCGCTGGAGCATGGGAGGTGTAGCAGTAGCTACACCTCGGGAGAAAATGTTCTCTCTTTTCACCATTAGTAGCCGACTCCCAGTCCCCCGCCACTCCCCATCAATGCCCCACTCCCCTCAGTTTCCAAGATCACCAATATTTACTCCTCCTTTATCAACTCTTCGGATCCATCCAGGTTATCGATGCCACAAGCAGATCTTTAGTTTTTGTTGGCTCTCCCATTAAATATTTTGTTTTTGTTTTTTGAGACAGGTTTTCCTGTATCCCAGGCTATCCTTGAACTTCTGATTGTCTCCTTCTACTTCCTAGTGCTGGTACTCCAGGCATGTGTCACCATGACCTAGTTTTATGTGGTACTGGCAGTTGAACTCAAGTCTCTGCATACTGGGCAAGCATTTGACTAACTCACACCCTCACCCCTGTATCTTAATCTTATGTTTGTAACTGTTAATGATTCTCTCTATCAAGGAAGGCTGAGCATAGTCAGCAAGTAAAGGCCCTTTGGAGGAAAACTAGCCCCTGTGACCATCTTACACTTCACACAGCCTGTCCTTACCTCATCATCACTTAGGGGTGGTTTTATCTGTACATAAAAGTCTTTCTTACCAGTTTCTTGTTGGCAGTAGTTATGCCTCTCTGACCTCTCAGACATCTTGCATTCTAGAAGAAGAGTAAGAATAGCTCAAAAGATGCTATTTGTGGGCTGTCTTTAGGGTGTTTCATTTGTAATGATTTCACACACATTTTACATTTAATCCACTGTATGTTTTTACTTAAAAAGAAGCTTTCTTCATTAAATATTTAAGTAAAGACAATGTAGATGGCATACTAATGCCTTCAAGAATAAGCACAAAGTTCTTTTGAAAGGAATTGCTAGAAGCATGATGTATTTAATATTGAGGATGCCAGGAGTTGCCACAAGCTGGAGGTTGCTGGTGATCTTACAGAAGGAGAAGCTGAGGCTCATCTTCACAGTGACCAGGACTACTGAATGTTAGAACTAGGATATGGCTTCAGAGCCCGGGAATCCTTCCTTCATTCTGCAGCTATCTGTCTCTCCATTTCCTTCCACTCTCCCGCCTCCCATTTACTTGTGAGGTACAGGTGGCCTCCGTTTGTGAGGCTGGACCTAAGAGAAAAGCTACTTACAGTGGGGAAGTGATGACTAGCTATTGGCTCAGCTCCGCTCTTCCTCTTCTCTGCTTCTCACTGGATGCTCTAGTAATCAAGGAAGGCTGGGAAGTCCCATCACCACGATGCCTCTGCACCACACAGTCTTTGAAATCCGTGCCCTCCCCATGCACTGGGCCTACGCAGACAGTCGCTCTCCCTGAACAAGTCCTACTTGGCCTTTGTGTCACCTTCTTCTCAGTGACCACAGTGTTGCAAGGAAGCATTCATGTTTCAAAGATTTCATGCTTCCCATGATGCCATAGTGCATATGTCTAGACCCTAAAGCACAAGAACTGCCCATTCCTCTGCCCTATACACGACACACACCATGTTCTTTCTGGGGTTGATGTAGAGAATAGCCAAGAGAAGGTGTCATTTTGGTTTTTCAGTCTCAAAGTCATATAGACTTGGAGCCTCCAGGTAGCCATCTTGTTAACCCAAAGAAAACCAGAGAAAAAGCCACACAGAGGCTTCAGGCTTCCAGTTACGTCATTTAGCCATGTCTGAAGAGAGATGTAACACCCAGACTCCCTAGCTATGTAAATCAATGAAGCTCTCCCACGTCTGTTTGCTGTTGGCTGAGCTAGTGTCAGCTGCACTTTGAGGATACTTTCGCCCAAATAATTCCTATGTCATATGGGAAGGTATGGCTTTAGTCTCTAAATCCCATTGGGTTGGGATTTGAACCGAGGATGAATAATCTGTGAACCGCATCCTCCCTCTAATATTCCACATTCACTCATTAATTAAATAGCTCATTCACTAATTCTGAAGTCATGCATTGTGCACATGTGCTATGGTATGCATGATTCTAGGTATTAGAACTAGAGAGACATGTGACAGACTTTTGATGTTCACTTTTTTTTTTGTGGAATTGTAGTGCTCATAAGCATGGTAGTGAATAAATAATCATATATCTCATCAGCAGGATTATTACCTGTTTTAATTTTCCCTGTAACCAGAGTTCAGTAGGTTAGCCCTCTACTTTTGATTACTATGACAGGGCATGCCATGAGGGTAAAGGATAGAAGAGTATGACAAGTAATTGCCACTGTCCAACTGATGGTTCTTAACATCCTTCCTCTGAGTGTCTACATGACTTTCAGATTCATTCACAGACTGAGAAAATACGTATAAAGCACACACGAGGTTGTCTGGTGCTGTAGAAGGATTGGGTAACATGAAGAGTAACACATAGAATCGTTCTGTAGCAGCCAGGGTTTGGGGCTGGAGAGATGGCTCTGTGGTTAAGAATGCTCGCTGTTCTTCCGGAGGACCTGGAGTTGAGCTCACAGTGCCCATGTGGATGGCTCACAACCATTTATAACTCCAGCTCCTGGAGATCCAATGCCCTTTTCTGGCCTGAGGGCACCCACATGACACACACACACACATGCACAGACACACACACACACAGACACACACATACACACACACACACACACACACACGAAATAAATCTTTAAAAAGAAGCAACTGTTTGACTGAAACACACAGAATGTGAATACAATGGAGCAGCTGATGCTTGATGGGCAGTATGGGCAATGCCATGCTTAGTAAAGTCCTAATTAACACCCGTGGCCACCCTGTGAGAGGTGACTTGGTTCTCTCGATGGGTGGTTCCTCATTTAAGGATTCAGTCTTGAAGGTTGACCAATCAGACCACTGCCATCATTGTCATCATCAAGTAGTTCAACTGTCACGGGCCGCATGACCATCCTCTTACCAGGGCTATGTTGTTTATGGATCCATTGTGTTCATGGGATGAGGGCAGAGTGTGAGGGTTCAGGAATAGCCACACAACCTGCTCAGATACCAGTCTCTGTTAGGGATCAATGGTTTATTAAACACATACTCCAAGACTGATTAATCAGGACCAGAGCCAGGAGGTGGGATCTAAAACTACAACCCCCCCAACCCTCAGAACCAGTTTTTATATGGGAAAAACAATGAACAGGTCCACTTGCAACACTTCTATTTGCAACAAGTGTATAGGCTATTCAGACAGAGCAGTTCTGTCTGACCTCTAAGCTGATAGGCTGGGTCTAGAGGCAAGGGAGCTAGGGGATCTCCAAAGTCCACCAGGCTCCCTGACAAAGTACAAGTTGTTTTTGTCATGGAACAATAGGTCAAGTTAAGGTTATGAGCTACAAAATGAAGACTGAGGGAATATGGCAGAGCTCTTATCAAATTTTAATATTTAAGAAGAGCCTGGCTGACTCAAACTGACTACCACATGCCTTAAGTCCCAGCAGACAGGTCTCGGGCTCTGAGGTGAGGCAGAAGGATCAGCACATCCTGTGCTTCCTTCTCTGAGTTCCCTCTGTCACTTTCCCAGAAATTGTTGTCTTTGATCTCATAACCAGCTAATCTTCCAGATTATGATCAATGAGTCAAGCAGCTTGGTGCTCTGTGCGTGCTCTGAGACCACTACACTCCCCTTCAGACTCACTGATGGCCCTTCAGTGTTAAGAGCACCAGGTGTTGTTAGTGCCCTTCCCTAAGCCTCACTCCTCTTACCTCCCAGAATGCTCCCTGTGTGAGGTTAGAGGTGGCAGACCTATTGTTTGAAGCCATCCAGGTATGAATTCTTTTTTCCTGGTGGGTGAAAGGGTAGCAGAATCACTGTGCTCTTTACTGTTACTGTGTCTCATGCTACCACTATGTTTCAGACAAGGAAGATGAAAGGGAACAGTTAGTGAGTGGTTGGGACCAATTAAAAGCTCAGCCCCAAACCAAACCTGTGTTTGTGCGTGTACATGTGTTTCTGTGTGGACATATGTGTGCACACATATCTATGAGTATGTGTCCGTGTGTGTATCCATGTTTCTAGGGAGCAGAGGCCAATGGCTGGTGTCTTTCTCAATTGCTCTTCTTACTTTTTGAGACAAGACTTCTCACTGAACCTAGAGGTCACTGATTCAGTTAGCGTAGTGATCTCAGTGAGCCGCAGGGATTCTCTCTTCTGACTTCCAAAGATTAGAATTACAGGTGTATGTTGTTATGTCTGGCTTTTAAAGTGGGTGTTGGGATCTGAACTCAGTTCCTCAGATCTGAACACAATAAAATCTTTACCTACTGGCCCATCTCCTCATTCCTCAAACCCATGTTCTTAATTATTCAGACTACTTTCTCATCTTTCTCACATTATGAAAATTTAGGTTAGTATGCACACAAAATGAGAGTTATGGGAGCATAACATCCTCATCTATGGCCACGGCAGACCAGAAGATGTCATCACAGACTCGCACAGAACCGATTTCAAGTACATGGCAGTGAATGCCCGTGTTACTCAATGTACTGATTGTGTGTGTGTGTGTGTGTGTATGCGTGTCTGTACTTTATGGTTCTGGGTCTTGAGCCAGGGTCTTCTTATACATGCTAGGAAGTGTTCTACCACTGAGCTACATCCATAGCCTCCAGCTATTTTTTTTAAAGTTTAGAGTTTGGCTTTAATACATAAACATTTTCAGACTTAACTATGGTATTTATCTTATGTTAATTTTTTGGTTCAATAAAGCCTTTTTAGAGGAGAAGGCCTTGGGAGGGTAAAGCCAGGCATTTGAGAAAGCCCCTGCCTGCCCTTGAATGCAATGGCTGTAAGTTTCAGTAATTGATTACTTTTGGACTTTAAAAATGTGTGTGTGTGTGTGTGTGTGTGTGTGTGTGTGTGTGTGTATGTGTGTTTCTGGGTATATATCATGCTAGTGCAGGTACCTGTGGAGCCAAAAGAGGGTGTGGGACCCCCAGGAACTGGAGCACAGGTGGTTGTGAGCCACCCTATGTGTGGTTGCTAGCTGCCTGATGGAGAGCTGAGAAGCATACTCAGACCTCTTGAAGAAAAATAAGCCCTCTTAACCAGTGAGCTATCTCCAACTCCCTATGTGTGGCCTTTCCCTCCTGATGTAAATCATGGTCACCTTAGCTGGCGCCACTACATGGTTTGTGTCTATTAAATAACAGATTCAATCCTTTTGCTGTTAGAATTTTTTCTTTCCTTTTTCTCCTCCTTCCCCATCTTCTGCCTTTCCTTCTTCCTGCTCCTCTGCCTCCTCCTTCTCTTTAATTTTCTCCTCCTTGGTCTGCCTCTTTGACTTTTGGCGGGGCCCACTGTGTAGCTTCGGCTGACCTTGTCACCCTCCTCCAGCATCCCAACTGCCAGTGTCATGGGCTAGCCCCGCCACACCTGGCCTCATTTCTTCCCCTACTTCTTTGATTTGAAGAAATCACATTCAGTTGTAAAGAAAGAATGTCTACCCTGGTTACTCCACTCCTTCAGCCAGTCATAGCACCAAGCTTCCTTCTAGTCATTCCTGTCTGAGGATTTTCCATGGTACTTTGCACAGTCAGAAGTATTCCCTTTGGTGACTGTGAAACTGTGCTGCTTCTTCTTTCCTGAGAAGCCCATTGCTGACTGGACTTCCTTACCTCTTGAGGTTCTGCCCTTGTCCAGACTGTCCTGAAATTATGCCCCGGATCTGTATGCTAGCAGGGCTAGTTCTGTAGAGACAGAATTTTCCTTTAGGGTTTGGGTTTGGAGAATACTCATGAGAAGACAGACCCAAGGCGCTTGAGTGTCTGACCCTAGTTTGTGCTGTTAACTCTGCTCTGCCAAGATCTTTTTTTTTTTTTTTAAGGACTGAGCCATGATCTAGTGTTGGAACTGGGAACACGGTGGGCTACTAGGTTTTGGAGTGTCCAGCGGTTGGCTAACATGCAGGAGGTGACAGAGGGCTATAGCATGGCAGTGGACTTTGGAGACAGCTACATCTGGATTCAGTTCTTACTTTTGGCACACTGGCAGGCCTCAGCTCTAAAACAGGCTAATACAGGCATGCTTGGACTTCCTTGTCTTGGATGCCTGGATCTAGGTCCTCCCCAGCCCCAAGGAAAGGATCATTTAGTTGTCTTAAAGTTAAAACTACATATTCCAGTTTTTGTCTCGTGGCTTTCTATAAGTTCTAAGATGGCTACAGGCTCAGTGGACAGGAAATTAAATGTCTGTCCTATTGGCCAAACTGTAAGTATCTGTTCCATAATTTCTTACAAACTATAGGGAACTTATACTGTGGTTTAAGTCATCCAAGTGAATGGTAGCTCATGGCTGGGTCCTGTAGCAAGCTGTTACATCAGGGCAGGAGTGTATGGGAGAGGAAAACCATTGACACCATAAGTCAGGAAGCAGAGAAGATGAGAAGATGGTTCTATAGACTGTATCTAGAGAAGTGTCCATCTAATGTGCAAGGCTGGTCTATGACTTGAATCTAAAGCAAAGCAAACAACAATAAAAATCATCCGACTAGATCTCCTGTTCCCCTCTCCAGGGAGTCAAGACTCTCTGGAGGGGGAGAATATAGATGACTTGGTGCCCTGGAACATTCTAGCTGTGCATTTTGGAAAGATAGGAAGTTGCCACAGAGGCTCAGGGTATTCTGCCCAGGGCTCATCTTAAGTGTGCAAGGCAAGGCTCCTTAAAGAGACGGTGGGCATTTTAAGAGGAATTCCCAGCAGTGTGGTGATCACAGCATCAGTGGAAGGAGGAAAAGAAGAAGATAATCAGGACAAAGAACAAAGGCTGTAGATGCAGAGTAAATAACCAATGAACTGTGCCAGGTAAAGGCCAGGGTATCAGAGTATCGGGATCTGTCCCTGTGCTTCTCAGACAGTTCAAGAAGAACCAGATGACTCACTGATGAAGATTGTAACTTGCAAGGTGCCAATGCTGAGGGCAGTGTGGGGGCAGACTCCTGGCCTCGCTGTGCATTGCTCACTGCTTAGCCTTCCCTTCCCTTTATCTCCCCCAGTGCCTTCAATGCTTCTTCCTGCTCAGGCTCCATCTAGGAGCTCCCTGTCTGTCACAGACCTCAGCAGGTTCCAGTGCAGAGCTGAGAACTGCTGTGTGACACAGAGAAAAGCAACGCTCTTCCTCTAGTATCTGCTGCACGCATCTGCTTTGAGTGTGACCGAACTGAAGTGGGTTTAAGGAGGTCTAAGATGATGGGACTTAGACTCCACTCTCCACCTATGTCCTCTTAGCTCTGAAGGTTAAGTGGACTGAGCTTGAAAACGGAGAAAAAGTAATATTCATCTCAGTTAATGTGAACATTAACAACCTGCGAGACTCAACAGTGTCTGGCACACAATGAATGCTCTAAAGAATAATAAAATAAATAATAAAACTCAGTGAAAATGCTCATACACTATAGGTGGGATGTACTTTAGTATAATTACAACCACTTTGAAAATAATTTAGTGGTACATAATACAACTCAATCCATGCACAAATTATGCTCTAACCACTCCATTCTTAGGTGTGTTCCCAAATAAATATTCTCTCAGATGCATAAGTGGCAGTTACCTATGACTGTGCAACAAACTCATATATAGAAATGTGTCCGTAATTTAACAGGGGGACATGATATGGTCAGCTTGGACATCTAGCCATACTACCATCTACAGAGGTACCTAAAACTTCCTGCAACCAGGCTAAAGTCATTTTATTGTCCTGAAATATTCCAAGAATAAGCAAGTTGCTAACTATGTCATCCCAACATATGGCTTTCCTTACTGTGAACAACCTGAGAGAGATTCAATGTCCTCTCTTGTGGTTTTCTCATCGGCTCTTGTCTTTGTCTTTTGATCTCTTCCTCCAATTCTTTCCAGAACAACTGCATTGTGCAAGAAAAGTTTAACTTTATCCTCAAACATGCTAGATGGCATACTGGATTAGTGGAAGGGATGTTAGATTGAGAACAGATTTTAATGAAGACGTGCATTTGGAAAACATGCTAATTTGTCCATCAAAGTCATGTACTGTTTTCAAACTGAAGTGTGTTTACCAGAAGATTCCCAATCCTGTTCCTCTTTTAAGCTCTGAGAACAGAGCTGGGATTGTGGAATTGGAAGGGCAAAATGAAGCCTTTCAGTCTGACCATATCATCAAGTCACCTTGGGACGGGATCAACACGAAAGATACACTTGACAGCTGTAAAATAACCTGAGAAGGATGTATCTTCCTTTGTTCAGACCTGCTGGGGGAAAATGGAGAATATCTCTTTTCTTATATTCTTCTAGTTCTCCTAGTGGAGGTTAGAAACTCTACTGTACTGGCCAGTACTATCCACTTTGCCTCACATGGTACTTTGCTGGGTATTTTGGTTATATTCACAGAAACACTTTGATACCGTTATAGCAAAAGATGAGAGCAGAAAGGAGAATGAAATATGGATGTATCTCAATGAAAACACCATGGACACTTTCTGATGACTCAGAAACAGATGTTCAGACTTCTGAGTAAGACCTTGGATAGTTGGTTTAGCATCTACTTTGTGACACTGAGGCCTGAGCCTCTATGGAGAGCTTGGGAAGAGATGAAGGAAAGAATGTGACTTTCTTCTTCTAGCCACCTAACTTAATGCTGCCATTTTGAATGAGGTTAAATGGGAGAACACCTGACTCCAATCTCAGAAAATTTAAAGGAAGTCACTAGAGACATACCCTGCCAGGAGAATCCACCCATCATTCAGTAGCCTTTCTGGTGCTTTCAGAGGGTGTTGCTCACAGTCTATAAGGAGGTTAAGAGAGAACTGTCAGTGGTCACCAGAGAGTGAGCTGTCATTAGATGGCAATTTCCCACTTAATTACCCTGAAGCTTAGGGAAGAGCAGTCAGTGACCCTTGGTTTTCATGGAGGCTGGTCCCTGGACTCCATGGATCTCAATGTCTAGGTATGCATAGGTTCCTCCTGTAAAAGGCAAGCTATATGTATGCTCACATAGAGGTTAGTCATCTATATGCTACATATAATATCTAATGAAATGTAAATGATGTACAGATAGCAGAATGGTATACTTTAGTGAATAATGCCAAGGGAAATAATACATGTGGTCGGTACAGAGACAACTGTTTCTCACTATATTTTATCCCTGTGTGGCAAATCTGTGGGTAAAAAGACCTCAGATGTGGAAATCTCACTGTGCATCAGTTATTTCTTCAATACTTCTTACATCTAATAGGCTAAGTGCTGTAAATAATGACACAAAACTGTCTCATATGCTTTAGAGCCTGTGTCTTCCAAACTGTACAAGAGTTAGAGCTAAGAGCCACTGCACCCCTGATTTGACAAAGACATGATAACAATTTGAGAGAATTGTTTTTGGGTCATGGGGTTAACTTCAGTCAGTACATTTTTTAGTTTTTTATTTAATCTGAAATTTAAAGAAGAAAAATTATGAAATTATCAATTCATGTGTTGATACAGGTTACCAGATCTTGTAAGATCTCAAGGGAAGTCTGTAAATTCTCTACAATATCTCAAAACAAAATTAACTAATCCTATTAAGGACAATAATTAGTGAACCCCTCAAGACTACAAGGAACTACTCTCAGAACTTTGTATAATTTGAGTCATGTATTTAAATTGCTAAACGTCCCCAGGAGGTCAAGAGCTATTCTTATTTGCTTTACAAAGAAGGAAACCAAGAATAGATCAGATAATTTGAAGAACATCACATAGCTGAAAACCAGTTCTCAGAATGCAGCCAGTCCTCCCCAGAGCATGTGTCTTATTGTTTTCCACTACATCCGTCTGCACAGTGGGGCATCTTCAGCCTTCAGCTCCTGGGTGCTGCTGGACATAAAGAAGGTGTCCGTCTGGTTGCTCAGTATGAGATATCTTCAGCCTGATGTTTCATTGCTCTGTGCTTCTTGCCACAGCCCCCATGTTGCAGCAATTTCATGGCTTACTACATCATTTCGATCTTCTTGCTTACTTATGTTTTTATAATGTAAGAACTGTATCAAGATAGAACTTATAAATATGCAACTCACTCATTTAAAATGAACAATACAGTGGCTTTTGTAGCTTCATAGAATTGTACAACCATCACTACCATCAGTTCTAGAACATTTCCAACCACTCAGAAAAGAAATTTTATATCCGTCCCCAGCTGCTTTACTCTCTACAACTTCTGACAAACACTCTCCTTTCTGTCTCTAAGTATTTTTCTATCATTAACATTTCATATAAATAGAATCATACAACATGTGACCTTTTCTGTCCACCTTCTTAGTATGAAGTTTTCAAACTGTATCTGTATTATCGCATGTCTCAGCCCTTCATTCCTTTTTCGGTTTAATACACATTTCATTGTCTGAATCTACCACATTTATTCACACATGCATTATGTGATGGATATCTTTCCACTTTTGGCTATTGTGAATAATTCTGCCATGGATGTTGGTGTGCAAGTTTTTGTGCTTTAATTTCTCACAGATATTTACATACAGTAGTGTAGTTGCTGGGTTTCTGCTTAACATTGTGAGGTCTTGCCACATCACTTTGCTCTTAGCTTGCTTTTGAAACTATTTTTATTTATATGCATGTATGTCAACATGCACACATATGTGCAGGTGCCCAAGGAGGTCACACGAGAGGATCAGATTGCCTAGAACCAGAGTTAACAGATGGTTGTAAGTTGTCCATGTGGGTGCTGTAGACTGAACTCCGGTCCTTGGAAGAGCAGCAAGCATTTTTTAGCCTCTGAACCATCTCTCTAGCCCCTGTTTGTTTGCTTTTGTTTTTTGCTTATTGATAGTAAGATGATTCTAGCCTGCAATAAAAGTGAAATAGCTTGTTTCTCAGTAGGGCACCTTGAGCTTAGACAGCAAAGGTATCAGATATTGTCTTCAACAGTCAGCATCTGGTTGGTATGCACAGTGAAGCCAAATGGAACAACAGAGTGTCATTAAGTTTTTTCATGAGTATATGAAACAAATTTAATAAATGATGCTAACAATGACAGGTTATAGATGTTATAAACCATAGCTCTTCTAAGTAACCTATGAAGTAAAAATATTACTCAATTTTAGAACTCTTAAAATGTTGTAGATTTTCTCTAGACTGGTTCTAGAATTCTAGTACTAAAAATTTTAAAAACCACAAGACTGATAGCAGTTATTCTTTCTGTGTTGTTAACAGTAGAGTTGGGAAGAAAAGGTTTTGTTTGAATTAAAACAAATAAACAAACAAACAAACTAAAACAACAAAAAAATAAACTTCCTAAAATAGAAAACTATTTAGAAGAAACTGAGGTGGATCAAAGACATCTCCACTGGGGTTGCTACCAGGAAGTAGGAAATAGGTTAGGCAGTGTTATTTTTCCTGGCTCTGTGTACTTATGATACTATCGTTTACATTTTCTACAGGTACACAGAATTTGTTGCCAAATAAAGCGTGATAAGAGCTAGTAAGTATTAACAGAAAAGAGAAATGAGGAACACAAGATGTTTATTGGGTTTTGCTAGAAAGGGTCCCTATTGTGGTGTCCAGCTGTTGGGAAGCATGAAGATTAATTTGAACGTTTGTCTACCAACCCACTTCAGAGGCCAGTGGGAGACACAGAGGACAGCCAGAGCCAAGAACACACCTGGTGGTGCAGTTTGTTTGTGATACCTTCAAAACACAAATAAGTACATTTATATCTAGCATAGTAAATGATGGTCATTGTTTTTAAAGAGTAATTATAGTTTGTATGGTAATGACCTTGCTTAATGAAACATGCGTGTGTGTGTGTGTGCACATAGTCTTTTTCCTACAAACAGAAACCAAAGTGATCAATTTGCTTTACTACAGTAGGTAGGAAAAAAGTGAATATTTAACTAAAGGGTATATTATGCAATTCTGAATAAAGGTAGCTTCTCATTTAGATTAAAATTGTGAATGAATTTTAGGAAAAGCAATAGAATTGTTATTATTTTTAAGGAACCTTCAATCACCCACAGGACTGAAGGCTGGAGAAGAGTGTCTCTGACACACCACTTAGTCCGTAATGTCCAGTCATCAGTTGCTCACAACGCTCTTGATCCCTGTGGAGAGATGAGACCTGACGATTCAGCAACCAACCCAGGAGCTGGATTTCACCACACTAACCACGTCTTCCTTCTCTGTATCATACTTGAATGTTTTCGGTCCTGAAAAGAAGTAAATGTAGCCTAGAGGAGAGAAAATTGAAATTGTGGTTACTGAAGAGTTCTTGGAGAGATGTGTGGCTCTCTAAGGGGGGAGGTTTATAATACAACCACAGATTTCTTGACATGGCACCAATGAGGAATCAGGGGTTGGTTAGATGGCAGTGAGCATGTCTTCTGCAGATCTCCAACAAGCTCTAGAACCTGATCCCTAACTTCTCAGATCATTCCCGAGGCTTTCCTTTGTTCCAGCAGGGTTCGGGCTTCACTTCTGGCCATATGAAGGCATGTTCACCATGCTTTATGTTTTTGCTTAGACCATTCTCCTCAGAGAAGTCCTTCCTCCTTTTTATAGCCTACCAAATGTTTAGCTGGCCATCAGAACCAGCTAAGGTCTCATGAAATAGCCAACTGCCATGTATGACACCATCTGTCTCAGATCACTCCTTGAAGTCACTCTGAAGCCTATTAACACCAATCAGTGCTAAATTACAAGCTGTTTCATTTTCCAGTGGCTTCACCTGTGTTAGATGGGTAGGCATTTCCCAAGGATGTTCAACATTCCAGGAGAACAGAAGCCGCATTGGAATCTCCTTTGAGTTTCTGAACACTGACTCTGTGCTACATACTCAAGAACATGATTCAGGATGTATTTGGATTTGTGTGGCTTGCATAAAATACTCAGTTCATCTAATTTCTTTAACGATGTGTTTGATTTTAGGAGTTGGGTGACAGAAAGGTCAAAGATTGGGAAGGCTCCAGCTCCTGGGTTGAAGCTCCATTGTGGTATTGTTGTTTGTTTGTTTTTTGAGAAAAGGTCCATTTCGTATCCCAGGCTGTAGTCAAACTTTTCATCTATCTGCTTCAACCTCCTGAGCACTGGGATCACAGGCCGAAGCTGCACCTTTTGTGGTTCATTTGAGAAAGGGTCTGTCACATCCCAGGCAGTCTTTAGCTCTGCCATGCAGATGAGGATAGCTTTGAATTTCCTTTTCCCAAATTCTGGGATTACAAGTCACATAACCAGTTTATACTGTGTTGGTAATTGAATCCAGGGCTGTGCATGGTATTTAGGTCAGGGTCGGGTTTTCTGCATCCCACTTGAAGACATACTTTTAAATATGTCTATTAGTAAAGGAAGAGCTACAAATTTATTTTTATTTACTTATTTTTCAATAAAGGATTTAAAAAATAATTCCTCTTCCTAGTAGGTAATGAAGTTACCTACTAGCCGGCTATTTAAATGTATAAAATGACTTTGGACCAGTGACCTCCATTGAAACCAATTTCTGTTGAGTTACAGCAGAGCCCAGACTGCTTGTTCTAATTTTCTGGGGGACATTTTCAGTGGGGAAGCTCACCATTCAGTTCCACGGCAGCATCTATATGGCCACTCACTCCTGAAAACTCTTCTTCAGTGTTTTTTGGGTAGTCCTTTTCCATTTTCTTTTTTCTTTCATCATAGCTGAAAGACATTATTTCATAAATAAATTACTGATGATTACAGGTGACATTAAGGTGGTCAATAATATTAGCTAGATCTGATTTGAACATATTTGAAATCTCTCTCTTTCTCTCTCTCTTGAATGAATAAATGACTGTGTGGATAATCAATACATTAGAACCAAGAAAATCTACAATAACTAGATCTTAAAAAGTTGGCTCTTGCTAAATTCCAAACATTATTTTATTTCACATTCTGGGTACTGGAACCCTGCATCTTTTCTTGCTGCTTCCCATTCTTCCATGTTACCTCACCATGCAGGGCCACTGGCTGCTGATAGATCCTGGGGGATGGACAGCCACTGTCTTTCACTGTATACACTGAAGAGCCCACTGGGCTCTAAAGGATAGTTCCACACGTGAGCCTCTTATCTTTTAAATCACATCACCTGAATCCATTGCTCTTTCCTGGCAAGATGAGACTAAGCAGAGAATAGATTAGTATTCTAGCTCTGACATCAGTTAGGTATGCCTTTCTGTGACCTAAGTTACACTTGTAAAAGGCTGTGATTGTGAGTCAGCAGTACAGTATGAACTCAGGACAGGTGGGGATGACTCTTACTCTTCAGTGAGATGTCATTTAAAATACGAGAAAGTCCCTTCTTCACGAATACAGAGCCCCAGGCTGGGGCATTCCCATTTGCACACATCACCAGTAGGTCAGCTATTTTTTTTCTCTCTGGGTTGCTGGGTAGTTTCCTATGGCAGATTTTGCCCACAATCTCCTGAGATGTACCTCTGCCCAGATAGCTCAGGGGAAAACAGCTGTGGAAATCTGAGGGGGAACTGAACCTCTACAGAGATTTTCAGGCTGAAGGGACAGAGGGCTGGGCTGCTCTCTAGAGTACTATGGACGGGGCTGGTGGGGAAGGAATTCTCTCAACATGTCAACAGATCTATTCTGATGTATTAACATTCCATTGAGACCATTTACGTAGATATAGGACCAGGGCTCTGCGCCTCTGACACAAAGTTACCTGCTTTTCATTTTGCTGAGTAAGGACATCATCATCAAATCGCCTTTACCTTGCTCTCTCATCAGTTCACAAGGAAAGACATTATCCCTAAGGAAGGCAGGGAGGATGTAAGCTGAGCAGAAGACAGTTCCTACCAATGACCTTCCCAGTGCTGACAAAGGATGCTCCTCCCCTTGGTGCTGCTCTTATTTGGTTGTGAAAACGTGGTGGTGGTCTTGCCCTTTGTGTACAGATATTTGGGGATTCCAGCAACAGAGCAAAGAACATTACACCTATAGGTCGATGGCTTTGTGTTTGGCTTTTTGACCCTTATCTACTCACAGTATAATTAAGAAAATATGAGCATATTCTCTGAGCTGTAGGCTTTCATTTGGAAAAGATCCGCCATGAGGATAAGACAATTCACATGAGTTGTATGACAGCCTCACATGCATGTTGTATGACAGCCTCCCCTGCCTTATGTGGGAGCCAAGGCAAGCTCCAGCCACAGATGTTGTGGTTTATTTTTACCTCAAGTCTAGCTTTTTAGTAGGAGGTCTAGCGGACTCTGGAATTTGATCTGGGACCCTAAGGCATCAACACATTTAATTCCTCATTTCTCTCTCTTTTCATTTTTGTCTTTCCTCGTTTCCTTTGTGCCAGGTTTGTCTTCAATCTTTAAACCTATGTCAGCAGATTGCATTTTGCACTAGGCAAGGATTAAAGGAAGGGACAGAGGACTAGAAGATGGTTGAGGACTGAAGATAGCCAGGCAAAGGTTAAACAATATTGTAGAAGCCAAAGTTAAAGATGAAGCAGAAATTTATATAACTTTTTAGTTAGACCTACAGTTGACAGATAGTGTGGCAATCTTTAGCTATCACAAAGGAACTATAGTCTGAGGAGAGATGGCTCAGTGGGTAAGAGCTCTGGCTTCCCATCCAGAGGATCTAGGTTCCATTCTCAGCACTCACATAGTGTCTCACAGGCACACGTAACTCCAGTTCCAGGGCCTCCACAGACCTCCACAGGCATTGCATGCACGTGGTGCACAGACATGAAAACAGGCAAAACAACCATACACATAACATAAAACTAAATGAATCTTTAAAAGAGAAAAAGAAGAACGTGACAGTTCTATCAAGATGGCTCAGGCAATGAAGGCACCGTCTCCAAGGCTGACAGCCCGAGTTCCATCTCCAGGACCCACCTGTTGGCAGGAGAGAGCTGACTCCTGCAAGTTGTCCTCTGATCTCAACAAGCATGCCATGGCATTCCACCCTCTCCTCCAACAATTAATTAGATGCGAAATAAGAATAAACAGATAAATATGTCCCTGGTAGACATCACGTAATTGGAACTTCTTTTAAATCAAATCCGATGATCTTGCTGTACTTGAATTTAGTATTCTTGATGAGCTAGCTGTACGCCTGCTGTCTCATCTTCTGTCTTTTATGTCTTACACTTTTCCTCTCTACCCCTCCTTCCTATTTTGTTTGTATTAGTGAAAATTATGTAAAGAACATTTTAATTTTAAAATATTTTCTTAGGTTATTTCATCAGTGGTTATTCATGGGCTTACCATACTCTACTTTTTGTTGTTGAGTTTTAATTATTTATTTCTTTAATTCACTATGTAGCTGTGGGTGGCCTTGATCTCTGGCCTTCTTGCCTCTATATCTCAAATGCTAGGATCACAGGCATGCAGTGTATAATGCCTCATTCCATACATGTCTGCATTTCGAAAACTCAGCTTCCAGACTGAGGAGATGGCTCACTTGGTAAAATGCTTGTCTTTTATCCCTGGACATCTAAGTTCACTCCACAGCATCCATACAAAAAGCTGGGCATGGTGGTACATGCTTATCCCTGTGCTAGGAAGGTGGAGACAGACAGGTTCCTGGGCTCACTGGCTTGCAAACCTTGCCTACATAGCTAGTCCTAGGCCAGTAAAACTTAAGAAAGAGAAAGGTGAACAACAATGCCTAAGGCTGTCCTCCAGCCTCCAGATCCTGGACCTGTGGGCCTGTATGCATATAGATAAACACACATACACATATATACATCCACTCAAAACTCATAGCAAAACCTCAAACCGGGCTTCAGATATACAGTATCTTAATTCAAGTGTGATAGAGAGATGTCCTGAGCAGCTTTATTTTATTCCTGATCTTTTTGGGATTCTGTAATGTATTTATGAAATAGTTTTTTATAATTATAATTTTATAGTTGTATGTTTTGTAATGATGCTTAGAGACAAAAAACATAAGTATTGACTTTTTTTTTTGTTGCATCAGTCTTTTTGGTTAGCATTGTCTGCGAATGAGTGTTATCATTTGATATCACGTCCACAGCTCAAAACAGTTTTCTTTTCACCAGCAGAGGGAAATATGTGTGTGTGTGTCTATATTATAGTCCACAGTATGAGGATATGCATGTATAAATCTGTTTATTCTCAAATCAGTTAAGAAAAGACAGAAGAAGAAGCACATTTATATTATTCTGTTACTATATAAGTACATCTTCTGGTGCAATGTGAATTTGTGTATGTGTGAGTGTGTATGTGTGTATTTATTATACAGGATCACTTGCCTTCAGCATAAATAACTTTATTATTTCTTGTAAGGCAAGTCAGCGAGCCAGAAATCCTCAGAGATTTTGTTTATTTGAGAATATTCTGTTTCTATCTATGTATTCTCTGCCCCATATCTCTTTTAAACAGGTGATCACTCAGCATTTTTGGCTGGTCTGGCACCTACTATGTAAACTAGGCTGACCTCAAACGCACGACATTCTTCTGCCTGTTCTTAAAGTGGGGACTAAAGGCATCCACCACTATGCCCAGTCTCTCTTTCTGACTAAATGATAACTTTGCTACATGTAGCATTTTGGTTGGGAATTATTATTTTTTTTGAACACATTGAATAGGCTTTCTGTGGCGTTGTGGTCTCTCTCTTCTGATTTCTAGTCACGTCACAACATACTGAATTAATCTTTTATTTAACATACTTAGTAATTCCTCCTTTCCTGCAGAGTTGACATGGATCTCTCTCTGTCTGTAGAATAACAGGTCGTCTCTGGTCTGTCTGTTCTACCCTGCTTGTCTTGGACGCTTCCCTCCTGGGGCCGGTGAGAACACCGTTGAATGAATCACCTGCGGTTTCCACCACACTTACTGCCCATTCTTGCCCCAGTGCTTTCTCACCAATTGCTCTGTCTGCCTGGAAGCCACCTGCCCCCACCCACTCCTCTTGCCTTGACCCACTCTTGCCCCTACTCAAACCTGCCCCCACCCACTCCTGCCTGGGAAACTCCCACACGGCTCTGGAAGGGGGTGCGGTCCTCACTTCCCCTGGGCACTCTTTTCTGCCGCCTTGACTAGACTGCCTGTTTCCTCTTTGATCTGGCTCCCTGAAAACCATGTGGCTTCCCACAGAGGTCCTCTTGCACTTGAACTTCTGTCAATCATTTATCTGTAGATCTGCTAGGGCTATAGGATGATTTCTGGGTACAGATCAGGTGATAGGCATCACACACTTCTCCCCTGCACCCCCTCTCATTTTCAATTTGGTAACTCTGTGAACTTAAGCATAGTTTCTGCCTCCATTTTGTAAATAAAGAAATGGAGGGCTAGCCTGCTCATTGCTGGTCAAGTTGCTGTAAACACTGGCTTCCTTATTCCTGCTCACATCTCTCGTCTGTCTTGTGCTTGCTACACTGGGGATTGAACTCAGACCTCAACCTTGCTGTAGGAACACTGGGGCTCGAACTCAGGGTTCAGTCTTGACAGGGGAGCACTACTGAGCTATGTCCTCAGCCCCACTGCACACACTCTTTGCTGGAAACTCTGTGGCTTCTTTTGAGTATCAAGATTCCAGTAGAGAGCCTGGGATGTACTCATACCCAACAGCTAGGTTTAATGAACTGATTTGGCAGTAAGTTTTGTTTTATTTTAATTCACAAGCAACACTAATTTTACTTTACTATTCTTACTTTTGCTACTTACTATTTTTTCTTCTATCATAACTAACCATAAAAATCTTTAAATGAAAATATCTTCCAGTAGTATAGGCATCCAGAAAGGAGAATGTGGAAGATGTGTCCTTTCTAGCAGTGATGCTTCAGCCCACCGTATAGACATCCTGTGTTCTCATTGCCAGTGTGAAGGGAAAGGGGGAGGAACCTGTGGATATGCAAATCGCTCCACATACATACAGCAACCGTCAATCATAGGAAAGGTCAATGGAGACTGCGGCTCTCCCACCTCGTGAAAACCCCTTGTACCATTACTCCTGTTGCCATTGGTAGACAAACGAGAACTCTCAACGAGAGAAATTAGCCACCAACAATGGAAGAAAAAAAAAGAAACACTGTAAGGAAGTCCTGCATCTAGATCACTAAAGGCTCTTCCCTGCTCTCGTGGAATGGCTCAGCAGACAGAAGAACCTGCAGCCAACCCTGGCAACTACAATTAAACCCCAAGACTCCCGTGGTGGAAGGAGAGAAGCAAGTCTGGCAAGTGTCCTCTGATCTCCACACGGTGCCATGGCATGTGTGCCCTCCCTAATAATACAAATTAAAAAAATCAATAAACAAACCAAAAATCAATAAAGAAACAAACATGTAAAGAAAGACTCTTCCTTAATAGACAGTCACAGAGATCCAGACCCAAAGCCTTGATGCTGTGTCCATTGAAGGCCATAGAGATCATTGAATCAGAGAAGCTCTCCTTCCTTAACCCCCAATTCAGAGAGAATTTGGGGGCTCTGCTGTCACCAGCCATACTTTCCCGAGCACTGTGGTGGGTGATAGACTAAAGGGAAGAGAGACTGTGGGACTGCAGCCAAGCCCTCTGAAGAGATCACTGGAATACTGAGAAACTTGAACAATCCTCAAGTGTACTTTCTCACCCTGGCCCCATGCTCATACAGGTGTCTGTCCATCTGAGTCACTGAAAATCCACCATGGAGATCAGGTTACTCACCCATCAGGGCTCTCCATGGCTGAGAAGAGTCAGAAGGGTCAACATTCATTTGGATTTTCATATAATAATAATAATAATAATAATAATAATAATAATAATATATTCATGAAACATATATATGCTTCAAATGAGTTACTTCCTTTCGTCCAGATTGAGAGTGAAAATATCAATTAGGTGGGAGAAGATGTGAAACATTTTTTATGTCAAATTTCTTTTGCAAGTGGTTATTTAAGTGAGAGGACATAAAATGATGGCAGGTGTAAAAGCACACAGCTTTAATCTGAGCACTTGGGAGGCAGAGGCAGACAGATTTCTGAGCCAGCCTGGTCTACAAAGCCTGATTTAGGACAGCCAGAGCTATGCAGAGAAACCCTGTCTTGAAAAGCCAAAATGGGAGTGGGAGAGGGAGGAAAGAGAGGGAAAGGGAGAGGGAGAGGGAGGGGGAGAGGGAAAGGGAGAGGGAGAGGGAAGGGGAGGGGGAGAGGGAGAGGGAGAGGGAGGAGAAGGAAAGGGAGAGGGAGAGGGAGGGGGAGAGGGAGGGGGAGAGGGAGAGGGAGAGGGAGGAGGAGAGGGAAAGGGAGAGGGA